>NC_133722.1:4178388-4247432 GCF_048934315.1 Petromyzon marinus
TAGTGTTTGGGGTAGGAGTATAGGGTTAGTGGTAGTGTTTGCGGTGGGGGGTATAGGGTTAGTGGTAGTGTTTGGGGTAGGGGTATAGGGTTATTGGTAGTGTTTGGGGTACGGGTATAGGGTTAGTGGTAGTGTTTGGGGTAGGGGTATAGGGTTATTGGGTTAGTGGTAGTGTTGGGGTAGGGGTATAGGGTTAGTGGTAGTGTTTGGGGTAGGGGTTTAGGGATATTGGTAGTGTTTGGGGTAGGAGTATAGGGTTAGTGGTAGTGTTTGCGGTGGGGGTATAGGGTTAGTGGTAGTGTTTGGGGTATAGGGTTATTGGTAGTGTTTGGGGTAGGGGTATAGGGTTAGTGGTAGTGTTTGGGGTAGGGGTATAGGGTTAGTGGTAGTGTTTGGGTTAGGGGTATAGGGTTATTGGTAGTGTTTGGGGTATAGGGTTAGTGGTAGTGTTTGGGGTAGGGGTATAGAGTTAGTGGTAGTGTTTGGGGTAGGAGTATAGGGATAGTGGTAGTGTTTGGGGTAGGGGTATAGAGTTAGTGGTAGTGTTTGGGGTAGGAGTATAGGGATATTGGTAGTGTTTGGGGTAGAGGGATAGGGTTAGTGGTAGTGTTTGGGGTAGGAGTATAGGGTTAGTGGTAGTGTTTGTGGTGGGGGTATAGGGTTAGTGGTAGTATTTGGGGTAGGGGGATAGGGTTAGTGGTAGTGTTTGGGTTAGGGGTATAGGGTTAATGGTAGTGTTTGGGGTCGGGGTATAGGGTTAGTGGTAGTGTTTAGGGTAGGGGTATAGGGTTAGTGGGTGTGTTTGGGGTAGGGGTATAGAGTTAGTGGTAGTGTTTGGGGTAGGGGTATAGTGTTAGGGGTAGTGTTTGTGGTAGGGGTATAGGGATAGTGGTAGTGTTTGGGGTATAGGGTTAGTGGTAGTGTTTGGGGTAGGGGTATAGGGTTAGTGGTAGTGTTTAGGGTATAGGGTTAGTGGTAGTGTTTGGGGTAGGGGTATAGGGTTAGTGGTAGTGTTTGGGGTAGGAGTATAGGTATAGTGGTAGTGTTTGGGGTAGGGGTATAGGGTTAGTGGTAGTGTTTGGGGTAGGAGTATAGGGATAGTGGTAGTGTTTGGGGTAGGGGTATAGGCTTAGTGGTAGTGTTTGGGGTAGGAGTATAGGGATATTGGTAGTGTTTGGGGTAGAGGGATAGGGTTAGTGGTAATGTTAGGGGTAGGAGTATAGGGTTAGTGGTAGTGCTTGGGGTGGTTGGGGTAGGGGGATAGGGTTAGTGGTAGTGTTTGGGGTAGGGGAACAGGGTTAATTGTAGTGTTTGGGGTCGGGGTATAGGCTTAATGGTAGTGTTTGGGGTAGGGGTATAGGGTTAGTGGTAGTGTTTGGGGTAGGGGTATAGAGTTAGTGGTAGTGTTTGGGGTAGGGGTATAGGGTTAGGGGTAGTGTTTGGGGTAGGGGTATAGGGATAGTGGTAGTGTTTGGGGTATAGGGTTAGTGGTAGTGTTTGGGGTAGGGGTATAGGGTTAGTGGTAGTGTTTGGGGTATAGGGTTAGTGGTAGTGTTTGGGGTAGGGGTATAGGGTTAGTGGTAGTGTTTGGGGTAGTGGTATAGGGGTAGTGGTAGTGTTTGGGTAGGGGTATAGGGTTAGTGGTACTGTTTGGGGAAGGAGTATAGGGATAGTGGTAGTGTTTGGGGTAGAGGGATAGGGTTAGTGGTAGTGTTTGGGGTAGGGGTATAGGGTTAGTGGTAGTGTTTGGAGTAGGGGTATAGGGTTATTGGTAGTGTTTGGGGTTGGCGGTATAGGGTTAGTGGTTGTGTTGGGGTAGGGGTATAGGGTTAGTGGTAGTGTTTGGGTAGGGGTATAGGATGAGTGGTAGTGTTTGGGGTAGGGGTATAGGGTTAGTGGTAGTATTTGGGGTAGAAGTATAGGGATAGTGGTAGTGTTTGAGGTAGAGGGATAGGGTTAGTGGAAGTGTTTGGGGTAGGTGTATAGGGTTAGTGGTAGTGTTTGGGGTAGGGGTATAGGGTTAGTGGTAGTGTTGGGGTAGGGGTATAGAGTTTGTGGTAGTGTTTGGGTAGGGGTTTAGGGTAGTGGTAGTGTTTGGGGTAGGAGTATAGGGTTAGTGGTAGTGTTTGGGTAGGGGTATTGGGTTAGTGGTGGTTGGGGTAGGGGTATAGGGTTAGTGGTAGTGTTTGGGGTAGGAGTATAGGGATAGTGGTAGTGTTTGGGGTAGAGGGAAGGGTTGTGCAGTGTTTGGGTATTGGTATAGGGTTAGTGGTAGTGTTTGGAGTAGGGGTATAGGGTTATGGTAGTGTTTGGGGTGGGGGTATAGGGTTAGTGGTAGTGTTTGGGGTAGGGGTATAGGGTTAGTGGTAGTGTTTGGGGTAGGGGTATAGGTTGAGTGGTAGTGTTTGGGGTAGGGGTATAGGGATAGTGGTAGTGTTTGGGGAAGGGGTATAGGGTTTGTGGTAGTGTTTGGGGTAGGAGTATTGGGATAGTGGTAATGTTTGAGGTAGAGGGATAGGGTTAGTGGCAGTGTTAGGGGTAGGGGTATAGGGTTAGTGGTAGTGTTGGGGTAGGGGTATAGGGTTAGTGGTAGTGTTTGGGTAGGGGTATAGGGATAGTGGTAGTGTTTCGGGTAGGGGTATAGGGTTAGCGGTAGTGTTTGGGGTATAGCTCTAGTGGTAGTGTTTGGAGTAGGGGTATAGGGTTAGTGGTAGTGTTTGGGGTAGGGGTATAGGGTTAGTGGTAGTGTTTGGGGTAGGGGTATAGGATTAGTGGTAGTGTTTGGGGTAGGGGTATAGGGTTAGTGGTAGTGTTTGGAGTAGTGGTATAGGGTTATTGGTAGTGTTTGGGGTGGGGGTATAGGGTTAGTGGAAGTGTTTTGGGTAGGGGTATAGGGTTAGTGGTAGTGTTTGGGGTAGGGGTATAGGGTTAGTGGTAGTGTTTGGGGTAGGGGTATAGGGTTAGTGGTAGTGTTTGGAGTAGGGGTATAGGGTTATTGGTAGTGTTTGGGTTGGGGGTATAGGGTTAGTGGTTGTGTTGGGGTGGGGGTATAGGGTTAGTGGTAGTGTTTGGGCAGGGGTATAGGGATAGTGGTAGTGTTTGGGGTAGGGGTATAGGGTTAGTGGTAGTATTTGGGGTAGAAGTATAGGGATAGTGGTAGTGTTTGAGGTAGAGGGATAGGGTTAGTGGAAGTGTTTGGGGTAGGGGTATAGGGTTAGTGGTAGTGTTTGGGGTAGGGGTATAGGGTTAGTGGTAGTGTTGGGGTAGGGGTATAGAGTTTGTGGTAGTGTTTGGGGTAGGGGTTTAGGGATAGTGGTAGTGTTTGGGGTAGGAGTATAGGGTTAGTGGTAGTGTTTGGGGTAGGGGTATAGGGTTAGTGGTAGTGGTTGGGGTAGGGGTATAGGGTTAGTGGTGGTGTTTGGGGTAGGAGTATAGGGATAGTGGTAGTGTTTTGGGTAGAGGGATAGGGTTAGTGCTAGTGTTTGGGGTATTGGTATAGGGTTAGTGGTAGTGTTTGGAGTAGGGGTATAGGGTTATGGTAGTGTTTGGGGTGGGGGTATTTAATAGGGTTAGTGGTAGTGTTTGGGGTAGGGGTATAGGGTTAGTGGTAGTGTTTGGGGTAGGGGGTATAGGTTGAGTGGTAGTGTTTGGGGTAGGGGTATAGGGATAGTGGTAGTGTTTGGGAAGGGGTATAGGGTTTGTGGTAGTGTTTGGGGTAGGAGTATAGGGATAGTGGTAGTGTTTGAGGTAGAGGGATAGGGTTAGTGGCAGTGTTAGGGGTAGGGGTATAGGGTTAGTGGTAGTGTTGGCGTAGGGGTATAGGGTTAGTGGTAGTGTTTGGGGTAGGGGTATAGGGATAGTGGTAGTGTTTCGGGTAGGGGTATAGGGTTAGCGGTTGTGTTTGGGGTATAGGTCTAGTGGTAGTGTTTGGGGTAGGGGTATAGGGTTAGTGTTAGTGTTTGGGGTAGGGGTATAGGGTTAGTGGTAGTGTTTGGGGTAGGGGTATAGGGTTATTGGTAGTGTTTGGGGTAGGGGTATAGGGTTAGTGGTAGTGTTTGGAGTAGGGGTATAGGGTTATTGGTAGTGTTTGGGGTGGGGGTATAGGGTTAGTGGTAGTGTTGGGGTAGGGGTATAGGGTTAGTGGTAGTGTTTGGGGTAGGGGTATAGGGATAGTGGTAGTGTTTGGAGTAGGGGTATAGGGTTAGTGGTAGTATTTGGGGTAGGAGTATAGGGATAGTGGTAGTGTTTGAGGTAGAGGGATAGGGTTAGTGGAAGTGTTTGGGGTAGGGGTATAGGGTTAGTGCTAGTGTTTGGGGTAGGGGTATAGGGTTAGTGGTAGTGTTGGGGCACGGGTATAGGGTTAGTGGTAGTATTTGGGGTAGGGGTTTAGGGATAGTGGTAGTGTTTTGGGTAGGGGTATAGGGTTAGTGGTAGTGTTTGGGGTTGGGGTATAGGGTTAGTGGTAGTGTTTGGGGTAGGGGTATAGGGTTAGTGGTAGTGTTTGGGGTAGGAGTATAGGGATAGTGGTAGTGTTTGGGTAGAGGGATAGGGTTAGTGGTAGTGTTTGCCGGTAGGGGTATAGGGTTGGTGGTAGTGTTTGGAGTAGGGGTATAGGGTTATGGTAGTGTTTGGGGTGGAGGTATAGGGTTAGTGGTAGTGTTTGGGGTAGGGGTATAGGGTTAGTGGTAGTGTTGGGGTAGGGGTATAGGGTTAGTGGTAGTGTTTGGGGCAGGGGTATAGGGATAGTGGTAGTGTTTGGGGTAGGGTTATAGGGTTAGTGGTAGTGTTTGGGGTATAGGGTTAGTGGTAGTGTTTGGGGTAGGGGTATAGGGTTAGTGGTAGTGTTTGGGGTATAGGGTTAGTGGTAGTATTTGGGGTAGGGGTATAGGGTTAGTGGTAGAATTTGGGGTAGGAGTATAGGGATAGTGGTAGTGTTTGAGGTAGAGGGATAGGGTTAGTGGTAGTGTTTGGGGTAGGGGTATAAGGTTAGTGGTAGTGTTTGGGCTAGGGGTTTAGGGATAGTGGTAGTGTTTGGGGTAGGAGTATAGGGTTAGTGGTAGTGTTTGCGGTGGGGGTATAGGGTTAGTGGTAGTGTTTGGGGTAGGGGTATAGGGTTAGTGGTAGTGTTTGGGGTAGTGGTATAGGGTTATTGGTAGTGTTTGGGGTACGGTATAGGGTTAGTGGTAGTGTTGGGGTAGGGGTATAGGGTTAGTGGTAGTGTTTGGGGTAGGGGTTTAGGGATATTGGTAGTGTTTGGGGTAGGAGTATAGGGTTAGTGGTAGTGTTTGCGGTGGGGGTATAGGGTTAGTGGTAGTGTTTGGGGTAGGGGTATAGGGTTATTGGTAGTGTTTGGGGTAGGGGTATAGGGTTAGTGGTAGTGTTTGGGGTAGGGGTATAGGGTTAGTGGTAGTGTTTGGGTTAGGGGTATAGGGTTAGTGGTAGTGTTTGGGGTATAGGGTTAGTGGTAGTGTTTGGGGTAGGGGTATAGAGTTAGTGGTAGTGTTTGGGGTAGGAGTATAGGGATAGTGGTAGTGTTTGGGGTAGGGGGGTAGGGTTAGTGGTAGTGTTTGGGGTAGGAGTATAGGGATATTGGTAGTGTTTGGGGTAGAGGGATAGGGTTAGTGGTAGTGTTTGGGGTAGGAGTATAGGGTTAGTGGTAGTGTTTGGGGTGGGGGTATAGGGTTAGTGGTAGTGTTTGGGGTAGGTTTATAGGGTTATTGGTAGTTTTTGGGGTAGGGGTATAGGGTTAATGGTAGTGTTTGGGGTAGGGGTATAGGGTTAGTGGTAGTGTTTGGGGTCGGGGTATAGGGTTAGTGGTAGTGTTTGGGGTAGGGGTATAGGGTTAGTGGTAGTGTTTGGGGTAGGGGTATAGGGTTAGTGGTAGGGTAGGGGTATAGGGTTAGGGGTAGTGTTTGGGGTAGGGTTATAGGGTTAGTGGTAGTGTTTGGGTTATAGGGTTAGTGGTAGTGTTTGGGGTAGGGGTATAGGGTTAGTGGTAGTGTTTGGGGTATAGGGTTAGTGGTAGTGTTTGGGGTAGGGGTATAGGGTTAGTGGTAGAATTTGGGGTAGGAGTATAGGGATAGTGGTAGTGTTTGAGGTAGAGGGATAGGGTTAGTGGTAGTGTTTGGGGTAGGGGTATAAGGTTAGTGGTAGTGTTTGGGCTAGGGGTTTAGGGATAGTGGTAGTGTTTGGGGTAGGAGTATAGGGTTAGTGGTAGTGTTTGCGGTGGGGGTATAGGGTTAGTGGTAGTGTTTGGGGTAGGGGTATAGGGTTATTGGTAGTGTTTGGGGTACGGGTATAGGGTTAGTGGTAGTGTTTGGGGTAGGGGTATAGGGTTAGTGGTAGTGTTTGGGGTAGGGGTATAGGGTTATTGGTAGTGTTTGGGGTACGGGTATAGGGTTAGTGGTAGTGTTGGGGTAGGGGTATAGGGTTAGTGGTAGTGTTTGGGGTAGGGGTTTAGGGATATTGGTAGTGTTTGGGGTAGAAGTATAGGGTTAGTGGTAGTGTTTGCGGTGGGGGTATAGGGTTAGTGGTAGTGTTTGGGGTATAGGGTTATTGGTAGTGTTTGGGGTAGGGGTATAGGGTTAGTGGTAGTGTTTGGGGTAGGGGTATAGGGTTAGTGGTAGTGTTTGGGTTAGGGGTATAGGGTTATTGGTAGTGTTTGGGGTATAGGGTTAGTGGTAGTGTTTGGGGTAGGGGTATAGAGTTAGTGGTAGTGTTTGGGGTAGGAGTATAGGGATAGTGGTAGTGTTTGGGGTAGGGGTATAGAGTTAGTGGTAGTGTTTGGGGTAGGAGTATAGGGATATTGGTAGTGTTTGGGGTAGAGGGATAGGGTTAGTGGTAGTGTTTGGGGTAGGAGTATAGGGTTAGTGGTAGTGTTTGTGGTGGGGGTATAGGGTTAGTGGTAGTATTTGGGGTAGGGGGATAGGGTTAGTGGTAGTGTTTGGGTTAGGGGTATATGGTTAATGGTAGTGTTTGGGGTCGGGGTATAGGGTTAGTGGTAGTGTTTAGGGTAGGGGTATAGGGTTAGTGGGTGTGTTTGGGGTAGGGGTATAGAGTTAGTGGTAGTGTTTGGGGTAGGGGTATAGTGTTAGGGGTAGTGTTTGTGGTAGGGGTATAGGGATAGTGGTAGTGTTTGGGGTATAGGGTTAGTGGTAGTGTTTGGGGTAGGGGTATAGGGTTAGTGGTAGTGTTTAGGGTATAGGGTTAGTGGTAGTGTTTGGGGTAGGGGTATAGGGTTAGTGGTAGTGTTTGGGGTAGGAGTATAGGTATAGTGGTAGTGTTTGGGGTAGGGGTATAGGGTTAGTGGTAGTGTTTGGGGTAGGAGTATAGGGATAGTGGTAGTGTTTGGGGTAGGGGTATAGGCTTAGTGGTAGTGTTTGGGGTAGGAGTATAGGGATATTGGTAGTGTTTGGGGTAGAGGGATAGGGTTAGTGGTAATGTTAGGGGTAGGAGTATAGGGTTAGTGGTAGTGCTTGGGGTGGGGGTATAGGGTTAGTGGTAGTGTTTGGGGTATGGGTAAAGGGTTAGTGGTAGTGTTTGGGGTAGGGGGATAGGGTTAGTGGTAGTGTTTGGGGTAGGGGAACAGGGTTAATTGTAGTGTTTGGGGTCGGGGTATAGGCTTAATGGTAGTGTTTGGGGTAGGGGTATAGGGTTAGTGGTAGTGTTTGGGGTAGGGGTATAGAGTTAGTGGTAGTGTTTGGGGTAGGGGTATAGGGTTAGGGGTAGTGTTTGGGGTAGGGGTATAGGGATAGTGGTAGTGTTTGGGGTATAGGGTTAGTGGTAGTGTTTGGGGTAGGGGTATAGGGTTAGTGGTAGTGTTTGGGGTATAGGGTTAGTGGTAGTGTTTGGGGTAGGGGTATAGGGTTAGTGGTAGTGTTTGGGGTAGTGGTATAGGGTTAGTGGTAGTGTTTGGGGTAGGGGTATAGGGTTAGTGGTACTGTTTGGGGAAGGAGTATAGGGATAGTGGTAGTGTTTGGGGTAGAGGGATAGGGTTAGTGGTAGTGTTTGGGGTAGGGGTATAGGGTTAGTGGTAGTGTTTGGAGTAGGGGTATAGGGGTATTGGTAGTGTTTGGGGTTGGCGGTATAGGGTTAGTGGTTGTGTTGGGGTAGGGGTATAGGGTTAGTGGTAGTGTTTGGGTAGGGGTATAGGGATAGTGGTAGTGTTGGGGTAGGGGTATAGGGTTAGTGGTAGTATTTGGGGTAGAAGTATAGGGATAGTGGTAGTGTTTGAGGTAGAGGGATAGGGTTAGTGGAAGTGTTTGGGGTAGGTGTATAGGGTTAGTGGTAGTGTTTGGGGTAGGGGTATAGGGTTAGTGGTAGTGTTGGGGTAGGGGTATAGAGTTTGTGGTAGTGTTTGGGGTAGGGGTTTAGGGATAGTGGTAGTGTTTGGGGTAGGAGTATAGGGTTAGTGGTAGTGTTTGGGGTAGGGGTATAGGGTTAGTGGTAGTGGTTGGGGTAGGGGTATAGGGTTAGTGGTAGTGTTTGGGGTAGGAGTATAGGGATAGTGGTAGTGTTTGGGGTAGAGGGATAGGGTTATTGCTAGTGTTTGGGGTATTGGTATAGGGTTAGTGGTAGTGTTTGGAGTAGGGGTATAGGGTTATGGTAGTGTTTGGGGTGGGGGTATAGGGTTAGTGGTAGTGTTTGGGGTAGGGGTATAGGGTTAGTGGTAGTGTTTGGGGTAGGGGTATAGGTTGAGTGGTAGTGTTTGGGGTAGGGGTATAGGGATAGTGGTAGTGTTTGGGGAAGGGGTATAGGGTTTGTGGTAGTGTTTGGGGTAGGAGTATAGGGATAGTGGTAGTGTTTGAGGTAGAGGGATAGGGTTAGTGGCAGTGTTAGGGGTAGGGGTATAGGGTTAGTGGTAGTGTTGGGGTAGGGGTATAGGGTTAGTGGTAGTGTTTGGGGTAGGGGTATAGGGATAGTGGTAGTGTTTCGGGTAGGGGTATAGGGTTAGCGGTAGTGTTTGCGGTATAGGTCTAGTGGTAGTGTTTGGGGTAGGGTTATAGGGTTAGTGGTAGTGTTTGGGGTAGGGGTATAGGGTTAGTGGTAGTGTTTGGGGTAGGGGTATAGGATTAGTGGTAGTGTTTGGGGTAGGGGTATAGGGTTAGTGGTAGTGTTTGGAGTAGTGGTATAGGGTTATTGGTAGTGTTTGGGGTGGGGGTATAGGGTTAGTGGTAGTGTTTTGGGTAGGGGTATAGGGTTAGTGGTAGTGTTTGGGGTAGGGGTATAGGGTTAGTGGTAGTGTTTGGGCTAGGGGTATAGGGTTAGTGGTAGTGTTTGGAGTAGGGGTATAGGGTTATTGGTAGTGTTTGGGGTTGGGGGTATAGGGTTAGTGGTTGTGTTGGGGTAGGGGTATAGGGTTAGTGGTAGTGTTTGGGTAGGGGTATAGGGATAGTGGTAGTGTTTGGGGTAGGGGTATAGGGTTAGTGGTAGTATTTGGGGTAGAAGTATAGGGATAGTGGTAGTGTTTGAGGTAGAGGGATAGGGTTAGTGGAAGTGTTTGGGGTAGGGGTATAGGGTTAGTGGTAGTGTTTGGGGTAGGGGTATAGGGTTAGTGGTAGTGTTGGGGTAGGGGTATAGAGTTTGTGGTAGTGTTTGGGGTAGGGGTTTAGGGATAGTGGTAGTGTTTGGGGTAGGAGTATAGGGTTAGTGGTAGTGTTTGGGGTAGGGGTATAGGGTTAGTGGTAGTGGTTGGGGTAGGGGTATAGGGTTAGTGGTAGTGTTTGGGGTAGGAGTATAGGGATAGTGGTAGTGTTTGGGGTAGAGGGATAGGGTTAGTGCTAGTGTTTGGGGTATTGGTATAGGGTTAGTGGTAGTGTTTGGAGTAGGGGTATAGGGTTATGGTAGTGTTTGGGGTGGGGGTATAGGGTTAGTGGTAGTGTTTGGGGTAGGGGTATAGGGTTAGTGGTAGTGTTTGGGGTAGGGGTATAGGTTGAGTGGTAGTGTTTAGGGTAGGGGTATAGGGATAGTGGTAGTGTTTGGGGAAGGGGTATAGGGTTTGTGGTAGTGTTTGGGGTAGGAGTATAGGGATAGTGGTAGTGTTTGAGGTAGAGGGATAGGGTTAGTGGCAGTGTTAGGGGTAGGGGTATAGGGTTAGTGGTAGTGTTGGGGTAGGGGTATAGGGTTAGTGGTAGTGTTTGGGGTAGGGGTATAGGGATAGTGGTAGTGTTTCGGGTAGGGGTATAGGGTTAGCGGTAGTGTTTGGGGTATAGGTGTAGTGGTAGTGTTTGGGGTATGGGTATAGGGTTAGTGGTAGTGTTTGGGGTAGGGGTATAGGGTTAGTGGTAGTGTTTGGGGTAGGGGTATAGGATTAGTGGTAGTGTTTGGGGTGGGGGTATAGGGTTAGTGGTAGTGTTTTGGGTAGGGGTATAGGGTTAGTGGTAGTGTTTTGGGTAGGGGTATAGGGTTAGTGGTAGTGTTTGCGGTAGGGGTATAGGGTTAGTGGTAGTGTTTGGGGTAGGGGTATAGGGTTAGTGGTAGTGTTTGGGGTAGGGGTATAGGGTTAGTGGTAGTGTTTGGAGAAGGGGTATAGGGTTATTGGTAGTGTTTGGGGTGGGGGTATAGGGTTAGTGGTAGTGTTTTGGGTAGGGGTATAGGGTTAGTGGTAGTGTTTGGGGTAGGGGTATAGGGTTAGTGGTAGTGTTTGGGGTAGGAGTATAGGGATAGTGGTAGTGTTTGGGGTAGAGGGATAGGGTTAGTGGTAGTGTTTGGGGTAGGGGTATAGGGTTAGTGGTAGTGTTTGGAGTAGGGGTCTAGGGTTATTGGTAGTGTTTGGGGTGGGGGTATAGGGTTAGTGGTAGTGTTTGGTGTAGGGGTATAGGTTGAGTGGTAGTGTTTGGGGTAGGAGTATAGGGATAGTGGTTGTGTTTGAGGTCGAGGGATAGGGTTAGTGGTAGTGTTTGGGGTAGGGGTATAGGGTTAGTGGTAGTGTTTGGGGTAGGGGTATAGAGTTAGTGGTAGTGTTGGTGTAGGGGTATAGGGTTAGTGGTAGTGTTTGGGGTAGGGGTATAGGGATAGTGGTAATGTTTGGGGTAGAGGGATAGGGTTAGTGGTAGTGTTTGGGGTAGGGGTATAGGGTGAATGGTAGTGTGTGAGGTAGTGGTATAGGGTTAGTGGTAGTGTTTGGAGTAGGGGTATAGGGTTAGTGGTAGTGTTTGGGGTAGGGGTATAGGGTTAGTGGTAGTGTTTGGGGTATAGGTCTAGTGGTAGTGTTTGGGGTAGGGGTATAGGGTTAGTGGTAGTGTTTGGGGTAGGGGTATAGGGATAGTGGTAGTGTTTGGGGTAGGGGTATAGGGTTAGTGGTAGTGTTTGGGGTAGGGGTATAGGATTAGTGGTAGTGGTAGTGTTTGGGGTAGGTGTATAGGGTTAGTGGTAGTGTTTGGGGTAGGGGTATAGGGTTAGTGGTAATGTTTGGGGTATAGGGTTAGTGGTAGTGTTTGGGGTAGGGGTATAGGGTTAGTGGTGTGTTTGGGGTATAGGGTTAGTGGTAGTGTTTCCCGTAGGGGTATAGGGTTAGTGGTAGTGTTTGGGGTAGGAGTATAGGGTTAGTGGTAGTGTTTGGGGTAGGGGTATAGGGTTAGTGGTAGTGTTTGGGGTAGGGGTATAGGGATAGTGGTCGTGTTTGGGGTAGGGTTATAGGGATAGTGGTAGTGTTTGGGGTAGTGGTATAGGGCTGGTGGTAGTGTTTGGGGTAGGGGTATAGGGTTGGTGGTAGTGTTTGGTGTAGGGGTATAGGGTTAGTGGTAGTGTTTGGGGTAGGGGTATAGGGTTAGTGGTAGTGTTTGGAGTAGGGGTATAGGGTTATTGGTAGTGTTTGGTGTGGGGGTATAGGGTTAGTGGTAGTGTTTTGGGTAGGGGTATAGGGTTAGTGGTAGTGTTTGGGGTAGGGGTATAGGATTAGTGGTAGTGTTTGGGGTAGGAGTATCGGGATAGTGGTAGTGTTTGGGGTAGAGGGATAGGGTTAGTGGTAGTGTTTGGGGTAGGGGTATAGGGTTAGTGGTAGTGTTTGGAGTAGGGGTATAGGGTTATTGGTAGTGTTTGGGGTGGGGGTATAGGGTTAGTGGTAGTGTTTGGGGTAGGGGTATAGGGTTAGTGGTAGTGTTTGGGGTAGGAGTATGGGTTGAGTGGTAGTGTTTGGGGTAGGAGTATAGGGATAGTGGTTGTGTTTGAGGTAGAGGGATAGGGTTAGTGGTAGTGTTTGGGGTAGGGGTATAGGGTTAGTGGTAGTGTTTGGGGTAGGGGTATAGGGTTAGTGGTAGTGTTGGGGTAGGGGTATAGGGTTAGTGGTAGTGTTTGGGGTAGGGGCATAGGGATAGTGGTAGTGTTTGGTGTAGAGTAATAGGGTTAGTGGTAGTGTTTAGGGTAGGGGTATAGGGTGAATGGTAGTGTGTGAGGTAGTGGTATAGGGTTAGTGGGAGTGTTTGGCGTAGGGGTATAGGGTTAGTGGTAGTGTTTGGGGTAGGGGTATAGGGTTAGTGGTAGTGTTTGGGGTATAGGGTTAGTGGTTGTGTTTGCCGTAGGGGTATAGGGTTAGTGGTAGTGTTTGGGGTATAGGGATAGTGGTAGTGTTTGGGGTAGGAGTATAAGGTTAGTGGTAGTGTTTGGGGTAGGGGTATAGGTTTAGTGGTAGTGTTTGGGGTAGGAGTATAGGGATAGTGGTAGTGTTTGGGGGTAGGGTTATAGGGATAGTGGTAGTGTTTGGGGTAGTGGTATAGGGCTGGTGGTAGTGTTTGGGGTATAGGGTCAGTGGTAGTGTTTGGGGTAGGGGTATAGGGTTAGTGGTAGTGTTTGGGGGTAGGGGTATAGGGATAGTGGTAGTGTTTGGGGTAGTGGTATAGGGCTGGTGGTAGTGTTTGCGGTATAGGGTCAGTGGTAGTGTTTGGGGTAGGAGTATAGGGATAGTGGTAGTGTTTGGGGGTAGGGGTATAGGGATAGTGGTAGTGTTTGGGGTAGGGGTTTAGGGTTAGTGGGAGTGTTTGTGGTAGGGGTTTAGGGTTAGTGGTAGTGTTTGGGGTAGGGGTATAGGGTTAGTGGTAGTGTTTGGGGTAGGGGTAAAGGGTTAGTGGTAGTGTTTGGGGTAGGGGTATAGGGTTATGGGTAGTGTTTTGGTTAATGTTTTTGTCATAGATAGTAGGATTCTTATGGTTAATGTTAACCTGAGTTCTCGCGTTAGGGGGAGGGTCAGCAGGTCAAGGGGTCAGAGTAAGGCTTAGCGGTCAGAGTGCAGTGCATCTGTGAACCCACCCAGGATTGGAGTGGTCCCCCCACTGATTCTCGCGTCTCCCCCTTGATCCCCCGTGTGTATGTGTAGGGGAGGAGGAGGGGGGGACCCAGACGCAGAGGGGAGGGGCGAGGGGGTGACCTCATGATCTCAGAATGGAATGCCCAAGGGGACCTGTGATCATCGCCAACAACATCACTATTATTAGCACCACCATATCATCATTACATCATCACCGCATAAGCACCACCACCATCACCATTGTAATCTCCATCATCATAAACAACCACCATCATCATTATGATCATCATCATAAACACCACCACCATCATCATCTTTATAATTATCAACATCATCATTATCATCAACACCACCATCAATATCGTCATCGTCGTCATGCTCATCATCTTCATCGTCATCATGATAACAACCACCACCGCCATCACAATACCATCATCACCAACAGCATCACCGTCAACGACATCGCCAGTCGAAGAAGCAATTGTGGAATGTTCATCATCGCCATCAGCACCATCAAGCCCCTGGGTCTCAACGGGCATCACCAACATCGTCGTCGTCGTCATCGCCACAACA
This sequence comes from Petromyzon marinus, assembly GCF_048934315.1. Classification (NCBI taxonomy): domain Eukaryota; kingdom Metazoa; phylum Chordata; class Hyperoartia; order Petromyzontiformes; family Petromyzontidae; genus Petromyzon; species Petromyzon marinus. The sequence goes on from NC_133722.1 coordinate 4,192,202, forward strand.
ATCGCTGTCTCTTTTTATCGCCGCTCGCGTCGCCGTTCGTGACAGAGTTATTTATTTGAACGTCTGTAATTTTTACTCCGGTCGTGTCCGTCGCTGTCCGGGCAGTCTATACTAACCAGTGCAGGCTGCGAGAACAGTCTATAACCAACACGGCCCGATCATAAACACAATCGCGGAAGCTGGCCTCATTTGGGGGGGGGGGGAGGGGGGAAATTCCCAGTTGAGATTTTGTACGCGCGTCTCGAGCGGCTGCAGGGCGAATGTGACTGTTCACTCTAGGGGCATGGGCTTACAAGATGTCATCATTGGGAGATTCCGCGACCACCTTGAACGCACCTTCGGACCTGATGGAGGGAATGTTTGCAGCTCTTTCCCGAAGCAACCTCTGTTCTTTTTTTTATACGACTCTGGAAGCGTTCATTGTGGTCCCTTTGACTATTTGTTAAAACTGAACTATGAACTATTTTTTTTATTTTATTTTACCAGATAAGGCCCCACCGAGGTTTGTAGCTCTTTTTCAGATAGCGGCCTGGCCGCAAACGATAAGCTCAACGAAGTGGCTCATCGTCGTGTGGAACTGTATAGCAGCCACATCCTCCAAACGCGCTTGACATTGATTCTAAATGTGGGAGGGAAAAAACGGAGGACCCGGAGAAAAATCCACGCGACCATGGGGAGAGAGAGAGACACGCGAACTCCAAATATACACCAGCAGGCGTCAGGGTCGGGATCGGGATCGAACCCATGACCTCCCGCATACCAGGCGAGGTAGCTAACATCTCCTAGCCACCGCGGCAACCCCAGGTAAAAGCCCCTCGCCGATTCTCAAAAGACCCGATTTTCAAGGAGGGTCCTGCCACAACTGGGATGTTTTAAAGTTATTATTTGTTTGAATAAGCGTAGTTTCACTTCGTCTGGGAGGAGACCGGCAAACCCGGAGAAAACCCCCAGCACGCCTGAGAAGGGATTGCCACTTGCCAAGTGCAGATCTCGCAAGCTAAGCAGGTATTGAGCCTGGTTCCGTGCTCGGATGGGCGACCAGAACGCACAAACAGGGTGCCATAGGTCCGACAGGGCCAGGCAGGGGCGGTATGTCAACATTGACTTTGTTAGCGCTGTACCTTTGTGAATTGTCATGGATTAGATTGCTCTTCTCGCCGCCATAACAATGTGGAATTTCCACCAGGGCCTCTGCAAGGACTGTCAGCAAGAGATGGGCGCCAAATGCCTCGAGGAACTCGCTCTGACCGATCCCTTTACTGTAACTTGGACTGTACTTCCGTGCTCCCACGTCTGCGACGCCACCCGCCTTAGCCAACCCGCATTGACCCGCGCGGTGAAGTATGGTCAAATGGCTGAACTGTACGGAAACTCGGGTTTGAAAAGTTTTATCCGTCCGATGATGTTTTTTTTTTATCTGCTCCAGTTGACGTGATGGCGGTAGAAATTCCACATTCTTATGGCCGGTGGCCAGTCTGTCCATAGTTAGGGGGGGGGGGGGTTACTATGGGACGAATATAGGGTAGCAATCGTGGGCAGGAAAATCGCCTCGCAACTCGAAGGTAATAAGTTCAAATCCAGGTCAGGGCTCAATTTAGCCCATCATCACGGCTGTGAGTGAGTAAAATGGGTAGCACTTTGAGCGAACGCGTTGGCCGTGGCTGGCAACAGATGAAGATCCGAATCGTCAACGAGGTCAGAGTCTGACCATACCCCGAGCTGCCAACGGAACGTGGAGTTTAATGAGTGCCGCCCCATTGCTCGTCGGAGAGGCTGCGGACGTTTCTCTTTCGAGCACGTGGGAGGGTCGGGCAACCCTCCACCACCCAACGCGGCCACAAAGGAAAAAAAAATGTAAACGCGGCGCGCACAAGCGGTGAACGGCGAATCGCGCCCGTGATGATTGTTGTTTTGGCTCAATTTGCCACGGGTGAGTGGGTGAGTGAGTGAGTGGATGGGCGAATGGGTGGGTGGGCGAATGTGTGGGTGGGCGAATGGTTGGTGGGCGAGTGAATGGTTGGGCGAGTGAATGGGTGGGTGAGTGTATGGGTGGATGGGTGAGTGAATAGATGACTGAGTGAGTGAATGTGTAGGTGAGTGAATGGGTGGGTGGATCGGTGAGTGGGTGGATGAGTGAGTGAACGGGTGAGTAAGGTGAGCTGCAACACTCATAATCGGCGCGCCATGAATCTCTCGTACCCCACGTGACGACTTAATTGCGTTTGTCTGCGTCGGGTGGTGGAGGGTTCAACGACACACATCAAGGCGTTCGGGTGTTCGTGTTGTGTCGTCTGGCTAAGCTGTATAAAGGTTTTCTCTCGCCAGAATCCACCTTGAGTTGGCGTGGTCCTTTCTGCTCCCGAGATCTGATACCTTCAAGCCAGCCATGGTGTTATGCACTGCTGGATGAAGGCTTCCCCGACAGCCGTCTCCGTGTTGTGATGAAGACGCCGCAAATCCACCTCGCTCCTGCACGCCAGAAGATTCCATCACTCCATCTCCGCGGTGGCGGAGCTCCACTTGCGGCGTTCACTCCGTTGGCTGCACAGAGACCCACAGACTCGCACAGAGACCCGTAGACTCGCACAGAGACCCATAGACTCGCACAGAGAGCCGTAGACTCACACAGAGACCCATAGGCTCGCACAGAGACCCGTAGACTCACACAGAGACCTATAGACTCACACAGAGACTCGTAGACTGGCACAGAGACCCATAGACTCGCACAGAGACCCATAGACTCACACAGAGACCCATAGACTCGCACAGAGACCCGTAGACTCACACAGAGACCCGTAGACTCACACAGAGACCCATAGACTCACAAAGATAAGGAATGAATTTAGGAATTTGGGAGGAGGCAATTACCCAATAGCGGGAGCTTGCAAGCTGACAACAACAACAACAGCAGCAGCAACAACAACAACAACAACGGGGAGGCGTCATCGTCGAGTGGGCTTCGTTGACCAGCCCACTCGTTTGACTCCGTGAGCCGAGTCCACGGCGGTGTTGACCCCATGCCGCCCCTGCCGAACGCTCCCAGCCTGGCAGCGTCTGCCCCGTGGATGGCGGCGCGCCTGGACCCCCCATCAGCGGCCGTCAAAGAGCCCCGCTCACAGGGCGAAGTCGCCTCCTCGCCTCGCACACCGATAAAGACACCACCCATACTCTTTTGTTCTTTCGGTAAAGTCACGTGGTCAGAAATAAAATGAAACAAATCACGACGTTTCGATCGCAACGCGAAGCGGTCGTCATCAAAACGTCGTGATTTGTTTGACTTTTATTTCTACCTACGTGACTCTAACGAAATGACCAAAGAGTATGGATTTCTGCAGTCACGAAAGCTTCAAATCAAGATCGATAAAGGCACCATCGGCGCGAGGGGGGCACTGCCGTGGCCACACATTTGAGGCCACTGCTGGGGTTTGGACAGCAGCACGAGATGATGATTTCATTTTGCATTTATTAGGTATAGCCCTGTGAGCCATGCGGCTCTTAAGTCGGGTGCAACCGCAACAAACAAAATATGAACACAGAACATCCCAAAGCGACGACGCGCAACAGAAACATCCTGGAATAAACCAGCAAATATTCCACGTGAAAAAAAAAAACGTATTAAAACGCTGTGTGCAAAAATCACAATGTGGTGCAAGCCAACAACAACAACAAAAACCATAAGACAATTTAGATTAACCATGTTTTCGAATCACCAAAATAAAGCTGTAAAAACAATGTAACAACAGTAATCATGGGAACTGTGATTATAAATTTAACAATAAACGATATACATAACACGTACGACAAAAACCTGCAGCCATAGCTGGCAGCACGACACTCCCAGTCTAATACTCGAGTAGCCTGACCTCTCTCTCCTCACTCCTAGTAGAATTTCCCTCTTTGCCTTACCTCTCCCCTTCGTACTTACGACCCGACCTCGTGGTGTTGGAGGTTGCTGAAAGACGAGGCTGCACGCGGCGTTTGCCGGGGACTGGAATCTGGCTGCTCTGCGACCCGTCACACGGACGTTCGAGTAGCAGGACGATCACTCCTTGGTCCTCCCTCCTCCAGATCCCGGGCAAAAGAGCCAGCTTCCCAATTTCACCCCCTTTTTATGCTGCAACTTCAAAGCCTACGTGCCGCCGACCCGCTGGCCCCTTATCCAATCGGCAGCCTCGGATTTCCCGCCCCTGGCCAATTGGATTATCCCCCCCTCCGACGCCCCGCCCCCCATTTGTTTAACCAAGTGCACCACCGACAACTAAAGGTGAGCAGGTGCCGCCCCCCGCCTGCCTCCCGTTGCGTGTGTACCTTGGACCTGGTAAAGGGCCTCTACCTGCTGCCGGTCCGTGTGTGCCTTTGGCGTTTCTTCAATGCGGTTCTCAGTGAGTTCGCCGTGGACATACAATTTTAAGTTAATCCACGGCGCCGCAGTGTCATTCGGCCTGGGAGGGCTTCTGCCAATTCCCTGGCCCTGAGAAACTGTGGAGCACCCCCACGAGGGGGTCTCTCGGGTGAAAACTCAGGGGCAGGCGACCCCCGCCACGAGGCCCTACGTGAGTGCATGTGTGTGTTTATGTGGGGGGTGGTGGCGGAAGCGCTGTGACGGAAGCCGGGTGGCTTCACGGCGGTAGCAGCACAGCGACGGCCCCGGCCTCGGCGGAGTGGCTTCGCTGTCGTGGCATCACAAGTGCATGGTGTGTGAGTCAGTGCATGGTGTTTGAGTGAGTCAGTGTATGATGTGTGAGTGAGTCAGTGCATGGTGTGAGTGAGTCAGTGCATGGTGTGTGAGTGAGTCAGTGCATGGTGTGAGTGAGTCAGTGCATGGTGTGTGAGTGAGTCAGTGTATGATGTGTGAGTGAGTCAGTGCATGATGTGTGAGTGAGTCAGTGCATGGTGTGTGAGTGAGTCAGTGCATGATGTGTGAGTGAGTCAGTGTATGATGTGTGAGTGAGTCAGTGTATGATGTGTGAGTGAGTCAGTGCATGATGTGTGAGTGAGTCAGTGCATGGTGTGTGAGTGAGTCAGTGCATGATGTGTGAGTGAGTCAGTGTATGGTGTGTGAGTGAGTCAGTGAATGATGTGTGAGTGAGTCAGTGGATGATGTGTGAGTTAGTCAGTGCATGATGTGTGAGTGAGTCAGTGCATGATGTGTGAGTGAGTCAGTGTATGATGTGTGAGTGAGTCAGTGCATGGTGTGTGAGTGTTTCAGTGTATGATGTGTGAGTGAGTCAGTGCATGATGTGTGAGTGAGTCAGTGCATGATGTGTGAGTGAGTCAGTGCATGGTGTGTGAGTGAGTCAGTGTATGATGTGTGAGTGAGTCAGTGCATGGTGTGTAAGTGAGTCAGTGTATGATGTGTGAGTGAGTCAGTGCATGATGTGTGAGTGAGTCGGTGCATGGTGTGTGAGTGAGTTAGTGCATGATGTGTGAGTGAGTCAGTGCATGGTGTGTGAGTGAGTCAGTGCATGGTGTGAGTGAGTCAGTGCATGGTGTGAGTGAGTCAGTGCATGGTGTGTAAGTGAGTCAGTGTATGATGTGTGAGTGAGTCAGTGCATGATGTGTGAGTGAGTCAGTGCATGGTGTGTGAGTGAGTCAGTGCATGGTGTGAGTGAGTCAGTGCATGGTGTGTGAGTGAGTCAGTGTATGATGTGTGAGTGAGTCAGTGCATGATGTGTGAGTGAGTCAGTGCATGGTGTGTGAGTGAGTCAGTGCATGATGTGTGAGTGAGTCAGTGTATGATGTGTGAGTGAGTCAGTGTATGATGTGTGAGTGAGTCAGTGCATGATGTGTGAGTCAGTGTATGGTGTGTGAGTGAGTCAGTGCATGATGTGTGAGTGAGTCAGTGCATGATGTGAGTGAGTCAGTGTATGATGTGTGAGTGAGTCAGTGTATGATGTGTGAGTGAGTCAGTGCATGGTGTGTGAGTGAGTCAGTGTATGATGTGTGAGTGAGTCAGTGTATGATGTGTGAGTGAGTCAGTGCATGATGTGTGAGTGCGTCTGTGTATGGTGTGTGAGTGAGTCAGTGCATGATGTGTGAGTGAGTCAGTGTATGATGTGTGAGTGAGTCAGTGTATGATGTGTGAGTCAGTGCATGGTGTGTGAGTGAGTCAGTGTATGATGTGTAAGTCAGTGCATGGTGTGTGAGTGAGTCAGTGCATGATGTGTGAGTGAGTCAGTGTATGATGTGTGAGTGAGTCAGTGTATGATGTGTGAGTCAGTGCATGGTGTGTGAGTGAGTCAGTGTATGATGTGTGAGTGAGTCAGTGCATCGTGTGTGAGTGAGTCAGTGTATGATGTGTGAGTGAGTCAGTGTATGATGTGTGAGTGAGTCAGTGCATGGTGTGAGTGAGTCAGTGCATGGTGTGTGAGTGAGTCAGTGCATGGTGTGAGTGAGTCAGTGCATGGTGTGTGAGTGAGTCAGTGTATGATGTGTGAGTGAGTCAGTGCATGATGTGTGAGTGAGTCAGTGCATGGTGTGTGAGTGAGTCAGTGCATGATGTGTGAGTGAGTCAGTGTATGATGTGTGAGTGAGTCAGTGTATGATGTGTGAGTGAGTCAGTGCATGATGTGTGAGTGAGTCAGTGCATGGTGTGTGAGTGAGTCAGTGCATGATGTGTGAGTGAATCAGTGTATGGTGTGTGAGTGAGTCAGTGAATGATGTGTGAGTGAGTCAGTGGATGATGTGTGAGTTAGTCAGTGCATGATGTGTGAGTGAGTCAGTGTATGATGTGTGAGTGAGTCAGTGCATGGTGTGTGAGTGTTTCAGTGTATGATGTGTGAGTGAGTCAGTGCATGATGTGTGAGTGAGTCAGTGCATGATGTGTGAGTGAGTCAGTGCATGATGTGTGAGTGAGTCAGTGTATGATGTGTGAGTGAGTCAGTGCATGGTGTGTGAGTGTTTTAGTGTATGATCTGTGAGTGAGTCAGTGTATGATGTGTGAGTGAGTCAGTGCATAATGTGTGAGTGAGTCAGTGCATGGTGTGTAAGTGAGTCAGTGTATGATGTGTGAGTGAGTCAGTGCATGATGTGTGTGTGAGTCAGTGCATGGTGTGTGAGTGAGTCAGTGCATGATGTGTGAGTGAGTCAGTGCATGGTGTGTGAGTGAGTCAGTGCATGGTGTGAGTGAGTCAGTGCATGGTGTGAGTGAGTCAGTGCATGGTGTGTAAGTGAGTCAGTGTATGATGTATGAGTGAGTCAGTGCATGATGTGTGAGTGAGTCAGTGCATGGTGTGTGAGTGAGTCAGTGCATGGTGTGAGTGAGTCAGTGCATGGTGTGTGAGTAAGTCAGTGTATGATGTGTGAGTGAGTCAGTGCATGATGTGTGAGTGAGTCAGTGCATGGTGTGTGAGTGAGTCAGTGCATGATGTGTGAGTGAGTCAATGTATGATGTGTGAGTGAGTCAGTGTATGATGTGTGAGTGAGTCAGTGCATGGTGTGAGTGAGTCAGTGCATGGTGTGTAAGTGAGTCAGTGTATGATGTATGAGTGAGTCAGTGCATGATGTGTGAGTGAGTCACTGCATGGTGTGTGAGTGAGTCAGTGCATGGTGTGAGTGAGTCAGTGCATGGTGTGTGAGTGAGTCAGTGTATGATGTGTGAGTGAGTCAGTGCATGATGTGTGAGTGAGTCAGTGCATGGTGTGTGAGTGAGTCAGTGCATGATGTGTGAGTGAGTCAGTGTATGATGTGTGAGTGAGTCAGTGTATGATGTGTGAGTGAGTCAGTGCATGATGTGTGAGTGAGTCAGTGTATGGTGTGTGAGTGAGTCAGTGCATGATGTGTGAGTGAGTCAGTGCATGATGTGAGTGAGTCAGTGTATGATGTGTGAGTGAGTCAGTGTATGATGTGTGAGTGAGTCAGTGCATGGTGTGTGAGTGAGTCAGTGTATGATGTGTTAGTGAGTCAGTGTATGATGTGTGAGTGAGTCAGTGCATGATGTGTGAGTGCGTCTGTGTATGGTGTGTGAGTGAGTCAGTGCATGATGTGTGAGTGAGTCAGTGTATGATGTGTGAGTGAGTCAGTGTATGATGTGTGAGTCAGTGCATGGTGTGTGAGTGAGTCAGTGTATGATGTGTGAGTCAGTGCATGGTGTGTGAGTGAGTCAGTGTATGATGTGTGAGTGAGTCAGTGCATGGTGTGTGAGTGAGTCAGTGTATGATGTGTGAGTGAGTCAGTGTATGATGTGTGAGTGAGTCAGTGTATGGTGTGTGAGTGAGTCAGTGCATGATGTGTGAGTGAGTCAGTGTATGGTGTGTGAGTGTGTCAGTGCATGGTGTGAGGGGGAGTCAGTGCATGATGTGTGAGTGAGTCAGTGCATGGTGTGAGAAAGTCAGTGCATGATGTGAGTGAGTCAGTGCATGGTGTGAGAGTGAGTCAGTGCATGATGTGTGAGTGAGTCAGTGCATGGTATGAGTGAGTCAGTGCATGATGTGAGAAAGTCAGTGCATGATGTGAGTGAGTCAGTGCATGGTGTGAGTGAGTCAGTGTATGATGTGTGAGTGAGTCAGTGCATGGTGTGTGAGTGAGTCAGTGTATGATGTGTGAGTGAGTCAGTGCATGGTGTGTGAGTGAGTCAGTGTATGATGTGTGAGTGAGTCAGTGTATGATGTGTGAGTGAGTCAGTGTATGGTGTGTGAGTGAGTCAGTGCATGATGTGTGAGTGAGTCAGTGTATGGTGTGTGAGTGTGTCAGTGCATGGTGTGAGGGGGAGTCAGTGCATGATGTGTGAGTGAGTCAGTGCATGGTGTGAGAAAGTCAGTGCATGATGTGAGTGAGTCAGTGCATGGTGTGAGAGTGAGTCAGTGCATGATGTGTGAGTGAGTCAGTGCATGGTATGAGTGAGTCAGTGCATGATGTGAGAAAGTCAGTGCATGATGTGAGTGAGTCAGTGCATGGTGTGAGTGAGTCAGTGCATGATGTGTGAGTGAGTCAGTGCATGGTGTGAGGGGGAGTCAGTGCATGATGTGTGAGTGAGTCAGTGCATGGTGTGAGAAAGTCAGTGCATGATGTGAGTGAGTCAGTGCATGGTGTGAGAGTGAGTCAGTGCATGATGTGTGAGTGAGTCAGTGCATGGTATGAGTGAGTCAGTGCATGATGTGAGAAAGTCAGTGCATGATGTGAGTGAGTCAGTGCATGGTGTGAGTGAGTCAGTGCATGATGTGTGAGTGAGTCAGTGCATGGTGTGTGAGTGAGTCAGTGCATGATGTGAGTGAGTCAGTGCATGGTGTGAGTGAGTCAGTGCATGATGTGTGAGTGAGTCAGTGCATGATGTGTGAGTGAGTCAGTGCATGGTGTGAGTGAGTCAGTGCATGGTGTGAGTGAGTCAGTGCATGGTGTGAGTGAATCAGTGCATGGTGTGTGAGTGAGTAAGTGCATGGTGTGTGAGTGAGTCACTGCATGGTGTGTGAGTGAGTCAGTGCATGGTGTGTGAGTGAGTAAGTGCATGATGTGAGTGAGTCAGTGCATGATGTGTGAGTGAGTCAGTGTATGATGTGTGAGTGAGTCAGTGCATGGTGTGTGAGTGAGTCAGTGCATGGTGTGTGAGTGAGTCAGTGCATGATGTGAGAAAGTCAGTGCATGGTGTGTGAGTGAGTCAGTGCATGGTGTGAGTGAGTCAGTGCATGGTGTGTGAGTGAGTCAGTGCATGGTGTATGAGTGAGTCAGTGCATGGTGTGTGAGTGAGTCAGTGCATGGTGTGTGAGTGAGTCAGTGCATGATGTGAGTGAGTCAGTGCATGATGTGTGAGTGAGTCAGTGTATGATGTGTGAGTGAGTCAGTGCATGGTGTGAGTGAGTCAGTGCATGATGTGAGTGAGTCAGTGCATGATGTGAGTGAGTCAGTGCATGATGTGTGAGTGAGACAGTGCATGGTGTGAGTGAGTCAGTGCATGGTGTGTGAGTGAGTCAGTGCATGGTGTGTGAGTGAGTCAGTGCATGGTGTGTGAGTGAGTCAGTGCATGATGTGAGTGAGTCAGTGCATGGTGTATGAGTGAGTCAGTGCATGGTGTGTGAGTGAGTCAGTGCATGATGTGAGTGAATCAGTGCATGGTGTGTGAGTGAGTCAGTGCATGATGTGTGAGTGAGTCAGTGCATGATGTGTGAGTGAGTCAGTGTATGGTGTGTGAGTGAGTCAGTGCATGGTGTGTGAGTGAGTCAGTGCATGGTGTGAGTGAGTCAGTGCATGGTGTGTGAGTGAGTCAGTGCATGATGTGAGTGAGTCAGTGCATGGTGTGTGAGTCAGTCAGTGCATGATGTGAGTGAGTCAGTGCATGGTGTGTGAGTGAGTCAGTGCATGATGTGTGAGTGAGTCAGTGCATGGTGTGTGAGTGAGTCAGTGCATGGTGTGTGAGTGAGTCAGAGCATGGTGTGTGAGTGAGTCAGTGCATGGTGTGTGAGTGAGTCAGTGCATGGTGTGTGAGTGAGTCAGTGCATGGTGTGTGAGTGAGTCAGTGCATGGTGTGTGAGTGAGTCAGTGTCGGCTACTTCTGCCCGCGCCGTCGCCCCCCCCCCCCGGCTCCGTCGCCCCCCCCACCCCAGCTCCGTCAGCCCCCCCCCCTAGCTCCGTCGCCCCCCCCCCCCGGCACTGTCGCCCCCCCCCCTCAGTTCCGTCGGCCCCCCCCCCCACCGGCTCCCCCGGCCCCGTCGGCCCCCTCACAAACGGCCCCGCCAGCCGCTGCTGGGAACACGGCCCAGAAGCACGCACGCCTCAGGCGGCCATCTTGGGGGTGATGGTGGTGATGGGGGTGATGATGGTGATGGTGGTGCTGGTGGTGATGGGGGTGATGATGGTGATGGTGGTGATGGGGGTGATGATGGTGATGGTGGTGCTGGTGGTGATGGGGGTGATGGTGGTGATGGTGGTGCTGGTGGTGATGGGGGTGATGGTGGTGATGGTGGTGATGGGGGTGATGATGGTGATGGTGGTGCTGGTGGTGATGGGGGTGATGGTGGTGATGGTGGTGATGGGGGTGATGATGGTGATGGTGGTGATGGGGGTGATGGTGGTGCTGGTGGTGATGGGGGTGATGGTGGTGATGGTGGTGATGGGGGTGATGATGGTGATGGTGGTGCTGGTGGTGATGGGGGTGATGGTGGTGATGGGGGTGATGATGGTGATGGTGGTGCTGGTGGTGATGGGGTGATGGTGGTGATGGGGGTGATGGTGGTGATGGGGGTGATGGTGATGGTGGTGCTGGTAGTGATGGGGGTGATGGTGGTGATGGGTGTGATGGTGGTGATGATGGTGATGGTGGTGATGGGGGTGATGGTTGTGATGGGTGTGATGGTGGTGATGATGGTGATGGTGGTGATGATGGTGATGGTGGTGATGGGAGTGATGAGGGTGATGGTGGTGATGGGGGTGATGGTGGTGATGGTGGTGATGGGGGTGATGGTGGTGATGGGGGTGATGGTGGTGATGGGGGTGATGGTGGTGATGGGTGTGATGGTGGTGATGATGGTGATGATGGTGATGGTGGTGCTGGTGGTGATGATGGTGATGGTGGTGATGGGGGTGATGGTGGTGATGGTGGTGATGGGGGTGATGGTGGTGCTGGTGGTGATGGGGGTGATGGTGGTGATGGTGGTGATGGGGGTGATGATGGTGATGGTGGTGCTGGTGGTGATGGGGGTGATGGTGGTGATGGGGGTGATGATGGTGATGGTGGTGCTGGTGATGATGGGGGTGATGGTGGTGATGGGGGTGATGGTGGTGATGGGGGTGATGGTGATGGTGGTGCTGGTAGTGATGGGGGTGATGGTGGTGATGGGTGTGATGGTGGTGATGATGGTGATGGTGGTGATGGGGGTGATGGTGGTGATGGGTGGGATGGTGGTGATGATGGTGATGGTGGTGATGATGGTGATGGTGGTGATGGGAGTGATGAGGGTGATGGGGGTGATGGTGGTGATGGGGGTGATGGTGGTGATGGGGGTGATGGTGGTGATGGGGGTGATGGTGGTGATGGGGGTGATGATGGTGATGGTGGTGCTGGTGGTGATGATGGTGATGGTGGTGATGGGGGTGATGGTGGTGATGGGGTTGATGGGGGTGATGGTGGTGATGGTGGTGGTGATGGGGGTGATGGTGGTGATGGGGGTGATGGGGGTGATGGTGGTGATGGGGGTGATGGTGGTGATGGGGGTGATGGGGGTGATAGTGGTGATGGTGGTGATGGTGGTGATGGTGGTGATGGGGGTGATGGTGGTGATGGGAGTGATGGGGGTGATGGTGGTGATGGGGGTGATGGTGGTGATGGTGGTGATGGGGGTGATGGTGGTGATGGGGGTGATGGGGGTGATGGTGGTGATGGGGGTGATGGTGGTGATGGGGGTGATGGTGGTGATGGGGTTGATGGGGTGATGGTGGTGATGGTGGCGATGGGGGTGATGGTGGTGATGGGGGTGATGGTGGTGATGGGGGTGATGGTGGTGATTGGGGTGATGGGGGTGATAGTGGTGATGGGGGTGATGGTGGTGATGGTGGTGATGGGGGTGATGGTGGTGATGGGAGTGATGGGGGTGATGGTGGTGATGGGGGTGATGGGGGTGATGGTGGTGATGGTGGTGATGGGGGTGATGGTGGTGATGGGGGTGATGGGGGTGATGGTGGTGATGGGGGTGATGGTGGTGATGGGGGTGATGGGGGTGATGGTGGTTATGGGGGTGATGGTGGTGATGGTGGTGATGGGGGTGATGGTGGTGATGGGGGTGATGGGGGTGATAGTGGTGATGGGGGTGATGGTGGTGATGGGGGTGATGGTGGTGATTGGGGTGATGGGGGTGATGGTGGTGATGGGGGTGATGGTGGTGATGGTGTTGATGGGGGTGATGGTGGTGATGGTGGTGATGGGGGTGATGGTGGTGATGGGGGTGATGGGGGTGATGGTCGTGATGGGTGTGATGGTGGTGATGATGGTGATGGTGGTGATGGGGGTGATGGTTGTGATGGGTGTGATGGTGGTGATGATGGTGATGGTGGTGATGATGGTGATGGTGGTGATGGGAGTGATGAGGGTGATGGTGGTGATGGGGGTGATGGTGGTGATGGTGGTGATGGGGGTGATGGTGGTGATGGGGGTGATGGTGGTGATGGGGGTGATGGTGGTGATGGGTGTGATGGTGGTGATGATGGTGATGATGGTGATGGTGGTGCTGGTGGTGATGATGGTGATGGTGGTGATGGGGGTGATGGTGGTGATGGTGGTGATGGGGGTGATGGTGGTGCTGGTGGTGATGGGGGTGATGGTGGTGATGGTGGTGATGGGGGTGATGATGGTGATGGTGGTGCTGGTGGTGATGGGGGTGATGGTGGTGATGGGGGTGATGATGGTGATGGTGGTGCTGGTGATGATGGGGGTGATGGTGGTGATGGGGGTGATGGTGGTGATGGGGGTGATGGTGATGGTGGTGCTGGTAGTGATGGGGGTGATGGTGGTGATGGGTGTGATGGTGGTGATGATGGTGATGGTGGTGATGGGGGTGATGGTGGTGATGGGTGGGATGGTGGTGATGATGGTGATGGTGGTGATGATGGTGATGGTGGTGATGGGAGTGATGAGGGTGATGGTGGTGATGGGGGTGATGGTGGTGATGGGGGTGATGGTGGTGATGGGGGTGATGGTGGTGATGGGGGTGCTGGTGGTGATGATGGTGATGGTGGTGATGGGGGTGATGGTGGTGATGGGGTTGATGGGGGTGATGGTGGTGATGGTGGTGGTGATGGGGGTGATGGTGGTGATGGGGGTGATGGGGGTGATGGTGGTGATGGGGGTGATGGTGGTGATGGGGGTGATGGGGGTGATAGTGGTGATGGTGGTGATGGTGGTGATGGTGGTGATGGGGGTGATGGTGGTGATGGGAGTGATGGGGGTGATGGTGGTGATGGGGGTGATGGTGGTGATGGTGGTGATGGGGGTGATGGGGGTGATGGGGGTGATGGTGGTGATGGGGGTGATGGTGGTGATGGGGGTGATGGTGGTGATGGGGTTGATGGGGGTGATGGTGGTGATGGTGGCGATGGGGGTGATGGTGGTGATGGGGGTGATGGTGGTGATGGGGGTGATGGTGGTGATTGGGGTGATGGGGGTGATAGTGGTGATGGGGGTGATGGTGGTGATGGTGGTGATGGGGGTGATGGTGGTGATGGGAGTGATGGGGGTGATGGTGGTGATGGGGGTGATGGGGGTGATGGTGGTGATGGTGGTGATGGGGGTGATGGTGGTGATGGGGGTGATGGGGGTGATGGTGGTGATGGGGGTGATGGTGGTGATGGGGGTGATGGTGGTGATGTGGGTGATGGGGGTGATGGTGGTTATGGGGGTGATGGTGGTGATGGTGGTGATGGGGGTGATGGTGGTGATGGGGGTGATGGGGGTGATAGTGGTGATGGGGGTGATGGTGGTGATGGGGGTGATGGTGGTGATTGGGGTGATGGGGGTGATGGTGGTGATGGGGGTGATGGTGGTGATGGTGTTGATGGGGGTGATGGTGGTGATGGTGGTGATGGGGGTGATGGTGGTGATGGGGGTGATGGGGGTGATGGTGGTGATGGGGGTGATGGTGGTGATCGTGGTGATGCAGGTGATGGTGGTGATGGGGGTGATGGTGGTGATGGTGTTGATGGGGGTGATGGGGGTGATGGTGGTGATGGGGGTGATGGGAGTGATGGTGGTGATGGGTGTGATGGTGGTGATGGTGGTGATGGGGGTGATGGGGGTGATGGGTGTGATGGTGGTGATGGGGGTGATGGTGGTGATGGGGGTGATGGTGGTGATGGGGGTGATGGGGGTTATGGGGGTGATGGTGGTGATGGGGTGATGGTGGTGATGGTGGTGATGGTGGTGATGCTGGTGATGGGGGTGATGGTGGTGATGGGGGTGATGGGGGTGATGGTGGTGATGGGCGTGATGGTGGTGATGGGGGTGATGGTGGTGATGGTGGTGATGGTGGTGATGGGGGTGATGGTGGTGATGGGGGTGATGGGGGTGATGGTGGTGATGGCGGTGATGGTGGTGATCGGGGTGATGGTGGTGATTGGGGTGATGGGGGTGATGGTGGTGATGGGGATGATGGTGGTGATTGTGGTGATGGGGGTGATGGTGGTGATGGTGGTGATGGTGGTGATGGGGGTGATGGTGGTGATGGTGGTGATGGGGGTGATGGTGGTGATGGGGGTGATGGTGGTGATGGGGGTGATGGTGGTGATGGTGGTGATGGGGGTGATGCGGGTGATGGGAGTGATGGTGGTGATGGGTGTGATGGTGGTGATGGGGGTGATGGGGGTGATGGGTGTTATGGGGGTGATGGTGGTGATGGGGGTGATGGGGGTGATGGTGGTGATGGGAGTGATCGTGGTGATGGGTGTGCTGTTGGTGATGGTGGTGATGGGTGTAATGGGGGCTGATGGTGGTGATGGTGGTGATGGGGGTGATGGTGATGGTGGTGATGGGGGTGATGGTGATGGTGGTGATGGGGGTGATGGTGGTGATGGGGGTGATGGTGGTGAGTGTGTGTGGGGGAGGGGGGATGTTGTCAGTGGGGAGCGGTGGTGCAGCGGTTAGCGCGCTGCGCTACGAACCTGGCGACCCGGGTTCGATTCCCGCTCACGATCAACACCGGTGACGATTATCTGAACCGGTCCTAGGCCTCCCCGTGGTCGACTCAGCCTCAAATGAGTACCTGGTGCGGTGTGTAAACATCGCCACTAGGGAGACAAAGGCGGCCGGGCGTGGTGCTGGCCACCCACCCCCTCGTGTGCCGTGCCGGCCTTCATAGGTGCTCGCTAACAGCACTTGCCCCTACAGTCTGTTAAGGCTACACGGGGGATCTTTGTGTGTGCAATGTATGTGTCACGCGCCTCACGGGGACGCGCGCTGCCGTTACCATGGTGAGGGCTCACGTCACCATAGCAACTGTCACCACCACCACCTCCCTAGAACCCCCGACTCCCTCACCACTACCCACACACACTCGCCCTCACCACTACACACACACACTCACCCTCACCACTACACACACACACACTCGCCCTCACCACTACACACACACCACTACACACACCCACACACACTACTACACACACACACTCGCCCTGACCACTACTCACCACTACACACACACACTCACTCACCACTACACACACACACACTCGCCCTGACCACTACTCACCACTACACACACACACACTCGCCCTCACCACTACACACACACACACCCACACACACTACTACACACACACACTCGCCCTGACCACTACTCACCACTACACACACACACTCACTCACCACTACACACACACACACACTCGCCCTGACCACTACTCACCACTACACACACACACTCGCCCTGACCACTACACACACACACTCACTCACCACTACACACACACACTCGCCCTGACCACTACTCACCACTACACACACACACTCGCCCTGACCACTACACACACACACACTCGCCCTCACCACTACACACACACACTCACCACTACACACACACTGACCCTCACCACTACACACACACACTCACCACTACACACACACACTCACCACTACACACACACACTCGCCCTCACCACTACAACAACAACCGCCATTCGCCACTAAGTGGCGGTGACGTCATCACGACGCTTGTGCCAGGCCATGTGCACCATGAGGCCACGTGAAGTGTCGAACGCCCGCTGGCAGGAGATCACGGGACAGACCCAGGTGCCATGGGTCGACTGACTGAGATGACTGGCTGATGCACCACCTGTGCCCCCTACTGTGCCAACTTGCTGTGCTTTCACCACCCGGCGCTCCGCTCGTTGTTGTGAGCGTCGCTCCTCCGCCCTCCGTTGTTGTTGGAGGGCGACTGCCTCCAACTGCCCAGTAGCAGCGTCCTTCACGAGCCTCCTCCACAGAGGCCGATCTTTACACCGCTGGTACCAGTCATCGGCAAGTCCACTCAGCTCCACGTCCTCCTGTACCACGTCACTCCATCTCTTCTCTAGCCCGTGCCGCGCCCGCTTAGCCCCCCTCGATCCGGCCGAACAAAAGCTGTTTCGGCATGAGGTGGCTGGGCATGCGGGCTACATGACCCAGCCAACGCAGGCTTGCCTGCCGGAGGAGCTCACCGATGGGACCTAGCCCAAATCTTTCAAAGATTTGTGAGCTCATTCACACAATCCAACCTGGTTAAACCCAGGATGGATCGTAGGCAGTCTAGCCTAAATGTTTCTAACCGGCGAAGATGTTCCACGTTTCGCAGGCGTAGAGAAGGGATGGAATGACCGTGGCCGAGAAGACCTGAAGCTTAGTGCGGAGCGACAGACCAGGTAGTTTCCACACAGCGTTACGCAACCGATTAAAAGATATTGCCGCTCGACTGATTCGGAGTGAGACCTCTGCTGTTAAACTGGAGCCGGTAATAAGCACACTGCCCAGGTATGGGAAACTCTCCACTCTCTCTACAACTGCCCCATCACCGATTGGGAGTTGTGAGGGTGGAGTGTCCGATGGTACAAAATACCCAGGCAGGTCCTAGATTTGAAGCTTTCGTGACTGCAAGGATCCATACTCTTTGGTTCTAATAGAACCAAAGAGTATGGACCCAGGCAGGTGCTTAGTTTGGGTGGGGCTGATGGTAAGGCCCCATCTCTTAGTGGCACGCTCCAGTCTAGTCTCCGCAGCAGCGTCTCCAACTCCTCCTCTGAATGAGAAGCTATTACCAAATCATCGGCATACATAACGTGGTTGAGCAATAGGGAGCCATCCCTTGACCGCACCCGGGCATCGATCAGCCTCCCATTATATCTGTACCAAATGAAGATTCCCCCGGTACAGCTATTGAAGGCTTCACGAACTACGTGGTCAAAATAGATGTTAAATAATGTGGGAGCCAGAGGACATCCCTGTCGCACCCCAAGGTGTACAGGGAATGGCTCTGACTTCCGGCCACGTAGTTTTACCCAGGCCCGCTCACCATCATGAAGGTCCTTAATGATCGTGAGCAGAGGGTCAGGGACTCAAAAAGCACGAAGAACAACCCAGAGACCAGGCCTACTGATGGTATAATAGGCCTTGACCAGGTCAATAAAGCAGAGATGTAGGTCTTGTTGGAATTCCCTACACCTCTGCTGTAGCAGACGGACAGAAAATATGGCATCTGTGCAGGACCGCCCTTTCCTGAAACCGCATTGGGGCTTCGCAAGCCTCTCCTCAGCGTGTCTGGCAAGACGATGTTGAATAATCCTTGCTAGGACCTTTCCCGGCAGACTGAGAAGTGAGATGCCCCTATAGTTGTTACAGTCTGTGCAGTCCCCCTTCTTAAAGAGGGGGACCACCAGGGCATCCTTCCAATCCTGCAGAACCTGTCCAGTAGTCCAGACTGTTGTTATGATGTCATATAGGGCAGTCTGTGCATAAACGCCACCCTCTCTCAGCATTTCGCTTGGGAGATCATCTCTACCCGGTGCCTTTCCTGGTCTCAGACTCCAGATCGCCTTCAGTACTTCCTCAACAGATGGCATCTCAGCCAACCACTCACAGGGGTGACTTCTTCCAATATTTGAGGCACTGTAGCCTCAGCAGGGTCATCCCCACTTTGTGCCACGATGTTTTCCTGGCTGAGGGATTTCCCCTCCCCCAGGACCTCACAGAAACGCTCAGCAAATCTGCAAACCTGTTCCTGGGGGTCGGAGATTGGATCACCGTTTTTTCCCCTAATGATGGTAATAGGTGTGGCGCTGCAGGTTACTTTTTTGATGGAGTTAAATTGAGATTTGTGATCGCGGGCCACTAAGGCAGACTCCATCTCCTCAGCAACTCGTGACCACCACCCATCCTTGCAGTGCCTCACGGCTCTCCGAACCTCCGAGCGAAGGCTGTGGTAAGCCTCATTCTCTGACGTGGGATTCTGTAGCTGGTGACAGTGGGCCTGTCGCTTTTTCTCAACCATCTTGAACACCTCCTCTGTCAGCCAGGGTCTCTGGGGAGGTCTGGACCGCGTACCCAAAGCAGCCATTGCAGCTCCATGAGTCACAGTCCTAAACCTCGCCCATTTACCCTCGACATCAGGAGGAGTGTGGGACGATGCTAACCCCAGCCGCAAGCGATGATGAAATTCTCGCTTGCAACTTTCATCAAATAACTGAGACCAGGCCACTTTAGGTTGGAATGGGGTCCTGGGTGTACACCCACCACCGGAGTGGAAGAATGGCAGGCGCATCTTACAGATGACTAGTCGATGGTCAGAGGGCAGATCAGCTCCACGGTAGGTCCTGGTGTTAAGGACATGGGCTCGCATCCGCTGGTCCGTCACTATGTAGTCCAGCAGAT
Source organism: Petromyzon marinus (assembly GCF_048934315.1). Taxonomy (NCBI): domain Eukaryota; kingdom Metazoa; phylum Chordata; class Hyperoartia; order Petromyzontiformes; family Petromyzontidae; genus Petromyzon; species Petromyzon marinus. The sequence goes on from NC_133722.1 coordinate 4,211,517, forward strand.
GTTCTTGCTTGGACCCGGCATGCATCCATGATGTTGTGTGGATGCGCCGATGCCGGAACAGCGTGTTGGTAATTACAAGCCCATGGGCTGCACAAAATTCTAGCAGCCTCCTACCGTTGTTATTGAGCTGATCTGGCCCATGCCCTCCAATCACTCCAGACCAGGTGCCAGCATCATGACCAACTCGGGCATTGAATTCACCCCAACAAGATGACTCTATCCCGAGGGGCCACTTTAGCCAGCACCTGTGACAGGAGGTCATAGAAGGCATCTGACTCATCGGCTTTGCCTGCATCCCTCCACGGATGTTCGTCTTCGGTGGGGGCACAAGTAACCACGACCACCACTCCTCGCCTCCGGTTGATGGGAAGGCGAGCCCAAAGTAGCCTGGGGCTTACAGCTTCCCACACCTCACTGCCACGCCCCCTTCATTATATTGTTTAAAAGAAGAGCCACACCCTGTTGTTTGGCAGTCTGCCGAGTAGAGGACTGTCCACCCCTCATGGTGCCAGGAGCCAGAACCGGTCCACCGGACCTCCTGAATGCCACAGAGATCCAGGCGGTACCGGTCCAGCTCCCTACAGAGGAATGGCAGCCTCTCCTCCGCAGTGAGCGTTCGAACATTCCACGTGGCCACACGAAGTAGCTTTTCGTTGTTTCTGGAGGAGCCCCGAGGGTAGAGATTCAATTTCCTGGCTCCGCCAATCGGGGTTTGGCCAGGAGACGTCATAGACGCCTGTCCCCCCGGGGCCTCCGGCACAAGCTTATTAGTTAGATATTTTAGTCGTGGTTTAGTGGTAAATTTTTGAAGGTGGAGGGGTTACCAGCCCCTCGCACCCGTCCTCACCACTACTCACACACACACTCGCCCTCACCGCTACCCATACACACACTCGCCCTCACCACTACCCACACACACACTCGCCCTATCCACTACACACACACACACACTCGGCCTATCCACTACAACAACCGCCATTCGCCACTAAGTGGCGGTGACGTCACCACGACGCTCGTGCCAGGCTATGTGCTCCTTGAGGCCACGTGAAATGTCGAACGCCCGCTGGCAGGTCACGGGGCAGACCCAGGTGGTGCCACGGGTCGACTGACTGAGATGACTGAGATGAGTGGCTGATGCACCACCTGTGCCCCCTACTGTGCCAACTTTCTGCGCTTTAGCCACCCGACGCTCCGCTCGTTGTTGTGAGCGTCGCTCCTCCGCCCTACGTTGTTGTTGGAGGGCGATTGTCTCCAACTGTCCAGTAGCGTCCTTCACGAGCCTCCTCCACAGAGTCGTGTCAGCTCATCATTAATTGTTCTTTAGGCTTTTGGCAGTGTCAAAAGTTGTTTTGTTTCGAATGATTTACAAATGCCTCACCGTTGATAGATAAGACAGTTGTATCGCTTTCACGGGAAGGCCAATAACACGACGAGGTTTTTTCTTTATTTGAACACCAAATCTTCAGAGGTCACTCACAACAGCCCCATCTAGTGGACATGTCACGAGCCACCATGACCCACACACCCTCACCAAGCCCACATCATCAATAAAATATAATATACATCTTCTTGGTTCTTTCGGTAAAGCCACGTAGAAGGGAAACAATAAAATAATGAAAATATAAAACAATTTTCACGACGTTTCGACTGCAACACAAGCAATCATCATCAGGTGTGAAAACCACAGCAAGAAATTGTTTTTATTTTTTTATATTTTTATTATTTTATTGTTTCCCTTCTATGTGACTTTACCGAAATAACCAAGAATATGAATCCCTGCAGTCACGAAAGCTTTAAATCAAAATACAATATACATCCTTATCGCAATCACCACGGTAATTATTAATCAGCACTGCCACGTCCATAATAAGGGACATCATCGTCAATACCACCACCAGCAGCAACTTCATCATCACACCATCGTCACATCACATCATCATATCATCATCACACATCATCATATCATCATCACACATTATCACATCATCATCACCACATCATCATCACATCATCATCACATATCATCACACATCATCACACATCATCATCACACATCATCATCACACATCATCACACCATCATCACACATCATCACACCATCATCACACATCATCACCACATCATCATCACACATCATCACACCATCATCATCATCACACATCATCACACCATCATCACACATCATCACACCATCATCACACATCATCACCATATCATCACATCATCATCACATCATCATCACACATCATCATACCATCATCACACATCATCATCACATCATCATCACATCATCATCACACATCATCATCACACATCATCATCATACATCATCACACCATCATCACACATCATCATCACACCATCACACATCATCACACCATCATCACACATTATCATCATACCATCATCACACATCATCACACCATCACACATCATCACACATCATCATCATACCATCATCACAAATCATCACACACCATCATCACACATCATCATCACACCATCATCACACATCATCACACCATCATCACAATTCATCATCACAAATCATCATCACATCATCATCATGGGTGTTTCTGAGTTGTGGAGGGGTGGTAACACTCCCACCTGCTGGTCGCGTACCGCAACTGATTCATGTACGCGGTGCATAACAATACAATAATTATAATCATGCAGAAAAATGCCGGATTAAGTCGGGGATGCGTTTCTGAAAGGTGCGATGACGAATATCGAAACGACGTAAAACGAAGCGGTTTAACAGGGCACGCATACCTACCAACTCCGTATCAGTGCCCTACCTTATTACAGAACTATTCAGACCACCCCGTGGCCCTTATAAATCTCAACGTTCATCCTACCAAGTCCCATCACAAGGGAGAAACACAGACACATTGACACAAACCGCGTAAGTGATATTTACGCGATTTAACCCCCAAAAAACCCTGCATTATGAATGACATTGGTGGAGAAAGCCGACGCGTTGAAGATACATGAACAATGTTGTTGGCCGGATTGAAACGCCTTGTACCGCCGTATGGGCCTGACAACTCCAACATGCCTGCACAAGAATAGGGGGTTGAAACCGTAGGGGTCCGATAGCTGTGGGGGGTTGCAGTGGCGGTGGTGGAGGTGAGGACTGAAGGGGCCGTCTATAAATTGACGTCACGCGATTTTGGACGATTTTTTACCCCCCCCCCCCCGTCGTCACACGGCGTCACAAAAAGTCAGACCCCTCCCACCCTCAAATATGACGTCACAAAGCTCTGCCCCTCCCCCGCCCAAAAATAAACCATGCTTCAAATCGCTTTAGACTATTGTCATTGTAGTGCGTATTTAATGTGGCGCTGCACTCTGACGTTGTAGGAGAAAACATTTATTAAAAAGTCTATTTAATTAAGTAGAACGTGTTGTCTATATTTATTTAAAGTTGCGCATTTTGATGTGACGTCACATTTCTCAACCCCCCCCCCCCCAATCGTCACACATCGTCACAAATGTCTAACCCCCCCCCCCCCCCAGGTGCGTGACGTCATTTATGGACGGCCCCGAAGAGGAACGGATGGGTGTGTGTGGGGTGGGGGTTGGGGGGGTCGAGGCAACGCAATTCGGGTGGCGGCAGCGGTTTGAGTTGTAAAACGCCGACGTTGACTTTGCGAAACGACGTAAAATGGGGAGGGGGTGCGAGAGACGGGGGTATGACTGAAATTTAATTATTACTTTCCCACGAGACAGTCGCAGGAGGGTTCCTGATTGCTGCTGCTGCTACATTGCAGTTTTATTGAATGTTTTCAGCCAATTACGGGTGTGTGTTCACGTGTGTTTCACGTGTGTGTACGTTCACGTGTGTGTGCGTGTGGGGAGCGGTGGTGCAGCAGTTATCCCGCTGCGCTACGAACCCGGTGACCCGAGTTCGATTATTCTTGCTCACGGCCAACACCAGCGACGATTATCTGAACCGGCCCTGGGCCTCCCCTAGGTCGACTCAGTCTCAAATGAGTACCTTGTGCGGTGTGTAAACATCGCCACTAGGGAGACAAAGGAGGCCGGGCGTGGTGCTGGCCACCCACCCCCTCGTGTGCCATGCCGGCCTTCATAGGTGCTCGCTAACAGAATTTGCCCCAACAGTTTAAGGCTATACGGGGGATCTTTGTCTTAGTGTGTGTGTGTGTGTGGAGCTGAGTGGACTTGTCGATGTCCGGTACCAGCAGTATCCAGATCGGCCTCCTCCGGCAGGCAAGGCTGCATTGGCTGAGTCATGGAACCCACATGCCCAGCCACCGCATGGCTAAACAGCTTTTGTTCGGTCGGATAGAGGGGGGCTAGACGGGCGCGGCACGGGCTAGAGAAGAGATGGAGTTATGTGGTACAGGAGGATGTGGAGCCGAATGGACTTGCCGACCGGTACCAGCGGTGTCAAGATCGGCCTCTGCGGAGGAGGCTCGTGAAGGACGCTGCTACTGGGCAGTTGGAGGCAGTCGCCCTCCCAACAGCGAAGGGCGGAGGAGCGACGCTCACAACAACGAGCGCAGTGCCGAGTAGCTAAAATGCAACAAGTTGGCACATTCGGGGGCACAGGTGGTGCATCGGCCACTCATCTCGGTCAGTCAACCCACGGCACCACCTGGGCCTGCCCCGTGACCTCCTCCTGCCAAGCGGGCGTTCGACACTTCACGTGGCCTCGGAGTGCACCTAGCCTGGCACAGGCGCCGCGGCGACGTCACCGCCACTTAGTGGCGAATTGCGGCTGTTGCGTTCACGGATTGCGTGGGTGTGTTCACGGGTTGTGAGAGTTGTTCAGGGCGATTGTTAACGATCACGATGGTGACGGTGGACTCGGTAATGGTTGCAGCATTGGCAAGGAGACTCGCAGTGCGGCCGGCAGTAACATCGTGGCCGCTCTCAAGAGATTGGCCGCAAGGATTTGGGCCCGACCGTCGGCCTCCCTCGGCACTGGGCCCCCCTCTTGCCAACACTCCCAGGACTCTCTGCGAGGCTGCGCAAATACGTGACCCGAAGGACTCCTGAAGTTGGCAACGGAGTACTTTTATTTCAGAATACAGGAACTCACTACTAAAGGCGTTGATGCAACAGAACCTAGCAACACGCACCGTTACAACCAACACCACCACCGCACCACCACCACCGCTGCCACCACCACCACGAAGCTACATTACTCCGCAAGCGTTTAAAAAAGGCACAAGGGATTTTTTACTCGTTAAATGGAAAATCAACGCCGCACCCGACATAACACCTAACTATAGCGGTCAGGACACGAGTTGATACTCCGGTCAGGGGGCTGATTTTCTGATGAACTTCAACTCTGGGGGCTGTTAAACTTATTTTAGTCTGTGGGTCCCTGTGCGAGTCTGTGGGTCTCTGTGTGAGTCTGTGGGTCTCTGTGAGAGTCTGTGGGTCTCTGTGCGAGTCTGTGGGTCTCTGTGCGAGTCCGCGGGTCTCTGTGCGAGTCCGCGGGTCTCTGTGCGAGTCTGCGGGTCTCTGTGCGAGTCTGCGGGTCTCTGTGCGAGTCTGTGGGTCTCTGTGCGAGTCTGTGGGTCTCTGTGCGAGTCTGTGGGTCTCTGTGCGAGTTTGTGGGTCTCTGTGCGAGTCCGCGGGTCTCTGTGCGAGTCCGCGGGTCTCTGTGCGAGTCCGCGGGTCTCTGTGCGAGTCCGTGGGTCTCTGTGCGAGTCCGTGGGTCTCTGTACGAGTCTGTGGGTCTCTGTGCGAGTCTGTGGGTCTCTGTGCGAGTCTGTGGGTCTCTGTGCGAGTCTGTGGGTCTCTGTGCGAGTCTGTGGGTCTCTGTGCGAGTCTGTGGGTCTCTGTGCGAGTCTGTGGGTCTCTGTGCGAGTTTGTGGGTCTCTGTGCGAGTCCGCGGGTCTCTGTGCGAGTCCGCGGGTCTCTGTGCGAGTCCGCGGGTCTCTGTGCGAGTCCGTGGGTCTCTGTGCGAGTCCGTGGGTCTCTGTACGAGTCTGTGGGTCTCTGTGCGAGTCTGTGGGTCTCTGTGCGAGTCTGTGGGTCTCTGTGCGAGTCTGTGGGTCTCTGTGCGAGTCTGTGGGTCTCTGTGCGAGTCTGTGGGTCTCTGTGCGAGTCTGTGGGTCTCTGTGCGAGTCTGTGGGTCTCTGTGCGAGTCCGCGGGTCTCTGTGCGAGTCCGCGGGTCTCTGTGCGAGTCCGTGGGTCTCTGTGCGAGTCTGTGGGTCTCTGTGCGAGTCTGTGGGTCTCTGTGCGAGTCTGTGGGTCTCTGTGCGAGTCTGTGGGTCTCTGTGCGAGTCCGTGGGTCTCTGTGCGAGTCTGTGGGTCTCTGTGCGAGTCTGTGGGTCTCTGTGCGAGTCTACGGGTCTCTGTGAGGGTCTACGGGTCTCCCTGTGAGTCTGTGGGTCGCTGTGTGAGTCTATGGGTCTTTTTGTGAGTCTGAGTCTCTGTGTGCATCTATGGGTCTCTGTGGGAGTCTGTGGGTCTCTATGCGTGTCATTGGTGATGAGCATCCGGTTGAATCCCCGCTTAACCGAGACACGTATTTGATCGCATCTGAGTGGTTGCCGGCTCAGTGTCTCCGACACAGCCATTATGAGCCCACATTAAATAACTTCATATAAAACCTGTACTATTGCAAGAGTGCTAATGATAACTTGTTTATTGTATAGAGAGGCCGGGTGTCACCATGGTCCGAATCGCCGACTCACAAACCGCAGAGGCACAAGTTAAACTCCCGGTCAGGAGTAACGAACTTCGGCAGAGGCAGCTCTAAGCCAGGAGTGGTACTCCCACGTTACCTTGACAGGGGGGCCAGTATATCCATCCGACGAACCGTTGTTCAATTCCCACAAATGAGTGCTTTTCAGTTCGTTTCTGATCGAAGACATCGATTTGTGACGTTGATTGGCAAGGCCGGCCTCTTACCAATAGCTCAACTAGCGCCCTTGCGACCACGAGTCCCGGAGTCACAGCGAACCCCGACCATCGGAATACAGGAGGAGGGAGGGGTCGGTTTCACTTGGAAACAGGGGAACTCCACAATGAGACGGAGAGGGAAGGGGGAGAGGGGCGATGGAGAGGGGAGATGGGGAAGGGGAGAGAGGCGATGGGGGGAAGGGGAGAGATGGAGAGGGGAGACGGAGGTGGGGAGATGAGAGGGGGGAGGGGAGAGGGGAGACAGAGGTGGGGAAGAGGAGAGGGGAGGTGGAGAGAGGAGATGAGAGGGGAGATGAGAGGGGAGAGAAGAGACAGAGAGGGGGAAGGGGAGAGGGGAGATGGAGAGGGGAGATGAGAGGGGAGAGGAGAGACAGAGAGGTGGGAGGTTGAGAGGGGAGAACCGCGAGCGAGGGAGCTGTCAATCTGCACGGCGCCCCTCCGTCCGTACCGTCCGCACCGTCCGTACCGTCCGCACCGTCTATGTCGCCGGGATCTGCGGCAGCCCAAACTCGTCGACCAGAACCCCGTCCTGCGGGGGCGACACAGCACAGCCAGGGCCGTAGGCGGGTGCCAGTGTGAGTGTGTGGTCAAACAGGTTTGTGTGTGTGTGCAGCAGGTGCGTGTGTGTGTGTGTGCAGCAGGTGAGTGTGTGGTGCAGCAGGTGTGTGTTGCAGCAGGTGCGTGTGTGTGCAGCAGGTGAGTGTGTGTAGTGCAGCAGGTGTGTGTGTTGTGCAGCAGGTGTGTTTGCAGGTATGTGTGTGTTTGCGTGCAGCAGGTGTGTACATCAGGTGTGTGTGGTGCAGCAGGTGCGTGTGTGTGTTGTAAGGAGAAGCAGTGGGGCAGTTGTGAGTACACTTCGCAACGAACCTGGGGACCCGACTTCGATGCCCGCTCACATCCAACCACAGTGGCAAAATATCTGACAAGGTCCTGGCCCTCCCCTAGGTAGACTCAGCCTTAAATGAGTAGCCGCTGCTGTGTGTAAACATCACCACTGGGGAAACAACGGTGGCCGGGTGTCGTGGTGGTGGTGGTGGTGGTGTTAGCCAGACCACTTCCTCGTGCGCCGTGCCGGCCTTCATAAGTGCTACTCGCTAACAGCAGTTTCCCAACACACTTGCGGAGGCTAAACTACTATTTACTATTTTTATTTTACCAGGTAAGGCCCACTTAGCTGTATTGCTCTTCATCATTAGACCTCCTTTGCCAATACCAAAATATAATAATAGGGATTTTTCCCCTTTTTTCTGGCAACAAAACTGAAACCTTTTTACAAGGATTCATGTCTGCATTAACCACAATACCTGCAGTCAAAATGCAAACAAAAAAACATACTATGATAATATATGCATTGTCCTTAAAACTGATTGGTCCACACCAATCCCAATCCCTTGGTGTGGACCAATCAGTTTCAAGGACAATGCATATATTATCATAGTATGTTTTTTGTTTGCATTTTGACTGCAGGTATTGTGGTTAATGAGGACATGAGTCCTTGTAAAAAGGTTTCAGTTTTCTTGCCAGAAAAAAGGGGAAAAACCCTATTATTATATATTGCTCTTTTTCAGAAGCCACCTGGCCACAAATGATAGCTCAACGAAGTGGCTTAACATGTGGACATTTTTTAGCAGCCAAATACTTTTAAACGCGCCACGTTGATTATAAATGTGGAGGTGAAAAACCGGAGGACCCGGAGGACAATCCAAGCGACCACGGGGAGAACATGCGAACTCCAAAAATACAGGCATCAGGGTTGGGATCAAACCCACGACCTCCTGTATAGCAGGCGAGATAGTTAACATCACCTAGCCAACGTGATGATGAGAGAGAGAGAGACACGCAAACTCCAAATCTACAGCAGCAGGCGTCAGGGTCGGGATCGAACCCACGACCTCCTGCATACCAGGCGAGGTGGTCAACATCTTGCCACAGGCTACACGGGGGATCTTTGCGTGCTTGCATGTGAGGCAGCCCGCCCCCCCCCCACCCCCCCCCTGCCCCCCTGCCCCACCTTGGTGACGCTCTTGTCGCCCGGCAGGCCGGACGGGATGGCAGGAGCCGACGACGCCTCGTCCAGGTAGGAGGTGTCTTCATCGGCGAGCATCTCATCCCCCAGCGCCGCCAACTCTGATCGCGGCCGCCGCCCACCGCCGCCCCACCACAACAACAAAACACAGGGGTCAGAGGTCGTCCCGAGGCCCTGACCGCGTCACCCGGACGGCGCTGTTGGCGCCGCGGTCACGGCACGAGGAATCCCTTCGGGAATCTCGCAGTGAGCAGCGGGGGTGCCTCCTTCACCGTCTTGGGATATCGTAGAGCTACTTATGAAACCAGAAGATTGGAGAAACTCCGCATTAAGCGGGTTCAATTGATTTCTTCACTGGCGTTCCTCAAAAAGTGCAGAGATTCAAAGGTAATACCAAACGCAGTTAAAATAACACATCACATAAAGCCTGTTAAAGCTAACCAAATACTACACAAAGCTAGCGAATTATTATTACTGGAGAGAATACAGCACAACAGGAGTGAATTATCTCAAATTTCTGAGTCCCTAAAGCGCTTGCACATCAGCAATAGTGTTTCCATACATGATTGGAATATAATCGAAACTATAACACAACAATCGGCTGATAATATATTTAATCTAACTAAAACTAAGCAGTCTGTATGTGAAGCTATCAGTCTCTATGCAAGTCTCTGGATCTCAACGTGAGTAGAAGAGTCTCTATATCAGTCTATGGGTCTCTATGGGAGTATCAGCTTCGATGCGAGTCTATGGGTCTCTATGTGAGTCTATGGGGCTCTATGCGAGTCTATGGGTCTCTATGCGAGTTTATGGGTCTCTAAGCGAGTCTATGGGTCTCCAAGCGAGTCTATGGGTCTCTAAGCGAGTCTATGGGTCTCAATGTGAGTCTGTGGGTCTCTATGTGAGTCTATGGGTCTCTACACAAGTCTATGGGTCTCTATGTGAGTCTATGGGTCTCTACACCAGTCTATGGGTCTCTACACGAGTCTATGGGTCTCTACACGAGTCTATGGGTCTCTAAGCGAGTCTATGGGTCTCTATGCGAGTCTATGGGTCTCTATGCGAGTCTGTGGGTCTCTATGCGAGTCTACGGGTCTCTATGTGAGTCTATAGGTCTCTACACGAGTCTATGGGTCTCTAAGCGAGTCTATGGGTCTCTATGCGAGTCTATGGGTCTCTATGCGAGTCTGTGGGTCTCTATGTGAGTCTATGGGTCTCTATGTGAGTCTATGGGTCTCTATGCGAGTCTACGGGTCTCTATGTGAGTCTATAGGTCTCTACACGAGTCTATGGGTCTCTAAGCGAGTCTATGGGTCTCTATGCGAGTCTATGGGTCTCTATGCGAGTCTGTGGGTCTCTATGTGAGTCTATGGGTCTCTATGTGAGTCTATGGGTCTCTATGTGAGTCTATGGGTCTCTACACTGGTCCATGGGTCTCTATGTGAGTTTATGGGTCTCTATGTGAGTCTAAGGGTCTCTATGCAAGTCTACGGGTCTCTGTGTGAGTCTATGGGTCTCTATTCGAGTCTAAGGGTCTCTACGTGAGAATCTATGGGTCTCTACACGAGTCTATGGGTCTCTATGTGAGTCTGTGGGTCTCTATGTGAGTCTAAGGGTCTCTATGCAAGTCTACGGGTCTCTATGTGAGTCTATGGGTCTCTATGCGAGTCTATGGGTCTCTATGTGAGTCTATGGGTCTCGATGCGAGTCTATGGGTCTCTGTATGAGTGTATGGGTCTCTGTATGAGTGTATGGGTCTCTGTATGAGTGTATGGGTCTCTGTGTGAGTCTATGGGATCTCTATGTGAGTCTATGGTTCTCTCTGTGAGTCTATGGGTCTCTGTGTGAGTCTATGGGTCTCTATGCGAGTCTATGGGTCTCTATGCGAGTCTATGGGTCTCTATGCGAGTCTATGGGTCTCTATGCAAGTCTATGGGTCTCTATGTGAGTCTATGGGTCTCTACGCGAGTCTATGGGTCTCTATGTGAGTCTATGGGTCTCTACGCGAGTCTATGGGTCTCTATGCGAGTCTATGGGTCTCTGTGTGAGTCTATGGGTCTCTGTGTGAGTCTATGGGTCTCTATGTGAGTCTACGGGTCTCTATGTGAGTCTATGGGTCTCTACACGAGTCTATGGGTCTCTAAGCGATTCTATGGGTCTCTATGCGAGTCTATGGGTCTCTATGCGAGTCTGTGGGTCTCTATGTGAGTCTATGGGTCTCTATGTGAGTCTATGGGTCTCTACACGAGTCTATGGGTCTCTAAACGAGTCTATGGGTCTCTACACGAGTCTATGGGTCTCTATGTGAGTCTGTGGGTCTCTATGTGAGTCTGTGGGTCTCTATGTGAGTCTATGGGTCTCTACACTGGTCCATGGGTCTCTATGTGAGTTTATGGGTCTCTATGTGAGTCTAAGGGTCTCTATGCAAGTCTACGGGTCTCTGTGTGAGTCTATGGGTCTCTATTCGAGTCTATGGGTCTCTACGTGAGACTATGGGTCTCTACACGGGTCTATGGGTCTCTATGTGAGTCTGTGGGTCTCTATGTGAGTCTAAGGGTCTCTATGCAAGTCTACGGGTCTCTATGTGAGTCTATGGGTCTCTATGCGAGTCTATGGGTCTCTATGTGAGTCTATGGGTCTCGATGCGAGTCTATGGGTCTCTGTATGAGTGTATGGGTCTCTGTATGAGTGTATGGGTCTCTGTGTGAGTCTATGGGTCTCTATGTGAGTCTATGGTTCTCTGTGTGAGTCTATGGGTCTCTGTGTGAGTCTATGGGTCTCTATGCGAGTCTATGGGTCTCTATGCGAGTCTATGGGTCTCTATGCGAGTCTATGCGTCTCTATGCAAGTCTATGGGTCTCTATGTGAGTCTATGGGTCTCTATGTGAGTCTATGGGTCTCTACACGAGTCTATGGGTCTCTACACGAGTCTATGGGTCTCTATTCGAGTTTATGGGTCTCTACGCGAGTCTATGGGTCTCTGTCTGAGTCTATGGGTCTCTGTGTGAGTCTATGGGTCTCTATGTGAGTCTATGGGTCTCTACGTGAGTCTATGGGTCTCTACGTGAGTCTATGGGTCTCTGTGTGAGTTTATGGGTCTCTATGTGAGTCTATGGGTCTCTGTGTGAGTCTATGGGTCTCTATGTGAGTCTATGGGTCTCTACGTGAGTCTATGGGTCTCTATGTGAGTCTATGGGTCTCTGTGTGAGTTTATGGGGCTCTGTGTGAGTCTACGGGTCTCTACACGAGTCTATGGGTCTCTATGCGAGTCTATCGGTCTCTGTCTGAGTCTACGGGTCTCTACGCGAGTCTATGGGTCTCTATGCGAGTCTATCGGTCTCTGTCTGAGTCTACGGGTCTCTACGCGAGTCTATGGGTCTCTATGTGAGTCTATGGGTCTCTATGTGAGTCTATGGGTCTCTGTGTGAGTCTATGGGTCTCTACGTGAGTCTATTGGTCTCTGTGTGAGTCTATGGGTCTCTGTGTGAGTCTATGGGTCTCTACGTGAGTCTATGGGTCTCTATGTGAGTCTATGGGTCTCTGTGTGAGTCTATGGGTCTCTACACGAGTCTATGGGTCTCTACACGAGTCTACGGGTCTCTATGCGAGTCTATGGGTCTCTACGTGAGTCTATGGGTCTATGTGTGAGTCTATGGGTCTCTACGTGAGTCTATGGGTCTATGTGTGAGTTTATGGGTCTCTATGTGAGTCTATGGGTCTCTGTGTGAGTCTATGGGTCTCTATGTGAGTCTATGGGTCTCTACGTGAGTCTATGGGTCTCTATGTGAGTCTATGGGTCTCTGTGTGAGTTTATGGGGCTCTGTGTGAGTCTATGGGTCTCTACACGAGTCTATGGGTCTCTATGCGAGTCTATCGGTCTCTGTCTGAGTCTACGGGTCTCTACGCGAGTCTATGGGTCTCTATGTGAGTCTATGGGTCTCTATGTGAGTCTATGGGTCTCTGTGTGAGTCTATGGGTCTCTACGTGAGTCTATTGGTCTCTATGTGAGTCTATGGGTCTCTGTGCGAGTCTATGGGTCTCTGTGTGAGTCTATGGGTCTCTATGTGAGTCTATGCGTCTCTACACGAGTCTATGGGTCTCTACACGAGTCTACGGGTCTCTATGCGAGTCTATGGGTCTCTACGCGAGTCTATCAGTCTCCACGCGAGTCACTGATGACCGGCCTAAGCCCACTGACTCGCCACACTGCAGAACCACGGTGTGACTACGGGCGGCCGAGAGTCGGATTTGAACCCGGGACCCTCAGGTCCCTGGGCTCGGTGTTTGGGACCTTCCGCGGGTGCCAGCGCACTCAGGCGGGGGCCCTTGATGGGCGTCACGGGCTCAGGTGTCGAGGTGAACGCTTCGACCGGCCTAGGGTCACCGTGCCTCCAAACCTGACCCCTCACCTGCCTCGAGGTCATCGTCGTCCACCTCGGGGGTGCCGTAGCTCCGGCTCAGCGAGTCCTGGATCTCGCTGGCGTCCTCCATCATGTCCTCCATCTGGTCTTGCAGGTCCTGAGTGTGAGCGGGGACACAGTGGTGAGGTGGGGACGCGGCAACACGGGGATGTGGAGGCGAGGAAAAGAGGATACCAGGGAGGGGGGGGGGGGGGAGGTGATGACGCAAGAATATGGGGATGGGGAACACGGGGACAGGGAGACACGGGGACAGGGAGACACCGAGACACCGGGTCAGGGAGACACGGGGACAGGGAGACACCGAGACACCGGGTCAGGGAGACACGGGGACAGGGAGACACGGGGACAGGGAGACACCGAGACACCGGGTCAGGGAGACACGGGGACAGGGAAACACCGAGACACCGGGTCAGGGAGACACGGGGACAGGGAGACACCGAGACACCGGGTCAGGGAGACACGGGGACAGGGAGACACCGAGACACCGGGTCAGGGAGACACGGGGACAGGGAGACACGGGGACAGGGAGACACCGAGACACCGGGTCAGGGAGACACGGGGACAGGGAAACACCGAGACAACGGGACAGGGAGACACGGGGACAGGGAAACACCGAGACACCGGGACAGGGAGACACGGGGACAGGGAAACACCGAGACAACGGGACAGGGAGACACGGGGACAGGGAGACACCGAGACACCGGGTCAGGGAGACACGGGGACAGGGAAACACCGAGACACCGGGACAGGGAGGCACAGGGAAGTGGAGACACTGAGACCCTGGGACGTGGAGACACGGGGACAGGGAGACACAGAGACACCGGGGGACAGGGAGACACAGTAACGTGGAGACACGGGGACAGGGAGACACGGGGACAGGGAGAAGTGGTGATGCGAGTTCATGGAGAGTCGGCAACGCAGGGACACAAAGACACGGACACGTGGGGACACAGCTGACCCAGAGAAACAGCGACACGGAGACAAGGGAGACATGGAGACAAGGGGGACACGGAGTCGCAGGCGACACGACTGAAGAGACCAGCAGTGGACAAAAGCTCCAGATACCAGACCCCTTCCAAAAGATCCCCTATAATCTTGACGATCCCTCCATGATTCCTTATGATCCCAGTGTCTGCCTGAAAATCCTCATCTCATCTCCGTGACTCTCCGTGATGCCCCCCAGTGCAGTCCCACGTGGTCCCTCCTTGATCCTCCGTGATCCCTCCGTGCAGTCCCACATGGTCCCCCCGTAATCCTCCGTGATCCCCCCATGATCCCCCGTGGTGCCCCAATGATTCCCTAGAGATTCTACCCCCCCCCCTACCTCCCCCCACGATCCCTCCCACCCCCCCGGTGATCTCCACGTGATCCCCGCGCGGGCCTCACCTCGATCTGGTCGATGTTCACCTTCTTGTAGGCTTTCTTCATCTCCTTGGCTCCCACCTTCATGGCGTCCACCTGGGGGCAAAAGGCGGCGGAGGGGGAGGGCATCAAAGGCCAATCCCGCCGCGTCCACCACTCATCCCGCAGTTCGTTAAAAGGCAAAGGTGCGGCCCTGCAATTGCCCGCTCGCGCGCCACCGCTGCCGGAAGGACCTCCTCCGCCCGGGGGGGGGGCTCCCGAGCGGTGTTTGGTCTACTCTTCCACGCCGATTAAGACGTGTTGGAAGAGACAGGCCTGCCCACACTTTACCCCGCCACACGCGGCGTACCCTGCCGGCCGACTGCGGTACAGCCGTGCACACCGGGGGAGGATACAGAGAAACGCCGTCACAGAGTGGCGAGCCGGGATTTTAGCGCGTCTCTTAAGACTCGGCCCATTGCGAACCTGGTGGAAGAGAGAGGGGGGCACCCAGGCTCTCAAACTCAACCCTGGCTCTTGGAATTGCGAGGCCAGGGAGCCTGACCTTGGCGTTATGAACGCCCAGAGGGTTAGAGAGGAAGTCGGCCCTGGTGCCTCAGCCTCTGACACGGCCATGACGAACCTCCTGGGCCCGCACCGGGCGTCTATGCGCGAGGTTTACCGTGGTCTTGGTGTCTTTCAGGGTCTGGATGGTGTAGTTGGCCTGTTCCATGTTGAACGCCTGTTGGCTGAGCTGGTCTCTCTGACCTTCGTACCTACAAAACACAAAAACAAAGAGCAACCCGTCCAAACATTACATGTTCGTTTGCATGGCGCATGTTTACCGAGGAATGCCCGAGTCACAAGACTCTTGTTCTTCCAGGAGGGTGGTGCCTGAATGTTGAAGTAGGGGGGGAATGATGAGGATGATGATGATGTTCCTCCTGTTGCTGTGTGTGATCACAATCAAAGAGCGTCATAGCTCATCGGATTTATTCCATTACAAATAAACATTCAGATTCGGAGTAACTCGCAGGTCGTTTTTCAGGATCGGGATGTTTTGGCCGATATCGTTAACGTAGCACGATAATTATTTTGTTTGTTTAGGTTATGCGAGGACAGTGGAAAAGCCGGAGGAAACCCATGCAGAACAGCGGGAGAAAGAACGCACAGTAAAACCTTGGATTGCGAGCATAATTCGCTCCGGAAACGTGTTTGTAATCCAAAGCACTCGTATATCAAAGCACTCGTATATCAGTTGCGATCACGTGACGCTCGGCAGACAAAGCGTCTATACGTACTGCTCGTATTGCAAGACCCTCGCTCGTTTATCAAATTAATATTTATTTAAAAAATTTTGCTCGGCTTACAAAACACTCGCAGGCCAAGTTACTCGCAATGCAAGGTTTTCCTGTACACACTTCACACTCGCTCTCTCTCACTCGCACTCACCCACTCCCACTCACACTCTGCAGAACAAAAGGGGAACGCACAAACCCTACGCGTCCGGGAATCGAACCCAGGAGCTTGTTGCTGTGGAGCGCGAGTGTCACCAACTGTGCCGCCAGTACCCTGCTGCCCCTAAGCGTACACGTGTGTGTGCGCGCGTGCGTGAGTGTGCAAAGCGTGTGTGCACGTGGGGGGAGCGGTGGCGCAGTGGTTAGCGCACTGCACTACACGGCCCTGGCGACCCGAGTCCGATTCCCGCTCACGGTCAACACCGGTGACGATTAGCTGAACTGGTCGTGGGCCTCCCCTAGGTCAAGTCGGCCTCAGATGAGTACGCGGTTGTGTAAACATCGCCACTCGAGAGACAAAGGCGGCCGGGTGTGGTGCTGGCCACCCACCCCCTCTTGTGCCGTACCGGCCTCAAATAGGTGCTGCTCGCTAACAGCACTCGCCCCAACAGTCCTTTTATGGAAGTCTTTTTAAGGTTATACGGGGCGGGGGCATCTTTGTCGTTGGACGTATGCCACGCGCGTTACTTACATGCGCTTCTGCTTGAGAACCCGCAGGGCCTTTTGCTTCACCATGTTCTGCAACACAGACGGAACACGGCACGCATGTTACAGTCAGGGAATAATAACGACAACAATAATAATCACTCGCAACGCTGCGCCGCCATCGCACAGGGCTCGCACCTCGCTCTCGAAGACAGAGGGAGGGAGGGAGGGAAAGAGGGAGGGAGGCGCGAAGAGGAACGACAGACGAGGAGCAGGAAGGCACCAGCAGCAGCCACACGCTGAGCCGGCACCAACTTCCCTCCTCCAAGCTGTTGGGGTCCTCTATATATGGAGATGCTATCATCGGATAATCGATGAGTGATTACGTGTGGGAGGAAGCCGGAGTACCCGAAGAAAACTCAGACGTGCGAAGGGGCAACACTCTATCCCATGCAGAAAGGACGGATGATATTAGTCCGCACTCCTGGCAAGGCAAGGTATGCGGCACCTCCTCAACGCCCACAGGAAGGGAGTTTCACAAAATCTGTGCGGGATCCACCAACCCTTGTGCAGCATAACTACCACCGCCACGGACAGCCTCGTGCAGCGTAACCACCACCACCACCACAGGCAGTCACGTGCAGTGTAACCACCATCACCACTGGCAGCCACGTGCAGCGTAACCACCACCACCACCACAGACAGCCACGTGCAGCGCAACCACCACCACCACCGCCAGAGACAGCCACGTGCAGCGCAACCACCACCACCACCACAGACAGTCACGTGCAGTGTAACCACCACCACCACCACCACAGACAGTCACGTGCAGTGTAACCACCATCACCACTGGCAGCCACGTGCAGCGTAACCACCACCACCACCACCACAGGCAGCCACATGCAGCGTAACCACCACCACCACAGACAGCCACGTGCAGCGCAACCACCACCACCACCACCACCACAGACAGCCTCGTGCAGTGTAACCACCTCCACCACCACCACCACATACAGCCACGTGCAGTGTAACCACCTCCACCACCACCACCACATACAGCCACGTGCAGTGTAACCACCACCACCACCACCACAGACAGCCTCGTGCAGCGTAACCACCACCACCACAGGCAGCCACGTGCAGCGTAACCACCACCACCACAGACAGCCACGTGCAGCGTAACCACCACCACCACCACCACAGGCAGCCACGTGCAGCGTAACCACCACCACCACAGACAGCCACGTGCAGTGTAACCACCACCACCACCACAGACAGCCACGTGCAGCGTAACCACCACCACCGCCACAGACAGTCACGTGCAGCGTAACCACCACCGCCACCACATACAGCCACGTGCAATGTAACCACCACCACCACAGGCAGCCACGTGCAGCGTAACCACCACCACCGCCACAGACAGCCACGTGCAGCGTAACCACCACCACCACATACAGCCACGTGCAGCGCAACCACCACCACCACCACATACAGCCACGTGCAATGTAACCACCACCACCACCGCCACAGACAGCCACGTGCAGCGTAACCACCACCACCACAGGCAGCCACGTGCAGCGTAACCACCACCACCGCCACAGACAGTCACGTGCAGCGTAACCACCACCGCCACAGACAGCCACGTGCAGCGCAACCACCACCACCACCGCCACAGACAGTCACGTGCAGCGCAACCACCACCACCACCACCACAGGCAGCCACGTGCAGTGTAACCACGACCGCCCACTCGTGGGCTACACAGAGGTCGTCAGTGTCTGTCACCTTGGAAGGGCCGTCGCGCATCTTCGCCATCTGGTCCTTGTACTTCTTGAGTTCGGCTTCCAGGCGTGCGATCTTCTTGTCGATGGACTCGCCCCGTCCCTCGACCTGCGGGGTGGAGCGGTCCCACACCTCTTTAGCGACGCCACGGTCACACACTTCCGGAGGGTTCTGCTACATCGTTTGGATGTTTGGCCAACACCAATGACGATGTGCATGTGTGTGTTTCTTCAGCTATAGGAGGAGGCAACCGGAGAATCCGGAGGAAACCTGTGGAGGAGAACAGGGGGAGAACACACAAACTCCACGCAGAAACAAACCTGTCAAACCAATATCACCGCCTACCTTGTTACAGACCAATTCAGACCTTATTGGTCACCCCGTGCCCTCAAACGTTCATCCTACAAAGTCCCATCATAAGGGAGAAACACAAAGACAATTTTTTGTTGCCCGTATTGAAACGGATGTACGCCGTATGGTAAACCGTATGGGTTGACGTGGAATGCCGAGAGGCACCCTCCTCATCGGGAATCGAACCCAGTCCCGTCGTGCTCGCGATGCGCGAGCGTCACACCGCTGCGCCGCCACCCTGCCGCCCTACGTGTCCTCGGAGAGTCCTCGAGTCGGTCCACGGCACCATCATCAACTGTGTCGCCGTCCTTTCTGCTTAGGGTAGACAAACTCGGAGGCCCGCGCTGACCCCGAGAGCTGATGTTGGATCCGTTTGCCGTGTAACCCTCGTCTATGCTGCCCCAAGCCGGCGGCAAACGGCGGCGGCCATCGCCGCGTCGCTTGTGATCGCTGCTGCGCCCGTCGGTGGCAGAAGCGGGGTTTTGTCCGTCAGGGTCAAACGGGCACCACGGTCGTCCCGAGGTTCACCACGCGGCCTGCTCCATGTGCGCGTTTCCCAGGTTGGTGCTTTTTTTTCTCTTTCCAAAAGTATTTTTTGTTAACCAAAACGATTCACCTATGCGCAGGGGATATGAAAATCTTCGTGGTTTTTGGGGGGGAAAAAACCCGTTATTCGTTAATTTCTCACATCATCATATTACCATCACGTAATCGTCATCACCACCACATCCACATCATCTGACCACCATCATAACATGCTGGACATCTGTGAAAAAGAGTTGTATAGCTCATCGGATTCCTCCAGTATATAATAAAGTTTCTGATTGTGACACCCCCATGAACGTCACATGAACACCCCGCGCCCATCACCGTCACATCATCACCGCACCACCCACATTGTGTAATGGGTCACGAGACGGTGACGTCACCCCGAAGAGCCGCGCCTCGCGAAGAAACAATAACACTAACACTCTGACACTAACACTCAGACACTAACACCCTGACACTAACACCCTGGCCCTGACACTAACACTCTGACACTAACACCCTGACACTAACACTCTGACACTAACACCCTGGCCCTGACACTAACACTCTGACACTAACACCCTGACACTAACACCCTGACACTAACACCCTGACACTAACACCCTGACACTAACACCCTGGCCCTGATACCTACATTCAGACACTAACACCCTGACACTAACACTAACACTCTGACACTAACACCCTGGCCCTGACACTAACACCCAGACACTAACACCCAGACACTAACACTCTGACACTAACACTCTGACACTAACACTCTGACACTAACACCCTGACACTAGCACACAGACACTAACACACAGACACTAACACAACGACACTAACACACAGACACTAACACACTGACACTAACACTCTGACACTAACACCCTGACACTAACACTCTGACACTAACACCCTGACACTAACACCCTGACACTAACACCAGAGTGAAAGCAGTAAGCACGCAAGCGAGCCCCGATTCCCAACCCCAACACGGAGGCCACACAACCACGAACGCCTTCAGCAACGACCACAACAACAACTGTGAGCATGCCGCTGCCAGCCATCAGCCAAACACAACAAGAAGCCCCAATAGCGGCCCCGTGGTACCTAGAGCAAGTCCTGCCCCTTGACCCGTAACACACAGCACCTGAGTTCTGAACGAACACCCCGAATCCAACTTAGGCTTTGGACGTAACGAGTTGTGGAGTGGGGGGGGGGGGTGCTAGCCTGGGTCCGTGTTGATGTTCACGATGGCAATGATCATCACGCTCTTCATTTTGCCACTGGAGTGCCAAGTGAGTCCTAAGGGTGAGTCTCGTTCACCGTGAATACCGTGGGTTACTCTGTCGGTGAGCCACTGCGAGTCGCATCAGGGAGTTAACGTGAGTCTCATTAGCGGGTTACTGTGAGTGGGTTACTGTGAGTCCCATCAATGAGTTACTGTGAGTGAGTTACTGTGACTGAGTTACAGTGAGTCCCATCAGTGAGTTACTATGAGTGAGTCCCATCAGTGAGTGAGTCCCATCAGTGAGTGAGTCCCATCAGTGAGTTACTATGAGTAAGTTACTATGATTGAGTTACTGTGAGTCCCATCAGTGAGTTACTGTGAGTGAGTCCCATCAGTGAGTTACTCGGAGTTACTGTGAGTCCCATCAGTGAGTCCCATCAGTGAGTTACTGTGAGTGAGTCCCATCAGTGAGTGAGTCCCATCAGTGAGTTACTGTGAGTGAGTCCCATCAGTGAGTGAGTGTGAGTCCCATCAGTGAGTGAGTCCCATCAGTGAGTTACTGTGAGTGAGTCCCATCAGTGAGTCCCATCAGTGAGTGTGAGTCCCATCAGTGAGTGAGTACCATCAGCGAGTGAGTACCATCAGCGAGTGAGTTACTGTGAGTGTGAGTCCCATCAGTGAGTTACTGTGAGTTACTGAGTCTCATCAGTGAGCCCCATCAGAGTGAGTTACTATGAGTGAGTTACTGTGGGTGAGTCACATCAGTGAGTGAGTCCCATCAGAGTGAGTTACTGTGAGTGAGTTACTGTGAGTGAGTCCCATCAGTGAGTTAGTACCATCAGTGAGTGAGTAAATGTAGTGAGTGTGAGTCCCATCAGTGAGTGAGTCCCATCAGTGAGTGAGTCCCATCAGCGAGTGAGTACCATCAGTGAGTGAGTTACTGTGAGTGAGTGTGAGTCCCATCAGTGAGTTACTGTGAGTTACTGTGAGTGAGTCTCATCAGTGAGTCCCATCAGAGTGAGTTACTATGAGTGAGTTACTGTGGGTGAGTCTCATCAGTGAGTCCCATCAGAGTGAGTTACTGTGAGTGAGTTACTGTGAGTGAGTCCCATCAGAGTGAGTTACTATGAGTGAGTCCCATCAGTGAGTGAGTCCCATCAGAGTAAGTTACTATGAGTGAGTTACTGTGAGTGAGTCCCATCAGTGAGTGAGTCCCATCAGAGTGAGTTACTGTGAGTGAGTCCCATCAGTGAGTGAGTCCCATCAGTGAGTGAGTTACTGTGAGTGAGTGTGAGTCCCATCAGTGAGTTACTGTGAGTGAGTTACTGTGAGTGAGTCTCATCAGTGAGTCCCATCAGAGTGAGTTACTATGAGTGAGTTACTGTGAGTCCCATCAGTGAGTGAGTCCCATCAGTGAGTTACTATGAGTCCCATCAGTGAGTGAGTCCCATCAGTGAGTGAGTCCCATCAGTGAGTGAGTCCCATCAGTGAGTGAGTCCCATCAGAGTGAGTTACTGAGTGAGTCCCATCAGTGAGTGAGTCCCATCAGAGTGAGTTACTGTGAGTGAGTTACTGTGAGTGAATCCCATCAGTGAGTGAGTCCCATCAGTGAGTTACTATGAGTGAGTTACTGTGAGTGAGTGAGTCCCATCAGTGAGTGAGTTACTGTGAGTTACTGTGAGTCCCATCAGTGAGTGAGTCCCATCAGTTAGTGAGTTACTGTGAGTTACTGTGAGTCCCATCAGTGAGTGAGTTACTGTGAGTTACTGTGAGTGAGTCCCATCAGTGAGTGAGTCCCATCAGTGAGGAGTTACTGTGAGTTACTGTGAGTGAGTCCCATCAGTGAGCGAGTTACTGTGAGTTACTGTGAGTGAGTCCCATCAGTGAGTGAGTTACTGTGAGCGAGTCCCATCAGTGAGTGAGTCCCATCAGTGAGTGAGTCCCATCAGTGAGTGAGTTACTGTGAGTGAGTTACTGTGAGTGAGTCCCATCAGTGAGTGAGTCCCATCAGTGAGTGAGTTACTATGAGTGAGTTACTGTGAGTTACTATGAGTGAGTTACTGCGAGTTACTATGAGTGAGTTACTATGAGTGAGTTACTATGAGTTACTGTGAGTGAGTTACTGTGAGTCCCATCAGTGAGTGAGTCCCATCAGTGAGTGAGTCCCATCAGTGAGTGAGTTACTATGAGTGAGTTACTGTGAGTTACTATGAGTGAGTTACTATGAGTGAGTTACTGTGAGTGAGTTACTGTGAGTGAGTTACTATGAGTGAGTTACTGTGAGTGAGTTACTATGAGTGAGTTACTGTGAGTGAGTTACTATGAGTGAGTTACTGTGAGTGAGTTACTATGAGTGAGTTACTGTGAGTGAGTTACTATGAGTGAGTTACTGTGAGTTACTCACACTCTGGATGCAGTCGGTGAGGTTGGGCGGAGGCCCTTTGGGCTTAGCGCGACCGAACAGTCGATTCATGTCGGACAGAGTTCCTTTCGCCTGCTGTAGTCGCCTCTACTCCACAAACCCTGCTGCTGCTGTTGCTACGAGTCGGTACTCCTCCTGCGAGTCAGTACTCCTCCTGCTAGCCCGTACTCCTCCTGCTAACCCGTACTCCTCCTGATAGCCCGTGCTCCTCCTGATAGCCCGTACTCCTCCTGCTAACCTGTACTCCTCCTGATAGCCCGTACTCCTCCTGCGAGTCCGTACTCCTCCTGCTAGCACGTACTCCTCCTGCTAACCCGTACTCCTCCTGATAGTCCGTATTGCTACTACGAGACTACCAACTCACTTCCGGCTTCACTCAACGCTCCCGTGACGTCATCACGCTTTCGATGACATCATCGCGTCGGCCACGCCGTCCACGCCGAACGGGTTTTTCTCCCCGCATAAGACCGCGACGACGTCACCGCGCTCCGATTGCGCGACGACGTCGACGTGCACGTTGCGTCATCCGCCTCGGTCGCGCGTGACTGAGGGCGGGGGAGGGGCTGCACTAAAGTTTTGACGTCACGATTTAAAGCGAAACCCTCGTGTGACGTCACGTCTCAGGTAATTTCTTCGAATGACGTCACGCCGTCGGAGCGACACTTCGCCGATGAGACCCAGTGACGTGAAACAAGCCACTGGGAGACCCTTAGGGGCCGTCTATAAATGACGTCACGCACCTGGTGGGGGGGGGGTCAGACATTTGTGACAATGTGTGACGAGGGGGGGGAAGTTTGAGAAATGTGACGTCACATCAAAATGCGCAACTTTAAATAAATATAGACAACACGTTCTACTTCATTAAATAGACTTTTTAATAAATGTGTTCTCCTACAACATCAGAGTGCGGCGCCACATTAAATACGCGCTGCAATGACAATAGTTTAAAGCGATTTGAAGCATGGTTTATTTGGGGGGGGGGGGCAGAGCTTTGTGACGTCATATTTGAGGGGGTGTCTGACTTTTTGTGACGCCATGTGACGAGGTGGGGGGAGGTCAAAAATCGCGTGACGTCATTTATGGACGGCCCATAAACGTGTCAACCCATGCGGTTTCACAGCGTATTCTTGTGCAGGGAAATTTCGTTTTCAGGTCCACACGGCGTACAGCCGTTTCGATACGGGCAACAAACATTGTTTATGTCTCTTTAGGGGCCGTCCATAAAGATCGCCGCCCCCTAAAATATGACATCACAAAACTCTGCCCCCCCCCAAAAAAACATGCTTCAAATCGCTTTAAACTATTGTCATTGTAGTGCGTATTTAATGTGGCGCTGCACTCTGACGTCGTAGGAGAAAACATTTATTAAAAAGTCTATTTAATTAAGTAGAACGTGTTGTCTGTATTTATTTAAAGTTGCGCATTTTGATGTGACGTCACATCTCTCAACCCCCCCCCCCTCTCGTCACACATCGTCACAAATGTCTGACCCCCCCCCAGGTGTGTGAAGTCATTTATGGACGGCCCCTTCACACGTAGGCTTTCTCCACCATAATACAGGTTTTTTTGGGTTGTATCGCGTAAATATTATTGGGTTTTTGGGGGGGATTTTTGTCTATTTGTGTTTCTCCCTTGTGAAGGGACTTTGTGGAGGATGAACGTTGCGATTTATAAGGGAACGCGGGGTGACCAATACGATATGAATTGGTCTGTGACAAGGCAGGGCACTGATAAGGTGTTGACAGGTATGGAGACCCACAGAGATACACAGAGACACACAGAGGTCTACAGAGACACACAGAGACCCCACAGAGACACATACCTGTCAACCCATATGCGTTTTACCCCGTATTATTTTACAGAGAAATTGAGTTTCCAGGTCCATACAGCAGCGTACAGCCGTTTCAACGCGGGAAACAAAAACAATTGTCTATGTGCTTGTGTTTCTCCCTTGTGATGGGACTTTGTAGGATGAACGTTGCGATTTATTAGGGGCACGCGGGGTTACCGATACGGTATGAATTGGTCTGTAATAAGGTATGGCACTGATAAAGGATTGACATGTATGCTACTGCCTCAACGAATTCTGTTTGTACGACCTCGATATACCAAAATGAGGGGATAAAAAGTGATGATATTTTTAAACCGTGTGGATATGTTTTTTTTTCCTCCGGGTCCTTCGGTTTTGCCCTCCACATTTCACAACACGTGTTTAACGAGAGAGCACACCGACATACGAAAGGGCTGCGTAGGCATTGCCCCATCGGTCACAGCCAATCAGGGCTACGGGTTCGATCTGGGCCAAAGTCCATGGGCGGAGCTCAGGGGTGTATGTGCGGGAACCATCGAGAAGGTTCTGAAAGGGGGCGTGGTTAGAGGCGGGGCTTTGCTCCGCCAAGGAGAGGCTGGAGCAGGAAGCCTGGGGTCCCGGACTGCATCTCCGCCATCTCATCCGCCACCAACCACGTGGCAGCCGCGGGAAAAGCTTTCCCGACCAGCGGTGCGCGGGGGAAGCGAGAGCGAGGGAAGCCGCGCGGGAACGGAGGAGCAGAGAGCCGCGTGCATGCGGCGAGAGAGAGAGAAAGAGAGGGTGCCGAGCAGCCGTAGCTAATGAAGAAAGGACGCGAGTCTCAACATGTCGTGGAAGTCGTTTATTGCACGTGTGTAGTGATGCTAGCATCACTACTGCGTACACACGCACACGTGTGACGTCACTATGCGGGGGAGTGTCACGATCACGCGGGTCTACACATGACGTCATCCCGGCTGGAGGCGGGAATGACGTCGGGGTCGGTTCTGGACTCGGGAGGCCACGAGGGTGGTGTGAGGTCGTGGCACTCTCTGTGACCCCGGCTGGACACGTGACTGGACCCCAGTGGGGGCCGGGGGCCTAGGGGGCACCTTGGGGGGCACGTGGACAGCAGGGAGGGGGGCTTCGAGAGGGTTCTCGAAGGGGGCGTGGCCGGTACGGGGCCCTGAGCACGCCGAGGCCCATATAAGCAGCCTCCTCACGAGGTTCGAGGCTGCTGCCCATATCAAGAATGAAGATGCATCGTGAAGACGCCAAGAAGAGATTCGTGTGTAGGTCCCAGCCAGAGGACGCTAGGATAGCGGCAGACGTGTGAGTAAGTCCCGCGAAGACAGGAGGCTGTACCTCCCTAGAGTATCTGAGAAGTGTGTGTTAGCTAGAGTAAGTCGGTGGTCACCACCCTATGCGTAATGTAAGAGTTAACTGTTGTGTTCATCAAGAAATAAGTGTTGCCTCCCAAGAAGTTGTGTGTGCACCTAATTCGAATCCACTACACATGCATTGAGATTATTTAGATGATGTTGGTGCTATAAGTGTCCAATGATTGGGGCCACTTTGTTGAAGCTATTATTTGTGATAGCCAGATAGCTTCTGAAAAATTAGTGGATACCTCGGTGGGCTTTGCCTGCTAGGATGGAGATGGTTTCGTGTTTTATTTGTTTGTGTTTGGGTGATTTATATTCTTGGTTCTTTCGGTAAAGTCACGTAGAAGGGAAACAATAAAATAATAAAAATATAAAACAATAAAATTCTCACGACGTTTCGACTGCAACGCAAGCAATCATCATCAGGTGTGAAAACCACAAAAAGAAAATTTGAAAAAAGTGGCGGTTATTTTAAGGTGGCTTTCAGACCGCATCCATTATTTTTCGTCTCCCCCCTCCTCTTTTCCGAACATAGATGGACTCGTCCATCTGAACAAACTGTCAAATCTCTCTCCGTGGTGCTAACGTTAAAAATAAACGCCACTTTTTTCAAATTTTCTTGTGGTTTTCACAACTGATGATGATTGCTTGTGTTGCAGTCGAAACGTCGTGAGAATTTTATTGTTTTATATTTGTATTATTTTATTGTTTCCCTTCTACGTGACTTGACCGAAAGAACCAAGAATATGAATCCCTGCAGTCACGAAAGCTTTAAATCAAAATTTGGGTGATTTGTTGACCTTGTATCACTTTTGTGTTTTTGTACTGTTGTAACGTTCTTACCCCGTGCCCCTACTGAACACCTGTGACAAGAGCTTTATAGCTCATCAGATTCCTCCTGCAGTATGAATGAACTCGTAACGAAGTTGCACGTTCTGTTTAGGTGGCAACCCGTATTAGTTGGCTGTGTCGGGTGGTGGCGGGTTTGATGACACATTTATATATTTACGCGATCTAACCACAAAAAAACCTGTATTGTGGATGATATTGCCTACGCGTTGAACCAGTATGAATGAAGATTCCGATTCTGGTGATTCCATTCATCCGGCTGCACCAGCCAATCAGCTGCCAGGATGGATGACCCACGTGCAATATGGCTACCGTGAAGTCCCCCAGGTAACATGGGCCCGCCGTGACGTCATCACCCCAACAGGTCTGTTGCCGAGGTGTAAAAACAAACCTAGAAATTGTGTAGCATAAGAATAGATTTTACCCTTTCTGTCGATAAAACGGGTGTTAAGATGTTTAAAACACCAAGCAGAAACCTTTTGCAAGTGTAGAGGTTCGACAGAGGCGCGCACACTCGTGTGGAGGCAACACTATTGAACACAACTGCAACACACCCTACACATAAGGTGGTGGCCACCGTCGTGCACTCTTTCAGTTTCTGTTGATTTATTTTGGTATAGCCCTGTGAGCCATTCGGCTCTTGAATCGGGTGCAACCGGAACGAATAAAAAAACACGAACAACAAAACATCTTAAAGTGACTATGTGACTGTGCAAACAGAAAATCCATGAAAAAAACCAGCAAAATATTCCTGAACAAAAGCACCGTACACCAACGCTGTGTGCAAAAAATCCCAGTGGGATGCAAGTCAAACAACAACAACAACCACAAGAAAACTTAGATTAAGGCCATCAGTCTAACTCCGTACTACAACAAAACAAACATGTCCAAACCAAAAAACGTTTCGAAATCACCAAAAAATAAAGCCTTAATTGCAATGTAACAGTGATCATAAGGATTGTGACCGAATTTTTTACAATAAACTACATAAATAACATGTAACACCAAACCCTAGAGCCATAGCTGACTGCATGAGTTACTCCACAACAACAGAAGCATCAGTCGGAGTATATACATTTTCAATGCACTTTTAAGATCAGCATGCTAAATCAAAATACAGATAATACTTTGCAGCGTCATCCGGAGCGAAACATTTTATTTTATTTTACGCCAATGAATAGCAGTGGCAGCTAGGGGTGTACAACTCCTCTAGAGCAGTTTCGAGAAGATCTCATTGGTAGCGATTCAAGTTGCAGTTTATTGGCAATAGCATTCCAGACTCTGGGGGCATCAATAGCAAAGGCCCTTCCTCCAGTTTTTGTACGGCAATAGGGAATGTGAAGCTGGTAAATGAGCGAAGACTTGAGGTCAAATTTGTTCTTTGAAACAGAGAGGAGATCCAGCAGGTAGTCTGCGGATTCTTTAGTAAGTACATCGTGAATAAATAAGATCTGGTGCACAAGCCGTCGAACATTAAGAGATGTTTAGTTTGACCCAATGTAGAGATCACAGTGGTGAGTCCTATATGGCAGTTCAATGTAAATCTTAAGGTCGAGTGATAGATGGAATCAAGCTTCTTCAGTACAGTACTTGGGGCTGATTTATACACGATGTCACAGTAATCAAGTAGAGGCAGTATGGTAGCTTTTATCAATTCCAAACGGAACATAGGGGGGAAGCAGTGCTTGTGTCGATACAGAAAACCAATTTTTATTTTTGTCTTTTCACCAATATAATCAATGTGATCTTCAAAATTCAGTTTTGAATCCAGGATGACCCCAAGATACTTATAGATCTTGACTTGCTCTATTTAATAATAATTTAAGGAATGTAATTGGGGAAAAATAACTTCCTGCTTTAGTCCTGGTGAGAAGCATAGCACCTTGGTTTTGGAGGTATTCAGGACTAGTTTAAGAGCAACTAGCTGATGTTGTAGTTTGTTCAAATCACCCTGGAGCTTAGCAATCACGTCATCCGGATAGCGGCCAGCAGTAATCAGTATCGTGTCATCTTCAAACAGATTTACACTGGAATGATCCAGGTCAGTGCCCAAGTCATTGACATGAAGAGAGAACAAGAGGGGGCCGAGGATGGAACCCTGTGGAACCGCTTTTGTTATCTTAACACTGTTTGATCTCCAACCATCTGTAAATACAGTTTGGGTGCGAGAAAAGAGGTAATTTTGTAACCATTTTACTGCGTTTTCGGAAAAACCGAGGCAATTTAGTTTACTAAGCAGGGTGTTGTGGTCTACTGTATCAAAAGCTTTGGACAGGTCAAGAAAAAGACAGGCACAGTACTGCTTATTATCAAGACTACTGTAAATGTGATTCAGAGAGTCTAATGCAGCAGATGTGGTGCTGTATTTTTTTCGGAACCCAGATTGTTTTAGATGTAGTAAATTGTTGGTGGATAGGAAACTGCTAATTTGGTAGTTCAATAATTTTTCAACATTTTTATCAACGGGGACAAAATTGAGATAGGTCGGTAGTTATTTTGATCATCTTTAGGGCCCCCTTTGTAAAGTGGACGGACATAGGAATGTTTCCATTCTAGAGGAACTGATGCTTCTTTGATGGACAGGTTGAAAACATGGGCTATAGGTTTGTATATTAGGTGACCAACAGTTAGTAGAGCAAAGACAGGAAAACTATCTGCTCCGGTAGAGGAGGACCCTTTGAGATAGGACAGTTGTTTCAGAACATTACTTTCGTGGATTGGCTGGAAACTAAATTCGTTTAATGTTTGGACAGGGGTGTAGGAATTTGCATGAGCAGGGGTGACTCCAAATACATTATCAAAAAGATTACCAGCTTCAGAAAAATGAAGGTTGAAATTGTTAACTATTTTTTTTGGATCTTAAAAATATTCCCCATTTCGATTAAGCTCAACAGGCAGATTGTCTGTTTTGGATTCCTTTTCGATACATTTGATTGTTTTCCAGAAAACCCTGGCATTTCCATGTGATTCCAGGAGAGTGGAGGAAAAGTAGGCATTTTTTGGATGCCGTATTTTTTTGACGCATCTATTCCTTAAAATCCTGTATTCTAGCCAGTCATTGACCAAATTACTTTTCGATTTGAAGGTTTCGTGACTGCAGGGATTCATCTTCTTGGTTGTTTCGGTAACGTCACGTGACTTTACCGAAAGAACCAAGAAGACAAATTACTTTTCTTAGCACATTCCCAAGCCGTGTCCCTAGTTTTCATGAGCTTAGTAATTAAAGGATCAAACCATGGTGGACGGTTGCCTTTAGTTTTAAATCTAACCAACGGAGCATGTTTGTTAATAATTTGGAGAAACGTGTACCTGAAGGTCTCCCAAGCCGTAGTCAGGTTGGGGATATCACAGACCTTGTCAATATCCGAGTGAAGCACATCATTAGTAAATGCCTGAGTGCTGAAGTGTCTCATAGAGTGCTTCTAAACCAATTTAGGGGGGGGCTTTGGGTCTGGCTGATGATCTCACCCCAAAAAAGAAAGGAGTGATCACTAAGGTTATTACCCAGAACACCAGTCAGTGTGAAATTGTGAGGGGCATTTGTCAATAGGACGTCAAGCAGAGATGACTGTCCCGGATTTTTTAGGTTGGGTCTTGTGGGGACATTTATTAATTGAAACAGGTTAAATTCATCTTCAAAATTTGTGGCCACGGCCGGCGGGTTTAGCCAATTCCAATTTAGATCACCCACTAAAACTATTTCACCTTTAGGGAGGCCCCCAAAAAGCTCTCTCAGTGCAGATGCAGTTTCAACATCCTTCCCACTAGGCGGTCTATAGCAGCACACTACCAATATCTGTTGATTATTTGGGAGAGTTTTTCTGAGAGCCAGACCTTCAAAGCAACATTTTTTTAAACAATGAGTGAGCTGGTGAACATGCAATAGTATTACGAACATAGATGGCAATTCCACCTCCTTTAGATCCTCGGTCAAGTCGAAAAAGGTTGTAGTTGTCAATCGTAATCTGCAAGTCATTGACGGCAAGAGTGAGAAATGTTTCTGTTAGGCAAACAATGTCCAGGTCAAGATTTGCCACTTCTAGTTTTAGTTGACTTAATTTAATCACAAGCCCTCTGATGTTGACATGTAGAACACCAACACCTTTCCTGCCAAAAAATCTACAGAATTATACGAGTTCTTTACATTTGGGCCAAGATGAAGCTCAATTCCACCCAGGGTACTACTTGACGTGGCCAAGCCAGGAGGGCTACTGCTTGGCCACGATGACTGTAGGCTTGTCTCTTCAGAGTTTTCATACAACGGCTTCATCCCAGGCAACAACAGCTCCGCTCTGCGTGCTGAGCCCGCTTAAAAGCCTCTCCTGCGTGGCCGGCCACGCCCTGGCCACGCCCCCTTCTCGAACCCTCGAGAAGGCTTCACTCCCTGACCACGTGACCCCCACGGTCCCCCAGGTCCCCCGGCCCCCTCTTGGATCCGGTCACGTGTCCAGCCGGGGTCACTCGGAGTGCCATGGCCTGACACAACCCCCGTGGCACCCATCAACAGCCTCCATACCGAACATGCAGTGACGTCACACATACAGACCCAACATGTTAGTGACGTCATGTGTGTGCAGACCCGCCATAGTAGTGACGTCATATGTGACGACACAAGGAATCATGTCTGTTCGCCTTTTGACGTCCTCTGGTCTAACACTGTTTGAGACTTGGCTCTAAAGAAAGCTGTCACTGGTGTGAACCAATCATTTTCAAAGACAATGCATCATATACTAACCAGAGCATGTTTTTGTTTGCATGTACACCACAAGTACGTGCGGTTAATGCAGACATTATTCCGTGCAAAAGGTTTCTGTTTGGCGTTTGAACATCTTAACACAACTGTTTTATTGCCAGATCGGGTAAAACCTATTCTTGTATTTTGATACTGGCAAGGGAGGTCACATGTAATTGTGTCGTCTTAGGAAGCATCTCGCAAGCACGCGCATTGGACAACTCTGTTGATTTTTTTTTTACCTATGCCGTTTTGTATCCTACGACACGTGATGTATTCAGGCCCGA
Source organism: Petromyzon marinus (assembly GCF_048934315.1). Lineage (NCBI taxonomy): Eukaryota > Metazoa > Chordata > Hyperoartia > Petromyzontiformes > Petromyzontidae > Petromyzon > Petromyzon marinus. Next base: position 4,243,515 of record NC_133722.1, read on the forward strand.
GCATATGAATTACGTATTAATAACTGGACATCTATGAGGGGGGGGGGGGGGGGGAGGGAAGCTTTATAGCTAATCGGATTCCTCCAGTATAAATACATATTCTGAAGAAGCTAAAATATTCTCACTTGGTGATCCCAACCACTCCTGAGTTATCTTGCTGTGTTGTTTCAGCTCCTGCGTGTCATCGGAGTTACGACACGTGGTATCTCTTACGCCATTTCGACAAATGCTTAAGTCGTTCTGAGCCCAGACTCCCCAGGTGGCTGGCTTTATACGTCGCCGGAAAGTTGTTAAACGGTAACCGATAACCCAGAAAGCGTTTTCAGAATCAATGACCGACCAGTTCAGCCCAGGACCCCCGGTTTCCAATGGGACGCTAGGAATGAATGCACCGAGAGGCACACTGGGTCTCACACGGAGTTCGGTATTACTCACTGGGTCTTGTAGTGTCACGTTAATATAGAACGCGGATAACCTAGATTCTAACATATACCACCTGGGGGCTCCAGAACCTGGAACAACGGTGTATATTTTGTGATTTAAAAAAAAAAGATCATTAAAACATGAAAATGTTTTCGTTAAAATATGTCAAAATGTTCATTGTGTAATGTTAACGTAACAAAATATGTGAATGCAATTAAAATCCGCCTTTAAGTGTAAAAATAAAAGGAGAGGCATGCCCGAATGTACAAACGGCACGACGGTAGGGCTGAACGATTTGGTGAAAATATCTAATTGCGATTTTTCTGACGGATATTGCGATTTGATTTGCGATATAATGTTTTTAAGTCAAGCTTCAGTTCAATATTCACTGTGTAATAGATTTAAAACATGGAGCATTGCCACGTGATACCATCAACATATGAACTGCTCTATATATTATAATGCGAGGATGAGAACTTAAAATAGATGAATTGCTTCCAACGTGTATTTATAAAAATCTTTTAATTGAAATAGAACGGTCAAACATATAACAATTGTTAAGTTAAATAAATAAAGTCATAATAATAACAAATAAAACAATTCCAATAATAAAGCAATAAGACTTTGCAAATCGCAGCCTTTGCGATTTGCTAATCGCGTTGTTTCGAATTGCGATTTCGATTTGAAATCGATTAATCATTCAGCCCTACACGGCGACCCAAGTCACGGCGTGGTACTTTTCCCCTCGCGTTTGAAATGTACAAGAATGGGCTGTCGTGGTGCTGCTTTGAGAAACTTCCCGCGTTGAAGCAACTGCGGCGTCGGGACAGAGGAAGGTGACGGAGAGAGGGGGGAGAGGGGTTAGAGAGAGAGAAATGAGAGAGAGGTGAGTGGGAGAGGGGGGAGAGAGAGGTGAGTGGGAGAGGTGGGAGAGGGGGGAGAGGGGTTACAGAGAGACAGATAAGAGAGAGGTGAGTGGGAGAGGGGGGAGAGTGGTTACAGAGAGGGAGATGAGAGAGAGGTGAGTGGGAGAGGGGGAGAGAGAGAGGGGAGTGGGAGAGGGGGGAGAGAGAGAGGTGAGTGGGAGAGGGGGGAGAGAGAGAGAGAAGTGAGTGGGAGAGGGGGAGAGAGAGAGAGGTGAGTGGGGAGAGGGGGGAGAGAGAGAGGTGAGTGGGAGAGGGGGAGAGAGAGAGAGCGGTGAGTGGGAGAGGGGGGAGAGAGAGAGGTGAGTGGGAGAGGTGGGAGAGGGGGGAGAGGGGTTGGAGAGAGAGAAATGAGAGAGAGGTGAGTGGGAGAGGGGGGAAGGTGTTAGAGGGAGAGAGAGATAAGAGAGAGGTGAGTGGGAGAGGGGGGGAGAGGGAGAGGGGGGGAGAGAGAGAGGTGAGTGGGAGAGGTGGGAGAGGCGTTACAGAGAGAAATGAGATGAGATGCGAGAGAGGTGAGTGGGACAGGGGGGAGAGGGGTTACAGAGAGAGAGAGAGAGATAAGAGAGAGTTGAGTGGAGAGGGGGGAGAGGGAGAGGGGTTACAGAGAGGGAGATGAGAGAGAGGTGAGTGGGAGAGGTGGGAGAGGGGGAAGAGAGAAGAGAGAGATAAGAGAGAGGTGAGTGGGGAGAGGGGGGGAGAGGGGGAGAGAGAGGTGAGTGGGAGAGGGGGGGGGGCGTTACAGAGAGCGATGAGATGAGCTGCGAGGGAGGTGAGTGGGAGAGTGGGGAGAGGGTCACAGAGAGAGAGAGAGGAGATGCGAGAGAGGTGAGTGGGAGCGGGGTGTGAGAGAGGGCTACAGAGAGAGATGAGATGGAGGGAGGTGAGTGGGAGACGGGGGCGAGGCGTTACAGAGGAGAGATGAGATGCGAGCGGAGGTACAGAGACCTTTTGACTTTTAAACCACTTTTATTGCCGCCAGCAGCAACAGCACTGGAGGCGATTCCGATATGAAATACACAAAGTCACCAGCAACACAAATGAAAATAATTGCATAACATCCACGCGCTGTGGCGCTAAATGCACCGCGCACACACGAAAGAAAAGTCACGTGGTGTGGTGGTGGTCATCGCGCACGCCACGGTGACGAGCGAGCGCTACAGAAGGTGAACACGTGGAGGGGTGCCGTCCACGCTGGTACAGAGAGGGGCTTGTCCGGCTCCCCAGCGTTCGAAGAAGACGCGCTGCACATCACCGACACGTGTGTGTGGTACGTGGCGTGCTCCAGCTGGAGCCGCGCCTTATCAGGCCCCTGAACACTGAAAGCAGCACAGAGCAGCCGTCAGTGTCACCTTGCAGCGTCTTTTTTCTCGTTCTGTAACACCGCCAACTTCGCCTGAGCACAGGCGAAGTTGGTGAGGTCATGGCGCTTGTTAGCCAGGTAAGGCACCACCCCATATACGAATCTGCTGTTGTGGAAGGGCACCCCCAGTGTCCTGAAGATGCCCCCCAAAAGGCGGAACATTGGTTTGAGCCGCTGGCAGCGTAGGTACTGGTGGGGCAGATCCTCCCTGGCACCGCAGGAAATGCACCAAGTCTGTTACCCCTGGCGAGATTCGGCTGAGCCACACGGCCGATGGCAACGTGCAGTGTGCCAACCTCCACTGGAGGTCACCGCAGCGTTTGGCTACGGGAGACCTTGTACATTTGTTTCCACTGGGGGGGCGGCCGCAATGAGGGGAGAGACATGGTCTCTCCATTTTGTGTCCGGTAAGTCAGCCAGGTCCCGGGAATGCAGCGCCTTGACACAGCCACGTGTAGAGCGCTGTGTTTGGGGCACTCTTCAGGGCCACGTTCCTGCAGCCTCGGAGCTTCAGTAGCTTGCCGGAGTCGCTGTGGCCAGGGGGCTACGCGCAGGAGAAGCACAACTCCGGGAAAGAGGAGGAGTGGGGGGCGCAGAGAGAGATATGCGAGAGAGCAGAGCGTGAAATCTTTCATTTAAAAGGGGGGAGGGGGCACATAAGCAAAGCATTGAAAACAACTAAAAAAACCCGAAATGATGAACGAAGCAAAGTGCCGACTACACCGAGCATCTTCTTGTTTCCTGTGATCGTAAAACAAGAGGAGTTACAGAGAGAGAGATGCGAGAGAGGTGAGTGGGAGATGGGGGACAGGGGGGGGGGGTGAGGAAGAGGGGGGAGATGAGGTAGAGGTGAGGGGGGGAGAGGGGGTGTGAGAGAGGGGGGTGTGAGGGAGAGGGGTTAGAGATGAGAGGGGGAGAGAGGGGGTGTGACGGAGAGGGGGGGAGACATGAGGGAGAGGTGAGGGAGAGAGGGGGAGAGGAGAGGCAGTAGAGAGGGGGGTGGAGGGAGAAAGATGAGAGAAAGGTGAGTGGAGAGGGGGAGAGGGGGACGGTTTGAGGGAGGGGGGGAGAGAGGGGGTATGGTGGAGAGATGAGGAAAAGGTGATGGGGATAGGGAGGAGAGGAGGGTTGAGGGAGATTGGGGAGAGATGAGGAGAGGTGAGGAGGTGTCTAGGGGCATTGAGGGAGAGATGAGGGAGAGGTGAGGGG
>NC_133722.1:4247532-4351232 GCF_048934315.1 Petromyzon marinus
TGGCATCTACATTTTCAGAACGTAAAGAACCAGTGGCATCTACATCTGCAGAACATGAAGAACCAGTGGCATCTACATCTGCAGAACATGAAGAACCAGTGGCATCTACATCTGCAAAACATTAAGAACCAGTTGCATCTACATCTGCAGAACGTGAAGAACCAGTGGCATCTACATCTGCAGAACGTGAAGAACCAGTGGCATGTACATCTGCAGAACGTGAAGAACCAGTGGCATCATCATCTGCAGAACGTGAAGAACCAGTGGCATCTACATTTTCTGAACATGAACAACCAGTGGCATCTACATTTTCAGAACATGAAGAACCAGTGCCATCTACATCTGCAGAACTTGAAGAACCAGTGGCATCTACATCTGCAGAACATGAAGAACCAGTGGCATCTACATCTGCAGAACATGAAGAACCAGTGGCATCTACATCTGCAGAACATGAAGAACCAGTGGCATCTACATCTGCAGAACATGATGAACCAGTGGTATCTAAATATGCTGAACGTGAAGAACCAGTGGCATTACATCTGCAGAACGTGAAGAATCAGTGGCATCTACAGAACATGAAGAACCAGTGGCATCTACATCTACAGAACGTGAAGAACCAGTGGCATCTACATCTGCAGAACGGGAAGAACCAGTGGCATCTACATCTGCAGAACGTGAAGAACTAGTGGCATCTACATCTCAGAATGTGAAGAACCAGTGGCATCTACATCTGCAGACCGTGAAGAACCAGTGGCATCTACATGTACAGAACATGAAGAACCAGTGGCATCTACATCTGCAGACATGAAGAAGCAGTGGCATCTACATCTGCAGAACGTGAAGAACCAGTGGCATCTCCATCTGCGAAACGTGAAGAACCAGTGGCATCTACATCTGCAGAACGTGGCGAACCAGTGGTATCTACATCTGCAGCACGTGAAGAACAGTGGCATCTACATCTGCAGCACGTGAAGAACCAGTGGCATCTACATCTGCGAAACATGAAGAACCAGTGGCATCTACATCTGCGAAACGTGAAGAACCCGTGGCTTCTACATTTAGATCTGCAGGATGATTATACAACTTTTAAAGCCATCCCCAGTGTTCAGTGTACACGCCGTATAACGTGTTTGGAATCGACAGGAGTAAAGTTGGGATTTACGAACAAATCTACTTACGAATAGTACCGGTACCTCTGGAACCTGACTCGCTCGCAAGTAGAGGAGTCCCTGTACGCTCCCCGTCGATGTTGATGATTATTATTATTATCACTTCACTTCACTAGCTGACTCGGCAAAAATCTCAAGACTCGTTTGGCAGGCGGGTTCCTGCAGGCTTGTCCGGGGGGGGGGGGTGTCAGGCTTGTCCAGGGGGGGGGGGTCAGGCTTGTCTAGGGGGGGGGTCAGGCTTGTCTAGGGGGGGGTCAGGCTTGTCTGGGGGGGGGGTCAGCATTGTCCAGGGGGGGGGGTCAGGCTTGTCCAGGGGGGGGGGGGGGTCAGGCTTGTCTAGCGGGGGGGGGTCAGGCTTGTCTGGGGGGGGGTCAGGCTTGTCCAGGGGGGGGGTCAAGCTTGTCTGGGGGGGGTCAGGCTTGTCTAGGGGGGGGTCAGGCTTGTCTGGGGGGGGGTCAGGCTTGTCTGGGGGGGGGTCAGGGCTTGTCTAGGGGGGGGTCAGGCTTGTCTGGGGGGGGGTCAGGCTTGTCTAGGGGGGGGGTCAGGCTTGTCTGGGGGGGGTCAGGCTTGTCTGGGGGGGGGTCAGGCTTGTCTAGGGGGGGGGTCAGGCTTGTCTGGGGGGGGGTCAGGCTTGTCTAGGGGGGGGGGTCAGGCTTGTCCTAGGGGGGAGTCAGGCTTGTCTAGGGGGGTCAGGCTTGTCTAGGGGGGTCAGGCTTGTCTAGGGGGGGGGTCAGGCTTGTCCTAGGGGGGGTCAGGCTTGTCTAGGGGGGGTCAGGCTTGTCTAGGGGGGGGTCAGGCTTGTCTAGGGGGGTCAGGCTTGTCCAGGGGGGGGGGGTCAGGCTTGTCTAGGCGGTGGGTCAGGCTTGTCTAGGGGGGGGTCAGGCTTGTCCAGGGGGGGGTCAGACTTGTCTGGGGGGGGGTCAGGCTTGTCCAGGGGCGGGGGTCAGGTTTGTCTGGGGGGGGTCAGGCTTGTCCAGGGGGGGGGTCAGGCTTGTCTAGGGGGGGTCAGGCTTGTCCAGGGGGGGGGGTCAGCTTGTCCAGGGGGGGGGTCAGGCTTGTCTAGGGGGGGGGGGGTAAGGCTTGTTCAGGGAGTGTCACGGCCCGGATGAGATGATGGACGAGTGTCAGAGGCTTCTCTAAACAACGACGACGGTCGGAGCGTCCCCGTCCGCACATGGCAGACAAATAAGACCGTCGGGGTTCTGTCATGAGGCTTACCCCGGCAGGGGCCTCGCTCCCGCGTCGAGAGGCGCGATCACCCTTCCTGTAACAACAATCACACGGCACGCGCTGACAAGCGAGGCAAAGGAGCCCCCGGGTAGCCCACACACACTTGTCGGGGCAAGGGCTGTGAAAGAGCATAAGGGCCGTCCATAAATGACGTCACGGCATTTTTGGACGATTTTTGACCCCCCCCCCCTTCGTCACACGACGTCACAAAAAGTCAGACCCCCCCCAAATATGACGTAACAAAGCTCTGCCCCCCCCCCAAAAAACATGCTTCAAATCGCTTTAAACTATTGTCATTGTAGTGCGTATTTAATGTGGTGCTGCACTCTGATGTTGTAGGAGAAACATTTATTTAAAAAAGTATATTTAATTCAGTAGAACGTGTTGTCTATATTTACGTAAAGTTGCGCATTTTGATGTGACGTCACATTTCCCAAACCCCCCCCTCGTCACACATCGTCACAAAATGTCTGACCCCCCCCCCTCCCCTAGGTGTGTGACGTCATTTATGGACCGCCCCTATGTTCGTAGCGTAGCGCGCTAACCGCAGCGCCACCACTCGCTGTACACACCTCACCCCCACCATGCTCACCCACACTAACTCACCACGCTCACCACGCTCACCACGCTCACCACGCTTACCACGCTCACCACGCTCACCACGCTCGCCACGCTCACCACGCTTACCACGCTCACCACGCTCACCACGCTCGCCACGCTCGCCACGCTCACCACGCTCGCCACGCTCACCACGCTCACCACGCTCGCCACGCTCACCACGCTCACCACGCTCACCACGCTCACCACGCTTACCCTGTTCACGCCATCCAGGCGCCAAGCCTAGAGAAACGACAGCCAGACACCGTTAGACTCACGTCGATTAAATCGACGGCGTGGCTTGGCCACAGCTGCGTCTGCAACAAGTCAGTTTAGGCTGAGTTGACCTAAGGCGCCGTCTATAAATGACGTCACGCACCTGGGGGGGGGGGGGGCGTCAGACATTTGTGACGATGTGTGACGAGGAGGGGGGAGGTGTTTGAGAAATGTGACGTCACCTCAAAATGGGCAACTTTAAATAAATATAGAATTATAATCTTAGTTTTTTCGGTAAAGTCAAGTTGAAGGGAAACAACAACGTGACTTTACCGAAAAAACTAAGAATATGAATTACTGCAGTCACGAAAGCTTTAAATCAAAATATAGAATTGTTATAATAACACTAATTGTTATAACAACACTCCTACAACATCAGAGTGCAGCGCCACATTAAATACGCAATACGATGACAATAGTTTAAAGCGATTTGAAGCATGTTTTATTTTCAAAATGGAAATGTTTTTTGTGGGGGGCGGGGGGAGGGGGCAGAGCTTTGTGACGTCATATTTGACGGGGGGGGGGAGGGGTCTGACTTTTTGTGATGCCGTGTGACGAGGGAGGGGGGTTAAAAAATCATCCAAAAATCGCGTGACGTCATTTATGGACGTCCCCTAAGGGAGGCTCAAGGTCGGGCGAATGCACCTCGACTGAGACCGGCCCCAGAGTTTTGCTTGTGTTGAAGCAATCAACGGTGATGAAATGACCCACTCCCACAAAAGGCCACGTTTTCTGATGGGATGTGTAGCAAAAATAATTAATGTTCTACGCGAAGGGACAGATACGTGAATGAGGTAAACATTCTGGATGGTTGTTTTGTTATCCACATTCGCCACGCCGATCATCGTGATTGTATCATTCGACCTCTTTTTGCCAGTACCAAAATGTAGTAATGGTGGTTTTCCCCAATTGGTGCTGTACGCCTTTGGGCGTCCTCTGGTCTAGCACCAATTGAGACGAGGCTCAAAGAAAGCTGTTCTCTGGTGTGGACCATCAGCTTCAAGGACAATGCATCATATTATCAGAGTGTGTTTTTTTGTTTGCATTTTGACCACAAGCATTGTGGTTAATGCAGACGTGATTCCTTGTAAAAAGGTTTCAGTTTTGTTGCCAGAAAAAAGAGGGAAACCCCTATTATTAGATCGTGATTATATTGTATTTTGGGGGGGGGGGGGGGGGGGGGACTAGTGGACGAGTTGGCGTGGCTGTGTAAAAATGGGCGTGGCTAGCACCGTGAAGGGGCGGGGTTAACACAGGGAACGGGCGTGGCTAACGTTGGAAAGGGGCGGGGCTGCCACCTGCACTTCGTGTCCCAGTTGAGCCTCGCTGAAATGTGGTCCATTTAACAGCACTACAGTAATAGTACTGCCCTCTTAACGACCACCCCTGTTAACGACTACTCGCTTAACGACGGCCTCAATAGAGCCAAATGTGTAGTGTATAGTGTAGTGTATAGTAGTGTATAGTACAGTGGTGCAGTGTATAGCAGTGCAGTGTATAGTAGTGTAGAGTAGTGTAGTGTATAGTAGTGTAGTGTATAGCGTAGTGTATAGTAGTGTATAGTGTATAATAGTGTAGAGTATAGTAGTGTAGAGTAGTGTAATGTGTAGTGTATGGTAGTGTAGTGTATAGCGTATAGTGTAGTGTATAGTGTAGTGTATAGTGTAGTGTATAGTAGTGTAGTGTAAAGTAGTGCATAGTATAGTGTATAGTAGTGTAGAGTAGAACCCCTCTTAACGACCACCACTGTTAACGACTAATCGCTTAACGACGAGCCCCCATAGAGCCCAATGTGTAGTGTATAGTGTAGTGTATAGTAGCCTATAGTTGTATAGGATATAGTAGTGTAGTGTATAGCAGTGTAGTGTATAGTAGTGTAGTATATAGTAGTGTAGTGTATTGTGGTGTAGTGTGTAGTAGTGTATAGTGTAGTGTATAGTGTAGTGTATAGTGTAGTGTATAGTAGTGTAGTGTATAGTAGTGTAGTGTATAGTGTATATTAGTGTAGTATATAGTGTAGTGTATAGTAGTGTAGTGTATAGTAGTGTAGTGTATAGTAGTGTAGTGTATAGTAGTGTATAATGTAGTGTATAGTAGTGTATAGTGTAGTGTATAGTAGTGTATAGTAGTGTATACTACTGTAGTGTATAGTAGTGTATAGTGTAGTGTATAGTAGTGTAGTGCCTCCATAGAGCCCAATGTGTTCACTTACCGACCATTCCCCTATTCACAGCGGGCTGTTGTAGCTACAGTAATTATTAATTCATTGATTAACCATGTTTCTTTCAATATTATGTGTTTATAATTCTGTTAGTAACTGTATGTATTAATATCCGTTGTTTAAATAGTATAAAGTACATTTCACGGTTTAAAAAAAGGTAACTTTCGATGCTGTCGGTACGAATGAACCCTTTTAACCGTGCATTTCCTTTCCTCGCTTAGCGACCAAATCACTTGCCGGACGGTTTCGTGGAACCTATCAGCGTCGCTAAGAGGGGCTTCTACTCCATCCGCTTTAGGCGAGCCGACCTAGAGATATCCCATGCCAGGTCGGTGGGCAGGAGAGGGGGGAGTAGGGGTGGGGTGGGTGGGGTGCAAGGCCGTAGCCATGGAGTCAATATTGGGGGGACCAAATCTTCCAGGGGTCTGGGGGTCCTAAAATATATATAAAACAAATTCACTAACACATTGGATGGACTTTTTATTCATTTTATACAATAATGTCTAATAGTGTTATTGTATTTACATTGCTCTGTTTTTTTTCTGTTTACCTTTCTTGTTTCATTGTATGTAATGGCAGAGGTTAGGGATTAATAAAGTACAACCATAACCACAATCATGTAAACAGAAATCTATTTTATAGCAATATATTGGGGGGGGGGATATTTTGAGCATGTTTGAATATTGGGGGGGGGATGTGTCAGGGACACTCACCCGCGCAGGGCTGAGGGGTGCACGTCTCGTACTGAGCTGGGGGCCTGGGCAGGCAGCCCCCCCGGGAGGCTGGGCTGAGTTGGAGCATGTTCGCCCCCTGGACCGAAGGCCCGGGGGGGCAGGGCCCCCCGAGGGGGTGGTGGGGGGCCCGCAGGAGGTGGAGCACGAGGACCATGGCGACCAGCAGCTCCAAATGCCGGGGGCTGCGCTCACGCGCAGAGAGGTCAAGGAGGGAGAAAGGCAGTAAGGGGGGGGGGGGGTGGCAAGCGTTGTTAGCGAGCGCCTATCCCTAATCTCTGACATTAATAGGAGGCTGAGTCAAAGTAGGGGAGGGCCCGCGACTGGTTTTAATTTCGCTCGCCACTGGGTTCATAGCGCAGTGAGCTGATCGCTGCGCCACCACTCCCCCCCCGGCGCCCCCCCCCCCCACCACAGACCCCTCTCACCCTGACACTGCTGCACTTACACCCCCCCCCACCACAGACCCCTCTCCCCCCCCCCACCACAGACCCCTCTCCCCCCCCACCACAGACCCCTCTCCCCCCCCACCACAAACCCCTCTCCCCCCCCACCACAGACCCCATCTCCCCCCCCCCACCACAGACCCCTCTCCCCCCCCCCCACCACAGACCCCTCTCCCCCCCCACCACAGACCCCTCTCACCCTGACACTGCTGCACGCTACACTCCTCATACTCCACGGGGGTCCCCGGGCAGGGCACTCCCCGGGCCCCCCGGGTCCCAGGCCCGTGGCTGCACCCCCTCCTCCGGGTTCGGAACCCCTTGCCGCAGTCTCGCGTGCAGGGGGTCCAGGGCCCCCAGGGTCCCCATACGGGGGGATGGAGCTCCCCACTCTCGTAACCTTTGCTCCTTGACTCCACGTCAGGTCCTGGAAGGGGAGGGAGTGGGGGGGAGAGGGGGGGGTTCGTTATGGGCACTACGGTGGCTAGGAGATGTTAACTACCTCGCCCGCCATAATAGAGGGGGGGGGGGGGTTTGGGTGAGATTGCGTGAATGTATAAATGTTGTGTCGTTAAAACCCGCCACCACCCGACACAGCCGACGAGTAAGGGTTGTCACGTAAACAGAACGTGGCCAGCTCGTCACTAGTACAGCACTAGTGTATCGTAGTGTATAGTGTAGTGTATAGTGTAGTGTATAGTGTAGTGTATAGTGTGGTGTATAGTGTAGTGTATAGTGTAGTGTATAGTGTAGTGTATAGTGTAGTGTATAGTGTAGTGTATAGTGTGGTGTATAGTGTAGTGTATAGTGTAGTGTATAGTGTAGTGTATAGTGTAGTGTATTGTGTAGTGTATAGTGTAGTGTATAGTGTGGTGTATAGTGTAGTGTATAGTGTAGTATATAGTGTAGTGTATAGTGTAGTGTATAGTGTAGTGTATAGTGTATGTGTAGTGTGTATGTGTATAGTGTAGTGTATAAGTGTAGTGTATAGTGTAGTGTATAGTGTAGTGTAGTGTATAGTGTAGTATATAGTGTAGTGTATAGTGTAGTGTATTGTGTAGTGTATAGTGTAGTGTATAGTGTGGTGTATAGTGTAGTGTATAGTGTAGTATATAGTGTAGTGTATAGTGTAGTGTATAGTGTGTAGTGTATAGTGTAGTATACTAGTACAGCACACCGGGTGTGTGTTGGAGAGCCAAGCCACAACATTTACAATCTGAGTACGACGTTTCACCAGTAATTGCAACCAGCTTCATCAGGCGACAAGCCAGATTTGTGGAGAAGTCCACCTGTTTCATTTCCATATATAGAGGCGTAGATGTGGTGACCACGCTTCTGCGCTCTTGTGGAATGATGGGGGGGGGGGGGAGTTACTGAGTAAACCTACATTATGCATGCGCATCATGCGAGCCCTTTGAACTTGTCCTTCCTGTCTATTGTGTGTATTAAAATAGCCCTACCAATCCCGATTGAAGTAAGCTGCCCTTTCGTAGGCATGCATTTAAATAATGACTTCACGGTTAAAGTTACAATCTTGATTTGACGTGACTGCAGGAATCCACAGTCTTTCACCACGTAGGTAGAAAACAAATAATAGATCACGCGACGTTTCCATCGCAACGCAAGCAATCGTCATCAGGTGGGACAACCACAGCAAGGAAAAAAAACCTGCTGGAGTAGGCGAGAGAGGTCTGCCGTGGCCACGGCAACGAACGCTTCCAGAGTCGTATAAACAAAAATAACACGCAGAAGGTTGCTTCGGGAGAGAGCTGCAAACATTCCCTCCACCAGGTCCGAAGGTGCGTTCAAGGTGGTCGCGGAATCTCCCAATGTTGGCATCTTGCAAGCCTTGCCCCTAGAGTGAATAGCCATGTTGTCGTGCAGGGCCCCCATACGGGACCCCCCCCCCCAATCAAACCACCCCCCCCCCCCGTCTCGTGTTTGCCTCTCACCCGAACAGGTCACGTCATCCCCTGGAGCACAGTACCGCATCTCCACGCTCCGGGGTCCTACCACCAGCCCCCCACCGTCACCCCACCACGACGACAGTGGCCACGACAGGAACATCGTCGTCGACGACGACGACGACGATGGCGATGGGACGACCCTGGCCCGGCACGTGTAGCGCCACCGTTGCTCGTGGCGTCCCCGTTGACCCCCGTGGGGGGCTCGACCCCCCGTGGGATCCACGGAGACCCAGGGTCCCCATGGGTCACCCTGCGTACCTCCGGGCACGGCTGCGGGTTGCACACCTGGGTGTCCTGCGAGTGTGTGTGCGTGCGTGTGCAAGTGAATGGGTGTGCGTGCGTGTGTATGTGCATTGATGTGTGTGTGTGCAGGTGTGTGTGTGTGTGCGTGCGTGCGTGTGCAAGTGAATGGGTGTGCGTGCGTGTGTATGTGCATTGATGTGTGTATGTGCAAGTGTGTGTGTGTGTAGGGGGACACGGGAAATGTGAAGGAAATATTCCTCGACAGTGATGATGCTGATGGTGAGGGCGAAACCGGTTTCTCCACCCCCGTGGGGTCGGTGGTCCAAATGACTGCACGGCACGCACACACGCACACACAAACAATCACTCAGTTCTATTGAGCTGGTGCTCTGGGCAAGGCTGAGAGAGCTCTGCACATCTTTGCGCGTTGTCACATCCAAGGTGACTCGCGCAGCTTGACACACACACACACACAAGACAAAGATCCCCCGTGTAGACTGCATTGACTTCACGGCAAGTGCTGTTAGCGAGCACCTACGAAGGCACACGAGGGGGTGGGTGGCCAGCACAGACACCGGGCCGCCTTTTCCCCTCGAGTGGCGATGTTTACCACACCGCACCAGGTACTAATTTGAGGTCGAGTCGACCTAGGGGAGGCCCCCAGGACCGCTTCAGACAATCGTCACTGGTGTTGGCCGTGAGCGGAATCCGATCTCGGGTCGCCGGGTTCATAGCGCAGTAGCGCTAACCGCTACACCACCGCTCCCACACACACACATGTGCAACACACACACGTGCACACACACACACGTGCACACACACACACACACGTGCACACACACACACGTGCACACACACACACACACGTGCACACACACACACGTGCACACACACACACACACACGTGCACACACACACACGTGCACACACACACACACACGTGCACACACACACACGTGCACACACATACACACACGTGCACACACACACACACGTGCACACACACACGTGCACACACACACGTGCAACAACAACAACAACCGCCATTCGCCACTAAGTGGCGGTGACGTCACCACGACGCTTGTGCCAGGCTATGTGCACCCTGAGGCCACGTGAAGTGTCGAACGCCCGCTGGCAGGAGGTCACGGGCAGACCCAGGTGCCACGGGTCGACTGACTGAGATGACTGGCTGATGCACCACCTGTGCCCCCTACTGTGCCAACCTGCTGTGCTTTAGCCACCCGGCGCTCCGCTCGCTGTGTGAGCGTCGCTCCTCCGCCCTCCGTTGTTGTTGGAGGCGACTGCCTCCAACTGCCCAGTAGCATCCTTCACGAGCCTTCCTCCACAGGGGCCGATCTTGACACCGCTGGTACCAGTCATCGGCAAGTCCACTCAGCTCCACGTCCTCCTGTACCACATCACTCCATCTCTTCTCTAGCCCGTGCCGCGCCCGCTTAGCCCCCTCAATCCGGCCAAACAAAAGCTGTTTCGGCATGCGGTGGCTGGGCATGCGGGCTACATGACCCAGCCATCGCAGCCTTGCCTGCCGGAGGAGCTCACCGATGGGACCCTGCCCAGATCTTTCAAGGATTTGTGAGCTCCTCACACAATCCAGTCTGGTTAAACCCAGGATGGATCGTAGGCAGGCCAGCCTAAATGTTTCTAACCGGCGAAGATGTTCCATTAGGGGGTCCCACGTTTCGCAAGCGTAGAGAAGGGAGGGAATGACCGTGGCCGAGAAGACCTGAAACTTAGTGCGGAGCGACAGACCAGGTAGCTTCCACACAGCGTTACGCAACCGATGAAAAGATATTGCCGCTCGACTGATTCGGAGTGAGACCTCTGCTGTTAAACTGGAGCCAGTCATAAGCACACTGCCCAGGTATGGGAAACTCTCCACTCTCTCCACAACTGCCCCACCACCGATTGGGAGTTGTGGGGGCGGAGTGTCCGATGGTACAAAATACCCAGGCAGGTGCTTAGTTTTGGTGGGGCTGATGGTAAGGCCCCACCTCTTAGTGGCACGCTCCAGTCTCAGCAGCAGCGTCTCCAACTCCTCCTCTGACTGAGCAGCTATTACCAAGTCATCAGCATACATAACGTGGTTGAGCAATAGGGAGCCATCCCTTGACCGCACCCGGGCATCGATTAGCCTCCCATTATATCTGTACCATATGGAGATTCCCCCGGTACAGCTATTGAAGGCTTCACGAACTACGTGGTCAAAATAGATGTTAAATAATGTGGGAGCCAGAGGACATCCCTGTCGCACCCAAAGGTGTACAGGGAATGGCTCTGACTCCCGGCCACGTAGTTTTACCCGGGCCCGCTCACCATCATGAAGGTCCTTAATGATCGTGAGCAGAGGGTCAGGTACTCCAAAAGCACGAAGAACGACCCAGAGCCCAGGCCTACTGATGGTATCATAGGCCTTGACCAGGTCAATAAAGCAGAGATGTAGGTCTTGTTGGAATTCCCTACACCTCTGCTGTAGCAGACGGACAGAAAATATGGCATCTGTGCAGGACCGCCCTTTCCTGAAACCGCATTGGGGCTCCGCAAGCCTCTCCTCAGCGTGCCTGGCAAGGCGATGCTGAATAATCCTTGCCAGGACCTTTCCCGGCACACTGAGGAGTGAGATGCCCCTGTAGTTGTTACAGTCTGTGCGGTCCCCCTTCTTAAAAAGGGGGACCACCAGGGCATCCTTCCAATCCTGCGGAACCCGTCCAGTGGTCCAGACTGTTGTTATGATGTCATATAGGGCAGTCTGTGCACAAACGCCACCCTCCCTCAGCATTTCGCTTGGGAGATCATCTCTGCCCGCTGCCTTTCCTGGTCTCAGACTCCGGATCGCCTTCAATACTTCCTCAGCAGATGGCACCTCAGCCAGCCACTCACAGGGGGTGACTTCATCCAATATTTGAGGCACCGCAGCCTCAGCAGGGTCATCCTCACTTTGTGCCACGATGTTTTCCTGGCTGAGGGATTTTCCCTCCCCCAGGATCTCACAGAAATGCTCAGCAAATCTGCGAACCTGTTCCTGGGGGTCGGAAATTGGATCACCGTTTTTTCCCCTAATGATGGTAATAGGTGTGGCGCTGCAGGTTGCTTTTTTGATGGAGTTAAATAGAGATTTGTGATCACGGGCCACTGAGGCAGACTCCATCTCCTCAGCAACCCGCGACCACCACCCATCCTTGCAGCGCCTCACGGCTCTCCGAACCTCCGAGCGAAGGCTGCGGTAAGCCTCCTCATTCTCTGACGTGGGATTCTGTAGCCGATGACAGTGGGCCTGTCGCTTTTTCTCAACCATCGTGAACAGCTCCTCTGTCATCCAGGGTGTCTGGGGAGGTCTGGACCGCGTACCCAAAGCAGCCATTGCAGCTGCATGAGTCACAGTCCTAAACCTCGCCCATTTACCCTCGACATCAGGAGGAGTCGGGGACGATGCCAATCCCAGCCGCAAGCGATGATGAAATTCTCGCTTGCAACTTTCATCAGATAACTGAGACCAGGCCACTTTAGGTTGGAATGGGGTCCTGGGTGTACACCCACCACCGGAGTGGAAGAATGGCAGGCGCATCTTACAGATGACTAGTCGATGGTCAGAGGGCAGATCAGCTCCACGGTAGGTCCTGGTGTCAAGGACATGGGCTCGCATTCGCTGGTCCGTCACTATGTAATCCAGCAGATGTTCTTGCTTGGACCCGGCATGCATCCATGATGTTGTGTGGATGCGCCGATGCCGGAACAGCGTGTTGGTAATTACAAGCCCATGGGCTGCACAAAAATCTAGCAGCCTCCTACCGTTGTTATTGAGCTGATCTGGCCCATGCCCTCCAATCACTCCAGACCAGGTGCCAGTATCATGACCAACTCGGGCATTGAAGTCACCCAACATGATGACTCTATCCCGAGGGGCCACTTTAGCCAGCACCTGTGACAGGAGGTCATAGAAGGCATCTGACTCATCGGCTTTGCCTGCATCCCTCCACGGATGTTCATCTTCGGTGGGGGCATAAGTAACCACGACCACCATTCCTCGCCTCCGGTTGATGGGAAGGCGAGCCCAAAGTAGCCTGGGGCTTACAGCTTCCCACACCTCACCGCCACGCTCCCACGCCCCCTTCATTCTTTTGTTCAAAAGAAGACCCACACCCTGTTGTTTGGCAGTCTGCTGCCCCGAGTAGAGGACTGTCCACCCCTCATGGTGGCAGGAGCCAGAGCCGGTCCACCGGACCTCCTGAATGCCGCATAGATCCAGGCGGTACCGGTCCAGCTCCCGACAGAGGAGTGGCAGCCTCTCCTCTGCAGTGAGCGTTCGAACATTCCACGTGGCCAACCGTAGTGGCTTTTCGTTGTTTCTGGAGTAGCCCCGAGGGTAGGTATTCAATCTCCTGGCTCCGCCAATTGGGGTTTGGCCAGGAGACGTCATAGACGCCTGGCCCCCCGGGGCCTCCGGCACAAGCTTAGTTGTTACATATTTCAGTTTAATTCGTAGTTTCGTGGTAATTAATTGAAGGTGGAGGGGTTACCAGCCCCTCGCACCCGTCCAGAGCCCCCGTTTAGCCCCTGTGGTGGACACATATGCCATGAGGGGAGGAGCCAATCAAAATTGGATCTCCCCCCACAGCGCTGTCCACGACAGAGTTGCCCGTCCGGCACCGCGAGGAGGTAGGGGGTTGTTTTGCCGTGCACACACATACACACACACGTGCACACACACACACACACACGTGCACACACATACACACACACGTGCACACACACACATACACACACGTGACCCGCACCTGGTCGCATCCCGGGCACGTGCGTCCGCCCGCGCACGAGCGCGTGCGTGTGCGCACCCCCCCGGCGCACACGGCGCTGCAGCCCCCCCAGGGGTTCCAGGGCCCCCACAGGGATGCGGCGGGGCACGGCGCGGTCACGTTACAGGGCCTGGGGAGACGCGGAGGTGGGGCGGGGGTTGGGGGGGGGGAGAGAGACATCAGTGGGGACACGGGGTCACGGGGTCACGAGGACACGGGTCACGGGGTCATGTGGACACGGGTCACAGGAACACGGGGACACACCGGGGGTCACGGAGACGACATGGGAGCTTCGAGGCGATATGGGGTCACGGGGTCACACGGAGACGGGGAACACAGAGACAGCGAGATACGATGCTTTTGGCGGTGGTCATTTTCACGACCATATTGGGGGGCATAATGACGATGTTGGTGGTCATGATGATGTTGGTGGTGGTGGTGGTGATGATGATGATGATGGTTATGATGATGTTGGTGGTGGTGATGTTGGTGGTCATGATGATGATGGTGGTGGTGATGATGATGATGGTTATGATGATGTTGGTGGTGGTGATGAGGATGATGGTGGTGGTGATGATGATGATGGTTATGATGATGTTGGTGGTGGTGATGATGATGCTTATGATGATGTTGGTTTTGAGGTTGGTGGTGATGATGATGATGGTTATGATGATGTCGGTGGTGGTGATGATGATGATGATGTTGATGGTGGTTATGACGATGTTGGTGATGATGTCGGTGGTGATGATGGTGATGTTACCTCTCCTCCCGCCCGTCCCCCGCACACCCCCTGCCCCCGTGCCGAGGCGAGGGGCTCTCACAGGAGCGAGCTCGGCTCTGCCGCCCGCGGCCGCACGAGGAGGAGGAGGAGCAGGGCCCCCACTGGGCCCACGTCGCCCACGCGCCATCCCTGCCGTACAGACAAAGACAAAGACCCCCCAGGTAGCCCACAGCGGCTGAGTGAGAGGTCGAGTGAGACGCTGCGTGGGCGGGTGAGCTCAAGTTCAGAGTCTGAGTGGATGTTAATTGACCAGGTGAGGACCCGGACCAATGTGCCACGCCAAATCATGCCGTTGTTCAAACTGCTCTCGCGCTCGCACACAACAACAACAACAACAAAGACAAGACAAAGATCCCCCGTATAGTCTGTAACAGACTGTTGGGGCAAGTGCTCTTAACGAGCGGCAACTGTGGCGGGCGCGGCTCCGGCCGGCCACCGCCACCGCCACGCCCGGCCGCCTTTGTCTCCCTCGCGTGTTCAAGGCTGAGTCGACCTAGGGGAGACCAGCACGCACCTGCTGCAGTTGGCCACGTGCACGCGCGCCCCCTCGCAGCCGCGCCCCCCGCAACGCGGCGGGGGGCCCTCGCACTCGCGCCTGCGGCACTCGCACCGAGAGGGGGGCCCCGGGGGGGCCCCCGCCCGGCGGGGCCCCCCGCGGTGGCCGACGCCGCCCAGCTGCTCGCAGCGCTGCCACGGCGACCACGGCCCGAACGCCCCGTCCACCGTCACGTCCACCGCCCCGTCCACCGTCACGTCCACCGCCCCGTCCACCGTCACGTCCACCGCCCCGTCCACCGCCCCGTCCATCGCCCCGTCCACCGTCACGTTCCGCACCTGCGATAGGGGGAGGTGGGGGGGGGGGGGCGGTGGGGTTGGGGGGTAAATGGGGGGGGATGGGGGGGTAAATGGGGGGGGGGTGGTGGGGGTGTTTGTAGGTGGATATCGGTTCAGATGTCGCTCGCCGCCTCTGACGAGACTTGAGGGTGCAGGGGAGCGAGTTGGCAGTGATGCAGGGGGCGCTCAACTACTGCACCGCCACTCTGCATGCGTGTGTACACGTGTGTGTACACGTGTGTGTGTGTACACGTCTGTGTGTGAACGTGTGTGTGTGAGTACGCGTATGTGTGTGTGTACACGTGTGCGTGTGTACACGTGTGTGTACACGTGTGTGTGTGTGAACGTGTATGTGTAAGTACGCGTATGTGTACACGTGTGTGTGTGTACACGTCTGTGTGTGAGTACGCGTATGTGTGTGTGTACACGTGTGTGTGTACACGTGTGTGTGTACGCATGCTTAGTTTACCAAAATTAAGCACCTGCCTGGGTATTTTGTACCATCGGACACTCCACTCCCACAACTCCCAATCGGTGATGGGGCAGTTGTGGAGAGAGTGGAGAGTTTCCCATACCTGGGCAGTGTGCTTATAACCGGCTCCAGTTTAACAGCAGAGGTCTCACTCCGAATCAGTCGAGCGGCAATATCTTTTCATCGGTTGCGTAACGCTGTGTGGAAGCTACCTTGTCTGTCGCTCCGCACTAAACTTCAGGTCTTCTCGGCCACGGTCATTCCCTCCCTTCTCTATGCTTGCGAAACGTGGACCCCCCTAATGGAACATCTTCGCCGGTTAGAAACATTTAGGCTGGCCTGCCTACGATCCATCCTGGGTTTAACCAGACTGGATTGTGTGAGGAGCTCACAAATCCTTGAAAGATCTGGGCTAGGTCCCATCGGTGAGCTCCTCTGGCGGGCAAGGCTGCGATGGCTGGGTCATGTAGCCCGTATGCCAATCCACCGCATGCCGAAACAGCTTTTGTTCGGCCGGATCGAGGGGGCTAAACGGGCGCGACACGGCCTAGAGAAGAGATGGAGTGATGTGGTACAGGAGGATGTGGAGCTGAGTGGACTTGCCGATGACTGGTACCAGCGGTGTCAAGATCGGCCTCTGTGGAGGAGGCTCGTGAAGGACGCTACTGGGCAGTTGGAGGCAGTCGCCCTCCAACAACAACGGAGGGTGGAGGAGCGATGCTCACAACAACGAGCGGAGCGCCGGGTGGCTAAAGCACAGCAGGTTGGCACAGTAGAGGGCACAGGTGGTGCATCAGCCAGTCATCTCAGTCAGTCGACCCGTGGCACCTGGGTCTGCCCCGTGACCTCCTGCCAGCGGGCGTTCGACACTTCACGTGGCCTTAGGGTGCACATAGCCTGGCACAAGCGTCGTGGTGACGCCACCGCCACTTAGTGGCGAATGGCGGTTGTTGTTGTTTACTACACGTGTGTGTGTGTGTGTGAACGTGTGCGTGAGTACGTGTGTGCGTGAGCACACGTGTGTGTGTGTGTGTGAACGTGTGTGTGAGTACGTGCGTGCGTGAGTACACGTGTGTGTGTGTGTGTGAACGTGTGCGTGAATACGTGTGTGTGTGAATACACGTGTGTGTGTGTGTTACCGGGCAATGCGTGAGCTCCTGCTCCCACAGGCCCATGTTGGAGCTCCTCTCTACCGTGGTGCATACCCCGCGGGGGGCATCCCACCCACAGTAGGGGTCCCGCACGCCCACACACAGCCTGGGGGGTGAGGGGGTGGGGGAAGAAGAGAGAGGGGGACAGGAGCGGCAGGGGATAGGAGGGAGTTGAAAGGGGAGAGGCGTGGGAGAGGGCGGGATGGAGAGAGTGAAGGGAGAGGTAGGGGAGGGAGGATGGTCAGGTTAGGGCAAGGGGAGTGAGGGGTCCAGCTCAGTGCTAGGGGTCAAGGTGGGTGCTAGGGGGTCAAGGTGAGTGCTCGGGGTCAAGGTGAGTGCTCGGGGTCAAGGTGAGTGCTAGGGGTCAAGGTGAGTGCTCGAGGTCAAGGTGAGTGCTAGGGGTCAATGTGAGTGCTAGGGGTCAAGGTGAGTGATCGGGATCAAGGTGAGTGATATGGGTCAAGGTGATTGCTAGGGGTCAAGGTGAGTGCTCGGGGTCAATGTGAGTGATCGGGGGTCAAGGTGAGTGCTAGGGGTCAAGGTGAGTGCTCGAGGTCAAGGTGAGTGCTAGGGGTCAATGTGAGTGCTAGGGGTCAAGGTGAGTGATCGGGATCAAGGTGAGTGATATGGGTCAAGGTGATTGCTAGGGGTCAAGGTGAGTGCTCGGGGTCAATGTGAGTGATCGGGGGTCAAGGTGAGTGCTAGGGGTCAAGGTGAGTGCTAGGGGTCAAGGTGGGTGCTAGGGGTCAAGATGAGTGCTAGGGGTCAAGGTGAGTGCTAGGGGTCAATGTTAGTGCTCGGGGTCAAGGTGAGTGCTAGGGGTCAATGTGAGTGCTAGGGGGCCAAGGTGAGTGCTCGGGGTCAAGGTGAGTGCTCGGGGTCAATGTGAGTGCTAGGGGTCAAGGTGAGTGCTCGGGGTCAAGGTGAGTGCTCGGGGTCAAGGTGCGTGCTCGGGGGTCAAGGTGAGTGCTAGGGGTCAAGGTGAGTGCTAGGGGTCAAGGTGAGTGCTAGGGGTCAAGGTGAGTGCTAGGGGTCAAGGTGAGTGCTCGGGGTCAAGGTGAGTGATCGGGATCAAGGTGAGTGATATGGGTCAAGGTGATTGCTAGGGGTCAAGGTGAGTGCTCGGGGTCAAGGTGAGTGCTAGGGGTCAAGGTGAGTGCTAGGGTCAAGGTGGGTGCTAGGGGTCAAGATGAGTGCTAGGGGTCAAGGTGAGTGCTAGAGGTCAAGGTGAGTGTTAGGGGTCAATGTGAGTGCTAGGGGTCAAGGTGAATGCTCGGGGTCAAGGTGAGTGATCGGGATCAAGGTGAGTGATATGGGTCAAGGTGATTGCTAGGGGTCAAGGTGAGTGCTCGGGGTCAAGGTGAGTGCTAGAGGTCAAGGTGAGTGCTATAAGTCAAGGTGGGTGCTAGGGGTCAAGATGAGTGCTAGGGGTCAAGGTGAGTGCTCGGGGTCAAGGTGAGTGCTCGGGGTCAATGTGAGTGCTAGGGGTCAAGGTGAGTGCTATGGGTCAAGGTGAGTGCTAGGGCTCAAGGTGAGTGCTATGGGTCAATGTGAGTGCTAGGGGTCAAGGTGAGTGCTAGGGGTCAAGGTGAGTGCTAGGGGTCAAGGTGAGTGCTATGGGTCAAGGTGAGTGCTAGGACTCAAGGTGAGTGCTCGGGGTCAATGTGAGTGCTAGGGGTCAAGGTGAGTGCTAGGGGTAAATGTTAGTGCTCGGGGTCAAGGTGAGTGCTCGGGGTCAAGGTGAGTGCTCGGGGTCAAGGTGAGTGCTTGGGGTCAATGTTAGTGCTCGGAGTCAAGGTGAGTGCTTGGGGTCAATGTGAGTGCTAGGGCTCAAGGTGAGTGCTAGGGGTCAAGGTGAGTGCTCGGGGTCGAGGTGAGTGCTTGGGGTCAATGTGAGTGCTCGGGGTCAAGGTGAGTGCTTGGAGTCAATGTGAGTGCTAGGGCTCAAGGTGAGTGCTAGGGCTCAAGGTGAGTGCTAGGGGTCAATGTGAGTGCTCGGGGTCAAGGTGAGTGCTAGGGCTCAATGTGAGTGCTAGGAGTCATGGTAAGTGCTAGGGGTCAATGTGAGTGCTAGGGCTCAAGGTGAGTGCTACGGCTCAAGGTGAGTGCTAGGGGTCAATGTGAGTGCTCGGGGTCACGTCGAGCGCCCGGGGTCAGGCCCTCACCGTCGCGACGCGTACGAGCGGCACCTCTGCAGCGGGAGGCGCGCCACCCCCCCGTCCAGCCCCACGAAGAGGGCCCCCCCCTCCCCCGGCGCCACGCGCAGGCTCGCGATGGCCCCCCAGGGCCCCCCGCCGGCGCCGCTCGCCTCCCCGGCGCCTCTCCTCAACTCGCCGATGTCTCCCCTCGTCTCCCCGCTGCTCCCACCTCCGCGGTGCCGACGACGGCGAAGACGCGGCCGGCGGCGGCGATGACGGTGGGCGAGCTGGGGGGGCTGTCGAGTCGTGGGCGGCGAGGTTCGGGGGGGCTCCGCCGGGAAGGGTCTCATCTCCTCCACCACGCAGGGGGGGGCGGCACCCCGCGGCTTCCACGCCGTGGACACCTTCAGCACCGCTCCCCCCTCTGCTCACGCACGCAGAGACCCCCACCACCACCGCCAAACCCCCAGGCACATGGGGCGAGAGATGTGAGCGAGCGCCTGCTAGGAGTGCACGCGTTGCGGGTGGAGCGGTGCGGTGCGGTTCAGTGTCGTGGTTGATCACTGCGGTTTTTTGCGGGGGAGTGGGGGGGGTTGGGTGGGGTTGGGGTGAGGGGGGGGGGTCACACCTGTGGCCAGGTAGAGCACGTGGTGCAGAGCCCGAGCCCCCTGCACGGGGTCCACGGCCAGCGCCGTGAGGCGGGCCCCCCCCCACGTGAACACGGGCCCCCCGCTCTCCGGCTCCACCGCCTGCGCCATGAGGATGAGGCGCTGGGCGTCGGAGAGGCTCCGCTCGGTCAGCCGGCCCCCCGCCACGCCGGGGTCACCCGGGCCCCCCACTCCTCGCTCGTCATCGTCATCATGATCGGCATCGTCGGTGTCGTCGTCGTCGTCTTCGTCACCGCCGCCCTGCGTGCCACACTACGCAGCATGCGACCATCACCAACATCACCACCGTCGTCAACATCACCGCCGTCGTCATCATCATCACCGCCGTCGTCATCATCATCGCCGTTGTCATCATCATCACCGTCGTCATCATCATTGCCGTCGTCATCATCACCGCCGTCGTCATCATCACCGCCGCTCATCTTGAGCCGTGCCCCCACGCCCCTCCTCTTTGTTCACCTTGGGGACCTCCGTCCCGGCCTCCCTTCGCTCTCCCACTCATCCTGCCCCCCCCAAATCCCCCCCCCCCAATCCCCCCCCACTCCCCCACCCCCCCCACTCCCCCACTCTGCCTTCTCTCCCGTTGCCTCGCACATTCCCTTCCCCGCGGCGCAGCCAATGGGTACAACGCTCCATCGCCGCCACGCTCACTCACATTTGCCGATTCTGCCAAGGCATGAATTGGCGGCGAACGGACGAATGAACGAGCGATTCAATTAATCATCTCATGTTTGATTGAGCCAGGTGCCAATTGAATTGACGAGTGAATAATTGCATAATTGATGAACCAATACTTGAATGGATAATTAAAAACTCAATAATTGACGAATGAGGGAACGACCAAATCTAGACTCCCTCCTTCACCTGGAAGTCGGGGTTGGGGTTGGGCTGAACCGTCCACTCGGATCGCGGTGTTTCCTGCAGGAGGTATGGGCCCCGAAACGCCGCATCCACGGCGCTCAGCGAGAACGCGCACACGGCGGAGGTGTGCGGCGCGCCCGGCCTGCACGCACCGCACACACCGCATGCTGACTACACACACACACCACACACACCGCATGCTGACTACACACACACCGCACACACCGCATGCTGACTACACACACGCACCGCACACACCGCATGCTGACTACACACACACACCACACACACCGCATGCTGACTACACACACACCGCACACACCGCATGCTGACTACACACACGCACCGCACACACCGCATGCTGACTACACACACACACCGCACACACCGCATGCTGACTACACACACACACCGCACACACCGCATGCTGACTACACACACACACCGCACACACCGCATGCTGACTACACACACACACCGCACACACCGCATGCTGACTACACACACACACCGCACACACCGCATGCTGACTACACACACACCGCACACACCGCATGCTGACTACACACACACACCACACACACCGCATGCTGACTACACACACACCGCACACACCGCATGCTGACTACACACACACACCACACACACCGCATGCTGACTACACACACACCGCACACACCGCATGCTGACTACACACACACACCGCACACACCGCATGCTTACCTTTGACCGTAATTTTAACCCCTAGCGCGTTTTAGTACCGTTTGTTGGTGTAACTTTCAGAGCCCGTGCTCCCAGTGGGCATCTGTTGAGTCGAGAGCTTTATAGCTCATCGGATTCCTCCTGCAGTATAAATATTTCTGAATCTGATAAACACAGCCACACATTCCACATGCTGAGCAGTGGGTGGGACCTTCATGGGCAGTGGGCGGGGGTTTGGTGATCAGTGGGCGGGGTTTGGTGAGCAATGGGCGGGGGCTTGGTGACCAGTGGGCGGGACTTGGTGAGCAGTGGGTGGGGATTCATATTCTTGGTTCTTTCGGTAAAGTCACGTGGAAGGGAAATAATCAAATAATAAAAAATAAAACGCAATATAATAAAATTCTCACGACGTTTCGGCCACAACGCAAGCAGCCGTCCTCAGGTGAAGAAACAGCTGTCGGAAGGACAGCGTCTTTAAATCGAAATTCAGTGGGCGGGGCTTCATTGCCAGTGGGCGGGGACTACGCAGGAGGTCAGCTGGAGAATGTCCGCGCCCATCGTTGAGAGATGTGGACACGAGCCACTCACTCTCGCGAGGAGGGGGACGACGACGACGACGAGGAGGAGGATGAGGAGGAGAAGAGGGCGTAGACCACCTCGTCCTCTGCCAGGAGGACCGTGGCCACCAGCGCGGCGTGAGGGCCGGAGCAGTTGAGCAGGGCCTTGGTGAAGGTGGTCCACGTGTCCTGGAGCACGAAGCGGCCGCCCACGTCGTTCGTGCACACGCGGGCGACGCGCGACAACTCGCGCGGGGGGGCTCGGCCTTCCGTGGGGGGGGACCCCCCGCGATCCTCTGGGGGGGCCTCGAATGACGACGACTGATGGCCACAGGGGGAGTCCATGGCGACCTCGCGCAGGAAGATGTAGACGTAACGGCCGAACTCGTACGTGGACACGAAGGTGGGATCTGCAACACGGAGACATCGATGAGGGTCTGGACGTGGAGACATCGATGAGGGTCTGCACGTGGAGACATCGATGAGGGTCTGCACGTGGAGACATCGATGAGGTCTACAGGTGGAGACATCGATGAGGGTCTGCACGTGGAGACATCGATGAGATCTACACATGGAGACATCGATGAGGGTCTACAGGTGGAGACATCGATGAGATCTACACGTGGAGACATCGATGAGGGTCTGCACATGGAGACATCGATGAGATCTACACATGGAGACATCGATGAGGATCTACACGTGGAGACATCGATGATGATCTGCACATGGAGACATCGATGAGGGTCTACAGGTGGAGACATCGATGAGATCTACACGTGGAGACATCGATGAGGGTCTGCACATGGAGACATCGATGAGGTCTACACATGGAGACATCCATGAGGATCTACAGGTGGAGACATCGATGAGGGTCTACACGTGGAGACATCGATGAGATCTACAGGTGGAGACATCGATGAGGATCTGCACGTGGAGACATCGATGAGGGTCTACAGGTGGAGACATCGATGAGGGTCTACACGTGGAGACATCGATGAGGATCTGCACGTGGAGACATCGATGAGGGTCTGCACGTGGAGACATCGATGAGCTCTACACGTGGAGACATCGATGAGGATCTGCACGTGGAGACATCGATGAGGATCTACAGGTGGAGACATCGATAAGGGTCTGGACGTGGAGACATCGACGAGGATCTGCACGTGGAGACATCGATGAGGGTCTACACGTGGAGACATCGATGAGGTCTGCACGTGGAGACATCGATGAGGGTCTACACGTGGAGACATCGATGAGGGTCTACACGTGAGACATCGATGAGATCTACAGGTGGAGACATCGATGAGGGTCTGCACGTGGAGACATCGATGAGATCTACACATGGAGACATCGATGAGGATCTACACGTGGAGACATCGATGAGGATCTGCACGTGGAGATATCGATGAGGGTCTGCACGTGGACACATCGATGAGATCTACACGTGGAGACATCGATGAGGGTCTAAACGTGGAGACATCGATGAGGGTCTAAACGTGGAGACATCGATGAGATCTACAGGTGGAGACATCGATGAGGATCTGCACGTGGAGACATCGATGAGCGTCTACACGTGGAGACATCGATGAGGGTCTACAGGTGGAGACATCGATGAGGTATACACGTGGAGACATCGATGAGGGTCTGGACGTGGAGACATCGATGAGGGTCTACACGTGGAGACATCGATGAGCGTCTACACTTGGAGACATCGATGAGGGTCTGCACGTGGAGACATCGATGAGGGTCTACAGGTGGAGACATCGATGAGATCTACACGTGGAGACATCGATGAGGGTCTGCACATGGAGACATCGATGAGGTCTACACATGGAGACATCCATGAGGATCTACAGGTGGAGACATCGATGAGGGTCTACACGTGGAGACATCGATGAGATCTACAGGTGGAGACATCGATGAGGATCTGCACGTGGAGACATCGATGAGGGTCTACAGGTGGAGACATCGATGAGGGTCTACACGTGGAGACATCGATGAGGATCTGCACGTGGAGACATCGATGAGGGTCTGCACGTGGAGACATCGATGAG
Source organism: Petromyzon marinus (assembly GCF_048934315.1). Classification (NCBI taxonomy): domain Eukaryota; kingdom Metazoa; phylum Chordata; class Hyperoartia; order Petromyzontiformes; family Petromyzontidae; genus Petromyzon; species Petromyzon marinus. The sequence continues at coordinate 4,271,439 of NC_133722.1, forward strand.
CTCTACACGTGGAGACATCGATGAGGATCTGCACGTGGAGACATCGATGAGGATCTACAGGTGGAGACATCGATAAGGGTCTGGACGTGGAGACATCGACGAGGATCTGCACGTGGAGACATCGATGAGGGTCTACACGTGGAGACATCGATGAGGTCTGCACGTGGAGACATCGATGAGGGTCTACACGTGGAGACATCGATGAGGGTCTACACGTGAGACATCGATGAGATCTACAGGTGGAGACATCGATGAGGGTCTGCACGTGGAGACATCGATGAGATCTACACATGGAGACATCGATGAGGATCTACACGTGGAGACATCGATGAGGATCTGCACGTGGAGACATCGATGAGGGTCTGCACGTGGACACATCGATGAGATCTACACGTGGAGACATCGATGAGGGTCTAAACGTGGAGACATCGATGAGGGTCTAAACGTGGAGACATCGATGAGATCTACAGGTGGAGACATCGATGAGGATCTGCACGTGGAGACATCGATGAGCGTCTACACGTGGAGACATCGATGAGGGTCTACAGGTGGAGACATCGATGAGGTATACACGTGGAGACATCGATGAGGATCTACAGGTGGAGACATCGATGAGGGTCTGGACGTGGAGACATCGATGAGGGTCTACACGTGGAGACATCGATGAGCGTCTACACTTGGAGACATCGATGAGGGTCTGCACGTGGATACATCGATGATGATCTGCACGTGGAGACATCGATGAGGGTCTACAGGTGGAGACATCGATGAGGGTCTGCACACAGAGACATCGATGAGAATCTACACGTGGAGACATCGATGAGGGTCTACAGGTGGAGACATCGATGAGGATCTACACGTGAAGACATCGATGAGGATCTGTAGGTGGGGACATCGATGAGGGTCTACAGGTGGAGAAATCGATGAGGGTCTACAGGTGGAGACATCGATGAGGGTCTACACGTGGAGACATCGATGAGGGTCTAAACGTGGAGACATCGATGAGGGTCTACACGTGGAGACATCGATGAGGTTCTGCACACAGAGACATCGATGAGGGTCTACAGGTGGAGACATCGATGAGGGTCTGCACACAGAGACATCGATGAGGGTCTGCACACAGAGACATCGATGAGGGTCTACACGTGGAGACATCGATGAGTTCTACACGTGGAGACATCGATGAGGGTCTGCACGTGGAGACATCGATGAGGATCTGCACGTGGAGACATCGATGAGGTTCTACAGGTGGAGACATCGATAAGGTCGGTACGGCACACGAGGGGGCGTGTGGTCAGCACCACGCTCGGCCGCCTTTGTCTCCCCAATGGCGATGTTTACACACCGTACCAGGTACTCATTTGAGGCTGAGTCGACCTAAGGGGGGCCCCAAACCGGGTCATACAATCGTCACCGGTGTTGGCCGTGAGCGAGAAATGAACACGGGTGGCCGGGTTCGTAGCGCGGCGCGCCAACCGCTACACCACCGTTCACAGACACACACACAGACACACACACCACACAACACACACACCACACACACAACACACACACAACACACACACCACACACAACACACACCACACATACAATACACACCACACACAACACACACACAACACACACCACACACACACAACACACACACAACACACAACACACACACAACACACACAACACACACACCACACACACAACACACACACAACACACACACCACACACAACACACACACAATACACACCACACACAACACACACAACACACACACAACACACACCACACACACACAACACACACAACACACACAACACACACAACACACAACACACACACCACACACAATACACACCACACACAACACACACACAACACACACAACACACACCACACACACCACACACAACACACACAATACACACCACACACACACCACACACACCACACACACACCACACACACACACCATACAATACACACACACCACACACACACCACACACACACACAACACACACACAACACACACCACACACCACACACAACACAACACACACCACACAACACACACACAACACACACAACACACAACACACACCACACACACCACACACAACACACACACAATACACACCACACACACCACACACAACACACACCACACACACCACACACAACACACACACCACACACACCACACACACAACAGTTGCAGCCCCCGTTCGCCACTAAGTGGCGGTGACCTCACAACAGCACCCGTGCCAAGCTAGGTTCCCTCCCTCAACAGCAACAACAACCGCCATTCGCCAATAAGTGGTGGTGACGTGACCACGGCGCTTGTGCCAGGCTATGTGCACTTTCAAGCCACGTGAATTGTCGAACGCCCGCTGGGTAGGGGTCACGGGACAGACCCAGGTGCCATTTTTTGACTGACTGAGATGACTGGCCGACGGACCACCTGTGCTCCCCTACTGTGCCAACTTGCTGTGTTTAGCCGCCCAGCGTTCCGCTCGTTGTTGTGAGTGTCGCTCCCCTGCCCTCCGTTGTTGTTGGAGGGCGACTGCCTCCAAATGTAGCCCAGTAGCAGCGTCCCTCACGAGCCTCCTCCCTCCCACACACACACCGCACACACACCGCACACATACACCACACACACATCACACATACACCACACACACACACCAGACACACCACACACACCACACAACACACACCAGACACACCACACACACACACCACACACACACCACACACACCATACACACACCACACACACACACCATACACCACACACACCACACACACCACACACACACACAACACACACAACACACACACACACCATACACACAACACACACAACACACACAACACACACAACACACACAACACACACAACACACACAACACACACACCATACACACAACACACACACACACCACACACACACACAACACGCGCGCTCTCGCAGGTCCGCACCGTGCAGCCAGCGCGAGTTGTACTGCGCTGTGCGCAGCGGCGGCAGGGAGCCCAGGCTGCGGTACACGGCCGGGTCCCGCCCGGGGAAGTCCATGGACGTGGCGGCGTAGACTTCGCCTCCCGCAGAGAGCAACGCGGCCACGCCGTGCCTCGGGTCGAAGGGGCAGCGCGCCACGCCGCTCACGCGGTCCAGCACCACGGACAGCGACTCCAGCTACGCGGGGAGGGGGGGGGGCATGGGGGGAGGGAGCATGGGGGGATGGGGGGATGAGGGGAGCGGAGATGGGGGGAGGGGGGATGAGGGGAGGGGTATGGGCGGACGTGGGATGGGGGGAGGGGGCATGGGGGGAGGGGGCATGGGGGGGATGGGGAGGGGGGATGAGGGGAGCGGAGATGGGGGGAGGGGGCACGGGGGAGGGGGGATGGGGGGATGGGGGGAGGGGAAATGGGGGGGGGGTGGAGATGAGGTGAGAAGGGATGGGGGAGGGGGAATGGGGGAGGGGAGATGGGGGGAGGGGGGATGGGGGGGGGCAGTTGTGTTGTTGTGGTGGTGTTGTTGTGGTGGTGTTGTTGTGGTGGTGTTGTTGTGGTTGATGTTGTCTTGCTGGTGCTTCTTGTTGTTGTTTAGGCGGTGGTTGCTGTTCTGGTGGTGGTTGTAGTTGTTTTAGTAGTGGTTGTAGTGGCGGTTGTTGTTTTGGTAGTGGTGGTTGTGGTGGTAGTTGTGGTGGCGGTTGTTTTGGTTGTGGTGTTTGTTTTGGTGGTTGTTGTTGTTGTTTTTGGTAGTGGTGGCTGGTCTGGTGATGGTTGTGGTTGTTGTGGTGGTTGTGGTTGTTGTGGAGATTGTGGCGGCTGCTCTGGTGATGGTTGTTGCGGTGGTGCTTGTGGTTGTTGTTGGGTGGTGGTTGTTTTTGTGGTAGTAGTGGTGGTGGTTATCCTCACTGGCCGCCACGTGCACAGTGGGGAGAAGGCGTTGGTTCCACACACGAACATCGTCTCCTGGGCCACGAGCATCACGCGCACGTGGTTCTCGCAGTCCTCCTGCACGCACAAGAAGACGAAGCTCCCTGTCAGTCTGACGCGTGCGCTGTCGCGACCAATATCAGCCAGATTTGTGTCGCCTGATAAAGCTGGTTGTTATTACTGGCGAGACGTCGTACTCGGATTGCAAATGTTGTGGCTTGGCTCTCCAACACAACCGGTTAGTGCTGCACTAGTGACGAATTGTCCACGTTCTGTTTACGTGACAACTCTTACTAGTTGGCTGCGTCGGGTGGTGGCTTTAACGACACAACATTTATATATTTACGCGATCTAACCCCCCCCAAAAAAACCCCCCTCTAATAAAGCTCCCCTGCGTAGCCCGCACAGGTGATTGAGGCAAGTGCTGCTAGCGGACACGACCACGCCCCAGCCGAACTTTGTTTTCCCTGCGCCGATGTTTACGCAACACGCACCGAGTACCCATCTGAGGCCGAGTCGACCTAGGGGTGCCCCGACAACCGGTTAAGTTAAAATCGTCGCCGGTGTCGGCCGCGAGCGAGACTCGAACTCGGGTGGCGCGCTAACCACCGCACCACCGCTCCCCGCAAGTCACGCACGACCCGAGTCGCACCCACCGCCGTCTTCCCGCGATCGTGACAAGACCGCCTCGTGTCGTCATCGCCAGCCCACTCGACGGCCTGCAAGCACAACGCAGCAGCAGCAGCATCAGCATCATCATCGCCACCATAGTCAACTGTCAAAGACGAAACACGATGCCCCGTGTAGCCTGTGAGAGAGGCTGTAGGGGGCAAGTGCTGTGAACGAGCACCTATGAAGGCTGCCACGTCACACGAGGGGGTCGGGTGGCCAGCACCACGCCCGGCCGCCTTTGTCTCCCCAGTGGCGATGTTTACACACCGCACCAGGTACGCATTTGAGGTTGAGTCGACCTAGGGGAGGCCCAGGACCGGTTCAGATATTCGTCACTGGTGCTGGCCGTGAGCGGGGATCGAACTCGGGTCAGGTTCGTAGCGCAACGCGTTTACCGCTACACTACCGCTCCCCACTACACATACACACACACATACAGACAGACCCACACACGTGACACATCAGCACACACGTACACACAGACAGACCCACACACGTGACATCAGCACACACACATACATACAGACAGACCCACACACGTGACACATGAGCACACACGTACACACAGACAGACCCACACACTCGCACAGCCCGCTGGCTCCCATCACGAGAGCACTCGGAGCGTCGCGCGCTGCCTCTCCAGCGGAGCTGTCGAGTCCACCCTCCATCAGCGCGAGTGACTCTCGAACCTCCCCCCCCCTACCCCCCCGTTGAGTCGTCACCCAGCCATCCGTGCCGATCGGAGACGCACGCAGGCAGCTGCACACGAGGCCCCGTCGCTTGCACTGAGCGCCTCTCGTCAGCGGGCGACATTGGACGGCCGAGCGACGATCGTTACAGCACCAGTCTAGCCCCTGCTGCTGATGAGACCCAACGTGTGTTTCCGTGTCTCCTGCGTCTCGTGATTCTGTTGTTGTTGTTGTTTTTGCGCGAGTGAGCGAACGTGCGAGTGGGCTGGTGATTGAGCGCGTGACCCGAGTGATTGAGCGGGCGGCTGAGCGAGAAATCGATTGAGACGCTGCGTGGCCGGGTGAGCTCAAGTTCAGAGTCTTGAGTGGATTTTATTTGACCTTGGTGAGGAACCCGGACCAATGCGCCACACCAAATCATGCCGTTGTTCAAACTTCACTCGACAACAACTACAACAAAAACAACAAAAACAAGACAAAGATCCCCCGTAGAGTATGTAACAGACTGTTGGGGCAAGTGCCGATAACGAGTAGCAGCTTTGAAGGCAGGCACTGCACTACACATACACACGCTCTTACATACACACGCTCTTACATACACACGCTCTTACATACACACGCTGTTACATATACACACGCTGTTACATACACACACGCTGTTACATACACACACGCTGTTACATATACACACTATTACATATACACACTATTACATACACATGCTCTTACATGCGCACACTGTTACATATACACACGCTCTTACATACACACACTGTTACATACACACACTGTTACACATACACACTGTTACATACACACGCTCTTACATACACACACGCTCTTACATACACACGCTGTTACATACACACACTGTTACATATACACACTGTTACATACACACGCTCTTACATACACACGCTCTTACATACACACGCTCTTACATACACACGCTCTTACATACACACGCTCTTACATACACACGCTGTTACATATACACACGCTGTTACATATACACACTATTACATACACATGCTCTTACATACACACACTGTTACACATACACACGCTCTTACATACACACGCTCTTACATACACACACTGTTACATACACACGCTGTTACAAACACACGCTCTTACATACACACGCTGTTACAAACACACGCTCTTACATACACACGCTGTTACATATACACACGCTCTTACATACACACGCTGTTACATATACACACGCTCTTACATACACACGCTCTTACATACACACGCTCTTACATACACACGCTCTTACATACACACACTGTTACATACACACTGTTACATACACACGCTCTTACATACACACGCTGTTACATATACACACGCTGTTACATACACACACGCTGTTACATACACACACGCTGTTACATATACACACTATTACATATACACACTATTACATACACATGCTCTTACATGCGCACACTGTTACATATACACACGCTCTTACATACACACACTGTTACATACACACACTGTTACACATACACACTGTTACATACACACGCTCTTACATACACACACGCTCTTACATACACACGCTGTTACATACACACACTGTTACATATACACACTGTTACATACACACGCTCTTACATACACACGCTCTTACATACACACGCTCTTACATACACACGCTCTTACATACACACGCTCTTACATACACACGCTCTTACATACACACGCTGTTACATATACACACTATTACATACACATGCTCTTACATACACACACTGTTACACATACACACGCTCTTACATACACACGCTCTTACATACACACACTGTTACATACACACGCTGTTACAAACACACGCTCTTACATACACACGCTGTTACAAACACACGCTCTTACATACACACGCTGTTACATATACACACGCTCTTACATACACACGCTGTTACATATACACACGCTCTTACATACACACGCTCTTACATACACACGCTCTTACATACACACGCTCTTACATACACACACTGTTACATACACACTGTTACATACACACGCTCTTACATACACACGCTGTTACAAACACACACTGTTACATACACACTGTTACATACACACGCTCTTACATACACACGCTCTTACATACACACACTGTTACATACACACTGTTACATACACACGCTCTTACATACACACACTGTTACATACACACACTGTTACATACACACACTGTTACACATACACACTGTTACACATACACACGCTCTTACATACACACGCTCTTACATACACACGCTGTTACATACACACGCTGTTACATACACACTGTTACATACACACGCTCTTACATACACACACTGTTACATACACACGCTCTTACATACACACTGTTACATACACACACTGTTACATACACACTGTTACACATACACACGCTCTTACATACACACGCTCTCACACACTCGCACGTCACTCACCTCTATGAGTGAGAGATCCCGTAGACTCAGCCTGAATAAATAATTCCTGAGACGGAGGAGGGGGGAGGAAGGGGAGAGGCAGTGGGCGGTGGGGGTCAGAGAGACAGAGGAATCCCCCCCGCCCCTCCCCCCAGCTCGTCCCCCCCCCCACCACCTCATGGTTCACCCCCCGCGCCCCCTACCCATCCCACTTCATGCGTGTCCCCCCACCCTTGCCCCTTATCTCCCCCCCACTATGCCCCCCCCCACACTTCGTGTTCCCCTCCCCCCACCTCGTTTCACCCCCCCTCCCACCTGGCTCCCACGAGCAGCTGGCCTCGCGCGGGGTCCACGGAGAGGAGGGAGAAGTTGAACACGGAGCCTGGGCGGAACGCGGAGACCCAGGGCGCGAGGGCTGTGGCAAACGGGTGGAGGCGGGGGTTGTGGGGGGGGATCAAGCGTCTCCATCATCATCAGCAGCAGTAGCCGTAGCCAATCCACTGCTGGATGAAGACGTCCGCAGGTCGGCGCCGAGCGTGTCACAGTCACGCGATGTGATGAGAATCCACCCCAGCGCAAGCTGCATCTGCAGCGCAAGGTGCTGATTCCGCCGCTCCGTCATTCCCGGTCGACGTCCCTCCGAGGGACGAGTTTCCCTCCCTTCGGCTGCCCTTAACCATGATCGGCCACCGCAGCTGTCGTCCCCTCTGGCCCTGACTCGTCCTGCCAAAGCCACACTCACTCCTCCTGCTAGTCGGGATGATGCCTCTGCCCAGTGTTCATTAATCCGCGTGCTCCACTCTCTCTGTGTCTAAGTGTAAATGACCACCACGGTCTATCCACTGCTGGATGAGGATCAGTGTGACATCTCTACGCTGTCTGTGCCCTCTAATCCGCGTGCTCCTCTCTCTGTCTCTAAGTGTAAATGCCCACCACGGTCTATCCACTGCTGGATGAGGATCAGTGTGACATCTCTACGCTGTCAGTGCTCTCTAATCCGCGTGCTCCTCTCTCTGTCTCTCAGTGTAAATGACCACCACGGTCTATCCACTGCTGGATGAGGATCAGAGTGACATCTCTACGCTGCGTGTACTCCTTTCCGCCTCTCAGTGCAATTCCATCTCCCCGTGCTTCTTCCGTTCTTCCCTCCCCCAGTCACCCCCCCCGCCCCCCCCCGCCCCCCCCCCCCCCCCCAGTTAACCAACTAATGACCGCGCGAGTGTTTCCGTAGCCATCCCGTCAAAGCCGGAGCTCAACCGAGTGGCCTTCCCCAGACCCCCATGGCACGTGGCTTGTTCTCCCCCGCCATGAGCGAACTCCTCACGCTCGCCCATTGCATCCGAGAGGCATTAACCACGCTGGGCTGCCACAGGCAGCGCCGGGCAATTAGCCGCAGCTCGAGAGCCGTGAATTATCCCATCCGCGTGAGCGCTTTAGTTCACTATCTCCGTGCGCGGACACACGTGGGGGTGGGGGGGTCGTGCTGCTGAGAGTCCTTGGCAGGGCATTCATCCACTCGCCCTTGCAGGCTGCTGAAGCGGCTTGGCACTCACACTCAGGGATTGAACCCAGGTTCTCAGCAGTGAAAGCACGGTGTCTCGAACACGGCCATTGTGAACCCACTGACTTTGACACCCAGACCCAGGGATTGAACCCAGGTTCTCAGCAGTGATAGCTCCAGTCTCTCTGACACGGCTATTATGAACCCTCCAAGACACCCGACTACCTCCAAGCGGGCGTGGATCGCGTTGCTTAACATTGGTGGTAACGTTTCAACGGAATCCAAAGATGGGATGTTGATTGGGTGTTGAGGCAGGGTTGGTGATGGTGGTGGTGGTAATTGGGTCCTGGGTGTATTTCATATTTTTGTTCTCGCGAAGAGATATAATAAGTGTGGCCAGTCGCAAGTGACAAACCGCGGATCCAATTACCGCGAAAATAAAAATAACTCCACGCGGCATGACCCCAGCACTCGCAGGCGGCAGCCCTCTCACACACACAAAGACAAAGATCCCCCGTGTGGCCTTAACAGATTGTTGGGGCAAGTGCTGTTAGCGAGCACCTATGAAGGCCGGCACGGCACACGAGGGGGTGGGTGGCCAACACCACGCCCGGCCGCCTTTATCTCCCTAATGACGATGTTTACTACACACCGCACCAGGTACTCATTTGAGGCTGAGTCGACCTAGGAGAGGCCCAGGACCGGTTCAGATAATCGTCACTGCTGTTGGCCGTGAGCGGGAATCGAAGTCGGTTCGCCGGGTTCGTGGCGCAGCGTAGCGCTAACCGCTGCACCACCGCTCCCCACACACACACACGGACACAAAGAGCCCCCGTGTAGCCTTGAACAGGTTGTTTGGGGCAAGTGCCGTTTGTGAGCAGCACCTTTGAAGGCCGGCACGGCACACGACGAGGGGGGGGGGGGGGTGGGGGGGTGGAGGTGGTGAGCACCACAACCGCCCGGCCAGCGTTAGCTCCCCTCGCCAGAGCTGATGTTTAACAAACCCAGCACCGGGTGCTCATTTAAGGCTGCGTCGTTGGTTCTCACACACTCCCCACACAAAAACAAGAGGCCTCCCCCCGAATGGGAGTTCGTATTGCGGCGGCGAGGGTTGTGAGCGAGCGCCTTGTGAAGGCCAGCACGGTGCATCGACTGGCGGGCGGTGTGAACATATCCAACGCCCGGCCGCCTTTGCATCCCCAGTGTCGAGGGGTGATACACACGGGCAGCAGGTACTCGTCTGAAGGCTGAGTCGACCTAGGGGAGGCCTACAATCCCGTCCACCGTCACGCGACCGCGCATAGCCGCTCGGAACATATCCTCCACACTCTGGCACCCACCATCGCATCAACCATCAGTCCTGCAGCCATCATCCACCATCAAACAAAGCTTCTCGAAATACCTACATAATCCATCACCCACACCGTCCATCACTCTCTCGCCCATCACACATCAGCCATCGCCGATCACCACACAATTATTACACCCATCGATCAACTCCATCATTTCATAACCAACCTCCATCATCCATCACCCACGTCCCTCCATCTCCCATCATCACCCATCACTACCCACATCATCACCCACCAGCACCTCCCCCACCATCATCATAATCTGTAATTTCCATGGCAACGGAGCCCCCAAATCCCGCGTCATCACCTTCGCGCGATGTGATTGGATGCTCCTCCCGTTCGCAGGACCATTCAGCTCCCTCTTGCGTCGCCACAGCAACGAGCGCGCCGACCAATAGCAACGCAGGAAGCAGGAGACCCGTCTCCATGGTAACGGCTCCACGCGCCTGCCTCCCGTTGCCTTAGAAACGGCGATGATGATGATACTGAATGTTTTTCTTCCCTTGCTCCTTCAGCGTGTATTCCAATAACAATGGTGATAACTCATCCCCGTTGGGATGTCATCTGAAACAAATAAATAAATGAGAATTTAATCACATTACAATTAACCATTTCACACCTAAATCCATTGTTAGAGAACCCGCGTGGGAGCCGATAGACGCTAATTGTCCATCTGCGGGTGCGATTTTCACACAGGTTTAAATTACCCGTGTGTGCATGTGTCCGTGTCGTGTGCGCCCGTGTGTTAGCTATTTAGTATCTATAAAAGAGTTTTTTTTGGGTTAGATCGCGTAAATGTATAAATGCGTCGTCAAACCTGCCACCACCCGACACAGCCAGCCAACTAGTAAGGGTTGTCACGTAAACAGAACGTGGCCAATTCGTCACTAGTACAGCACACTGGTGTGTTGGAGAGCCAAGCCACAACATTTACAAACAAGCCACAACAGTTTGTAAATGTTGTGGCTTGGCTCTCCAACACACCGGTTAGTGCTGTACTAGTGACCAATTGGCCACGTTCTGTTTACGTGACAACTCTTACTAGTTGGCTGTGTCGGGTGGTGGCGGGTTTGACGACACATGTATATATATATTTACGCGATCTCAACCAAAAAAAACCTCTATTATGGAAGATATTGGTCACGAAAGCCTACGTGTTAAACCAGCTATTTAGTAGTTGGGAGCGGTGGCGTAGTGGTTCGCACGCTGCGCTACGAACCCGGCCATCACCAGTAATGATTATCTGAACCAGTCCTGGGCCTCCCCTAAGTCGACTCAGCCTTAAACGTTGTACCTGGTGCGGTGTGTAAACATCAGCACTGGTGAGACAAAGGCAGCCGGGCGTGGTGTTAACCACCCATCCTTTCATAGGGGCTCACCAACAGCACTTGCCCCAAAAGCATGTGTGGGCTACACAGGGGGCGTCTTTGTCTTTATCTGTGTCCACCGCGGTTTCAGTGTGTCTCTCATTGCGCCTCTCTTTCTGTCTCTCCTGTTGTGTCTCTGTGCGCTTCTCTGCCTTCACGTCTCGGCGTCTTTCATGTGTCCTTCCCTCTCTCTGTCTCTCAGTGTCTCCCTGCGTCTCTCGCTGACTGCGTTTGTATCTCTACGTGTCTGCGTTTCTGTCTCTCTGCATCTCTCTCTCTCTCTGTGTCTCCAGGACCCCACGTGTGTTTATCTACAGGGCGGAGCCACACGTGGTGTTGAGAATAGACGCTCTGACATACTCAACATTTATATCTTCACAAAGACAAAAATCCCCCGTGTAGCCTTGACAGACTGTAGGGGCAAGTGCTGTTAGCGAGCACCTATGAAGGCCGGAACGGTACACGAGGGGGTGGGTGGCCAGCACCACGCCGGACCGCCTTTGTCTCCCTAGCGGCGATGTTTACACATCGCACCAGTTACTCATTTGAGGCTGAGTCGACCGGGGGGAGGCCCAGGACCGGTTCAGATAATCGTCACCGGTGTTGGCCGTGAGCGGGAATCGAACTCGGGTCGCCAGGTTCATAGCGCTTACCGCTACACCACCGCTCCCCACTTCATATCCTCACACACACAGACACACATTCAACTTGACCTAAACATAAATCATCTCCCCACCGGGTCATCATTTCTCTCTGAATATTTCACCCGGGGTGGCTGTGTTTCGTGGACCGGGTGGCACGTGGCTGACGGTAGCAGCCACAGCCTCAAATGAGTACCTGTGGTGAATACCGTCACTTGGGAGGGGAGACAAAGGCGGCCGGGCGTTGTGCTGACCACCCATCCCCCCCCCCTTCATATGCCTTGTCGCACTTCATAGCGAGCTCACGGCAAACTAACATCGCATGCCCCAGACGCCTGTTAAGAGCGTGCAGTGGCGATCTTTGTCTTTGTGCGTGTCGGGACCCCACGTGAAATTCCTCCTGTCCGGGCGCGAGGTTGGAGTGGCGTAGGAACTCGACGCGGCTCCCTGGAATTCCTCCGCATCTAACCCCCTCCCCTCCTCGTCCCCTTCCTCGTCCCCCTCCTCGTCGCCGTGAGGCTTTGCGACTCTGTGCGGAAAATGTAGTCGAGTCGCAGCGAGACCCCCCCCCCCCCCTCCTCCTCCTCCGCTTGACCTCTCGAAGACGTCCACAAACAGGCGACCCCCCCCCAACACGCCGCTCCCTGACCCCACTCCTTCCCGTGTCTGTCCTTCCACGCCAACATTACAAAATGTAAAATGGTAAAACCTATTCCTATATCTTGTTACTGGCAAAGGAGGTCTCATAATGTAAATGCTCACCCCGAGCCCTCAATACTCTGATAGTTCGCTGTTTTTGAGTTGTGCGCCTTTTGGCGTCTTCTGGTCCAACACCAGTGGAGACCAGGCTCTAAGAAAAGCCGTCTCGGGTGTGGACCAATCAAATTCAAGGACAGTGCATATTATTATCAGAGTTGTCTTTTTTGTTTGCATTTTGACTGCTTGTGTTGTGGTTATTGCAAACATGATGCCTTAAATAAAGGTGTCAGTTTTGTGCCAGTTAAAAGGGTAAAACCTATTCCTATACAAAAAATAAGTTAATTGTTTTGCACATACGCCCCCCCTTCCCCCCTGCCCCCCCCCCCCCGCCCCCCACCGCTTTCTAGGAATTTCATAATTACAGCCAGAATTGGTTCAAGGTAAGCAAACACTCTGGCCCGGTTTTGACATTCAGTATCTCATCAGCAGAGTCAGACTCGCCTGAACCAATGCTGGTAAAACTGCCAGATGTTGCAGGCAAGGACTGGTTTTGACATTCAGTGTCTCATCAGCAGAGTCAGGCTCGCTTGAGCCAATGCTGGTAAAACTGTCAGACGTTATAGGCAAGGTCCCCTCTCTGTTAGACATGGCTCAAAGCTTGACGCAACACTCTGTAACAATACACAACACTCTGTAACAATACACAACACGGACTAGCACTCAGAGAATTACCTATAGTAGGTGATTATCGATCCACTCTTCCACACGTGGAGGAGGTTGGAGTACCCACACCTTACCCCACCGCACGTGACATGCGGTGAATTCCCGCTCTGATCAGCATTGGGACATTGGTGGTACTCACCTCCCGTATGCAGCCCTACAGAGCCAGCGGTGGTAATTCCATATTCCTATGGCGGATGATGGGTGGTGTGTGATGGGTGGTGGGGTGGGGCGAGTCGATCCATCGGGCAACCTCTGTTGACTTTCCCACCAAGTGGTGCTAATTTTATCGACCCCCCCCCCCCGTGCACGAGAAGATGATGTGATCAGCATCTCCATGTCCGGTCGCCTTTGTCTTCCCAATGCTGCCCGCTCCCCCCCCCCACGTCCCCGACCCCACTGCCCCCTCTCTCCTCCATGACCTTCTTCTCTTGACGATGGGTCAGATATCGAACTTAGCCGTGCAGAGACAGAGGAACGAAGAGCGTGGTGCTGGCCACCCACCCCCTCGTTGTGCCATGCCAGCCTTAATATGTCACATGTACAATATATATGTTACGTCATATAGATTTATATTCTTAGCTCTTTCGGTAAAGTCACGTTGAAGGGAAACAATAAAATATATAACGTGACTTTACCGAAAGAGCTAAGAATATGAATTACTGCAGTCACGAAAGCTTTAAATCAAAATTCACATATATATTTGTTGTGTAGAATGTATATGATGTAAGATATGTGTGTGTGCTAGCCAGCAGCAGTGCCCACACAGTTCGCTGTGCTGTGGCACCTACACTATGCACCTACACTCACAAAGATAAAGATCCCCCAAATAGCCTTAACAGACTGTAGGGGCAAGTGCTGTTAGCGAGCACCTATGAAGGCCGGTAACGGTACACCAGGGGGTGGGGGGCCAGCACCACGCCCGACCGCCTTTGTCTCCCTAGTGGCAATGTCTACACACCGCACCAGGTACTCATTTGAGACTGAGTCGACCTAGAGGAGGCCCGGGACCGGTTCAGATAATCGTCACTGGTGTTGGCCGTGAGCGGGAATCGAACCCGTGTCGCTGGGTTCATAGCGCAGAGCGCTAACCCCACACTATACACACACACGCACATATACACACTATACACACACGCACATATACACACTATACACACACATATACACTATACACACGCACATATACACACTATGCACACGCACATATACACACTATACACACACACATATACACACTATACACACACGCACATATACAAACTATACACACACGCACATATACACACTATACACACACGCACATATACACACTATACACACACACATATATACTATACACACACGCACATATACACACTATACACACACACATACACACTATACACACACATACACACTATACACACACATATACACTATACACACTATATACACACACATATACACTATACACACACGCACATATACACACTATACACACACGCACATAAACACACTATACATACACACACGCGCATATACACACTATATACACACACGCACACCTACACTCAGTGTGTGTAGAGTATTGGTGTGCGTGTGTGCAGAGTGTAGTACACACCTACACTCTATACACACACGCACACCTCCACTCTAAACACACACCCACATGTATAAACAAAGATCCCCCTTATAGCCTTCAACAGACTGTTGGGGCAAGTGCCGTTAGCGAGCACCTATGAAGGCCGGCACGACACACACACCCACTGCATGTGTACTGTGTAAAATAAACAACAGCAGCAACCACAACAACCACAGCAACCACCACCACCACAGTAACAACAACAACCACCACCACCACAGCGGCGGCGAGCCTACCTGCGAGCTTGCACGCAATTGCCGCTCCGAGGCGCGGGACTCCTCCATCAGATGCAGCCTCCCTCCCTCCCTCCTCCTCCTCAGCCCCTCCCCTCTCCACCATCCCACTCTCCCACTCTTCCCACGCTCTCCCTCCACAATTCTCGCTCCTCTGCACCCACCCCCCCGCCGCCCCCATTCTCTTGCACTCTCTCGCAATCTCAAATGTCTCCCGCCTCTCCTCCCCCTAAATCTCCCTCTCGCACTCCCCCGCGTCCCCTGCTCCCCCATCCTCTCCTACTCCCTCCTCCTCTCCCCACACTCTCGTCTGCTCCCCTTGCACCCCCCTCTCTCTCTCCAACTCTCCTTGCCGCTCTCCCACTCTCGTCTGCTCCCCTTGCCTCTGTTGTACCACCGCTTGGGGTGTCACGGTGGCTAGGAGATGTTAACTACCTCGCCTGGTATACAGGAGATCCGTGGGTTCGATCCCGACCCTGACGCCTGCTACTCTATATTTGGAGTTTGCGTGTCTCTCTCTCTCATCATCATCATGGTGGCTAGGAGATGTTAACTACCTCGCCTGGTATACAGGAGGTCCGTGGGTTCGATCCCGACCCTGACGCCTGCTGCTGTATATTTGGAGTTTGCGTGTCTCTCTCTCATCATCATCATCACGGTAGCTAGGAGATGTTAACTACCTCGCCTGGTTATACAGGAGGGCCTGGGTTCGATCCCGACCCTGACGCCTGCTGCTGTATATTTGGAGTTTGCGTGTCTCTCTCTCTCATCATCATCACGGTGGCTAGGATATGTTAACTACCTCGCCTGGTACACAGGAGGTCCGTGGGTTCGATCCCGACCCTGACGCTTGCTGCTGTATATTTGGAGTTTGCGTGTCTCTCTCATCATCATCAATCATCATCACGGTGGCTAGGAGATGTTAACTACCTCGCCTGGTACACAGGAGGTCCGTGGGTTCGATCCCGACTCTGATGCTTGCTGTATACGGGATGCTTCAAAACAATGTTAACACTTGGATGGGACTATCGTTTTGAATGGTAACACAAAGAACGGATAATACACTGTAACATGATAACAAATGTAATGTCAATAGCTTCAAAAGGTCAGAGTCTCCACTCGTTCGCCATCGTTGTCAACGCATTGCCTGGAATCCTCTACAGGTGGTCTCCAGAGCCTGGAGGCGGCAGCACGTGTCACGTGGCATTGTTGCAAATTCTCAGAAGTGTTAAAAAAAACTAATTTTAAGCACCCTGTATATTTTGAGTTCGTATGTTCCCCCCCCGTGGTCGCGTGGATTTCCTTTCTCCAAGAACTTCGTTTTTTTCCTTCCACGCGTTTAGACTATTTGATTGCTGCTGTATATTTCCACAGTTTAACAAATAGGGTTTTCGCGACTCAATACCATCCAAAATAAAGGTTTTTTTTGGGGGGTTAGATTGCGTAAATATAAATGGGTCGAAGCACAGAAATCTGGCTGTCCGCCTGATGAAGCTAGTTGCAATTACTGGCGAAACGTCGTACTCACATTGTAAATGTTGTGGATTTGCTCTCCACCGCACCGGCGTGCTGTACTGGTAACGAATTGGCACGTTCTGTTGACGTTCTGTTTACGTGACTAATTGGCTGTCGGGTGGTGGTGGGTTTAACGACACATTCATATATACACGATCTAACCCAAAAAAAAACCCTCTATTATGGATATTCCCACACGATAAGACACTTCCTTGGGGTATCATGTGTGGCCAGGTCGCTTCTAAAAAAATAACTACATAGCTCAGTGGGCATTGCCTGTTAAAATAAAAAGTTTCGTTTCTGTTTATCGAGTGGAGTTTTGTGTATTGTCCTTGACGTTTTGTCCCTGTTTAACCCACCGCATCCCCAATGCTGAAACACTGCCTGCGAATCACTCTCAATTGGGATCACAAACAGCAGCAGCAAGCAAAGAACCCACAGACTGTTGGGGCAAGTGCTGTTAGCGAGCGCCTATGAAGGCCGGAACTGTACACGAGGGTTTGGGTAGCCAGCACCACGCCCGACCGCCTTTATCTCCCGCAGTGGCGATGTTCACACACTGCACCAGGAACTCATTTGTGGCTGAGTTGACCTAGGGGAGGCCCAGGACCGGTTCAAATAATTGTCACCGGTGTTGGCTGTTGAGCGGGAATCGAACTCGGGTCGCCGGGGGGCTCATAGCGCAGCGCGCTAACCGCTACACCACCGCTCCCCACCTGCTTGCAGCAACAGCTGCAGTAGCAACATCGCCCGACGCCCACCGCTCTCCCGAATGCGGACAAGACTTGGCCAGGACCCTCCTTTAAAAAAAAAAAGAGGCGTCTCGAGTCTCCGCGAGGCTTTCCTCCACGGTCCACAGGGCGGCTGGTTTCCTCGCCGTGGCCAAAGCCGCCACCTCGCGCCCAATCCGTGCCAGTGCCTTTTTTTTTGGAAGGAGCGCGTGGTTGCAGCATTTGAGCGCGTTCAGAAAAAATGGGGTCTTCCCGCGCTGCCAAACCCAAGCAGTGGGGGGTGATGGCCAAGGCAGCGGTGGGAATTCCACATTCCCGCGAGTTGCGGCCGTCTCTC
Source organism: Petromyzon marinus (assembly GCF_048934315.1). Lineage (NCBI taxonomy): Eukaryota > Metazoa > Chordata > Hyperoartia > Petromyzontiformes > Petromyzontidae > Petromyzon > Petromyzon marinus. Next base: position 4,289,900 of record NC_133722.1, read on the forward strand.
TCTCTCTCTCTGCAGGCCGAGGAACTTCCGAGGGAGGTCGGCCTTGTTCACCTCCGCCGTCTACACGGTCCAGCCGCTCGCGCTGTTAACTCCTTGCCCCTGTGCAAGTCTACTCGGCTCTCGGAACCTTCCTCTCTTGCCCTCAGCCTACGACCGTCTGCTTCCTTGCCATACTCACACACAGACCCACAGACTCACCGTCGATTCGCAGAGAACCGTTCGACTCGGGTAAGAGGCTCACACTCAGAAGTGATACATGGGGACCTAGGCTCGTATAGAGTTCCACATACAGAGCGCTTGTACTGTAGACTGACATCCCTCTAGTAGGTTCACATGACATTGACTTCTCCAAGACAGAGGTTCTTTGCAAGACAGAGGTTCTTTGCAAGCCATCTGGCTACCATGAGAGATTCGTTCATGAGGCTATCCACATATACAAACACAGAGACAATTTCAACCGAGAAGATGGATTCTGGCTTAGCAATCATTGGAAGGATTTGATAAACCATTTCGGGTCTTAATTGATCACGCTTAAGGTGGCTTTCAGACCGCATCTATTATTTTTCGTCTCCCCCCTCCTCTTTTCCGAACATAGATGGACTCGTCCATCTGAACAAACTGTCAAATCGCTCTCCGTGGTGCTAACGTTAAAAAACAGCCACTTTTTCAAATTTTCTTGTTGTGGTTTTGACACCTGATGATGATTGCTTGTTGCAGTCGAAACGTCGCGAGAATTTTATTGTTTTATATTTTTATTATTTTGTTTCCCTTCTACGTGACTACTGAAAGAACCAAGAATATCACATCCCTCTGTTCATGTCCAGAATTCTTCCACTCCTCTGCCCCCAACTGACCATCGCCCCCCACCCTCTCTCAATAAACACGCCCCACTCTTTCTGCACAGCGTCTTGAGATACGGTCACATTTAGAAGCCATCATCGGCCACGGTCAAGTCAATCCACTGCTGGATGAATACCACCTCCCACCCCCCCCGCTTTGAACGGCGCGAGGTAAGTAGGACCCGACGGAGGCGAGGTGCATCGGTGACGTGTTTTGGTTTTTATTTGGTGAACGGCGGGCTGCCGACAGAGCGATTTAATTACAGCATTGCAACAACGGCGAGTCTACAACGACGTCTCGAGCTCGTCAAACAAAAAAAAACGGGGCTCAAATCACGAACACGGGGGTCGCTAAACGGGTGTCCGTTTGGTCCAAAACGCGACGGGATTCACACACGCACGAGCCGCCACCGCGACGCTTTTAAGACCGAGCCGACTGTGTGTGTGTTTGTCATTCGCCAAAAAACCCCGGCGAGAAAAAACAGCCAAATCGGGCCCCAGCGACGGTGGCGGTCGGCCCGATTCCCGCCGAAGACGTTGGCGGCGGAAAAGCTTCTCGCTGCGCAGTGATCGAATTGGTCACGGTGCGATTGGTGATTGATCGATGGAATTGGCGGTGGTAAAATTACAACGCAAGCCAGATGTGGTTGGTGTGGTGATGAGACTTGGAAGAGCAGACATTGGAAGGTCAGGGTGTCAGATGTGCAATTGCCGCGGGATCTGGCAGAAGGAAAGAAGAGATGGCGAGGTGTGATTGTGACACCAGGCAGTGACGACCTCCGTGGTTGATGGTGGTGCAAGTTCAACCATTTGACAGTTTTTTTTTAAATAACTGCTGTTGCTACTGGTGTTGTATGTAGAACTTCTTTCGCACCGTGCGTAGCCAGCCGTGCTCATCGGCGGTGCGGGGGGTATTTCTGATACTGCTGTTGCTGGTGTCGCTCTTGATAGTATTGCTGATGCAGCTGCTGTTGCTGCTGCTGGTGTTGCCGGTGATGCTGTTGCTGCTGTGCGTGTCTTGCGAGGGCTTCTGGTCGATGCGGTTATGGGGAGCACAGCTCACGAGCGCGTGTATTTGCCCCAGATGTGCAGCATAAACACGGAGGCTATGAACAGCAGGCTCATAACCAGCACAGGAACGGGGCCACTGTGGGGGTAGGGTGGGTGGGCACACATACACCAACAGACACACGTGTATAGGCATATATATACGTGCAGACACGTAGCAACACTCATGCACAGAAACACTTAGACACAGAAACACTTAGACATGGCCACACACAGCAAATCCATCTGGTTAAATATACAAGACAAAGGCAAGTCCAGACACATATATGCACACACAAGAGCCCACAGACACACACAGACAGACACGGAAATACACAAAGTCAGATCTGTGGGGGTAATGCTGTTATAGCAAGCGCTTCTTAAGGCCGCAATGGCACACAAGGGAGTCGGTGGCCAGCACCACGCCAAGCTCCCGTTGCCTTTCCAATGCTGATGTTTACACACCGCACCAAGTACTCGTTTTAAGGCTCAGTAGACCTAGGGGAAGCCCAGCTATTCACCACCAACGACAGCGGCGAGCGGTAATCGAACTTCGTGTCGGAAGGTTGGTAGCGCAGCGAGCTCACCGGGGCACTTCCGTTCTTTTAATCAAACACGCATGCGTGCGCACGCCCAGAAACATTCACACGGACGTTCACTACAGCTACAACCATGCACATCGGGGATACGCAGGCATGCAGACTAAAAACAAGACAAAGCTCGCACGCGCAGCATTTCAGCGACTAGTAGCGGCAAGCGCCGTTAGCGAGCACCGGCACGGCACACGCGGAGGGCGCTGCTGCCAGCAATGATCGACTCCGAAACAGTTACCGGTTTACCGGCTGTCAAACGGACACCTGTAAAACTACTGGAAACCCGTGAAACTACTGGACACCCGTGAAACTACTGGACACCCGTGAAACTACTGGACACCCGTGATACTACTGGACACCTGTGAAACTACTGGACATCCGTGAAACTATTGGACATCTGTGAAACTACTGGACACCCGAGAAACTACTGGACACCTGTGAAACTACTGGACACCCGTGAAACTACTGGACACCCGTGAAACTACTGGACACATGTGAAACCACTGGACATCTGTGAAACTACTGGACACCTGTGAAACTACTGGACATCCATGAAACTACTGGACACCTGTGAAACTACTGGACATCCGTGAAACTACTGGACACCTGTGAAACTAACACCTGTGAAACTACTGGACACCTGTGAAACTACTGGAAACATGTGAAACTACTGGACACCTGTGAAACTACTGGACATCCGTGAATCTACTGGACACCTGCGAAACTACTGGACACCTGCAAAACTACTGGACACCTGCAAAACTACTGGACACCTGTGAAACTACTGGACATCTGTGAAAAAAAGCTTTATAGCCCATTGGATTCCTCCAGTTTAAATAAAATACTCCGATTCTGATTCAATCACCAACCCCAATGCCGACGGGACAGATAATTCGATGGAGGGGGTCTACGGACAGCCAGAACCACCGCGGGGGGGTCTGCCACCACACTTACACTTTGAGTCCAGGCGAATCCTCGGTGTAGAACCTCCACATGCCCCCAGATCCTCCGGCAGAGGTAGAGCGAGACGCGCTACTTCCTCCGCTGCTCGTCGCCTTCCTGCGAGGTCACCAGTTAGGTTCGGTGGATCGCACAGAGATCACAGCATGCATGAGTTAGTGGCGCTTTCAATTGATCAACCATGGCAACATTTTTGACCGTGACGCCGGCATAACATGGCCCGGCTCTTTTTTTTTGTTTAATTCCGCGAGATCTCCGGCACCCAAAGTGGCGCAGAAGGTGCGCATTTTCATTGTTAATAACAAACACATTTTAGGCTAACGTTCCGGGAAATGGCCCAAGCCACAACATTTACAATCATGGCTTGGCTCTCCAACACACTGGTGGTGCTGTACTAGTAACGAATTGGCATGTTCCGTTAACGTGACAAAACCTTACTAATTGGCTGTGTCGGGTGGTGGCGAGTTTCACGACACAACATTTATATATAATTACGTGATCTAACCAAAAAAAAAAACCTGTATTATGGATATTGGTCGTGAAAGCCCTCTACTACGTGTTAAACTGATCCGCAAACGAGCGTCAAAGCCGCTGGTGCCGCGTCGCCGCCACACCACTTGCTGCACTGCCTCTACCGCCACCCCCAACCCGTCGTACCTCTGCCGCACGGACGACCCGGAGGGCCGAGTGGACACCGCCCTGCTTGGCGATCGTCCGCTAGCTCCCACGGTAGAGGCGCTCGCTGCGGGACCAGGCTGCAACACAAAAGGCAAAGAGAGGTTAGCCCCCCCCCCAACCCCAACAACGTCTTCACACACCGACGTAGGAAAGCGCTGTTAGCAAGCACCTCTTAAGGGCAGGCATGCATTGGCGGAGGGTGACTCAGCCCATCATACACCCCGCGGTCGCTAAAATATATACCATTTTGTGGGGGGGGGGGGGAATAGTCGATAATGGTCATCCTATGGAGATACTGACCTCCGCCATGGGAATGTGGAGTTTCCAGCACAGGCTCTGCAGGGCTGTAAACCGGAGATGATCACCAATGCCTCAATGCTCATTAGAGCAGGGAATCACTGTGGCTTTTAATTTGAACACAAGCTGACCAACATCACAGCGAGTCGATTTGACAGGCTTACATGTGGTGGGAGTAAAGTATTGGTACTACCGCCCACTTCCAAAACGTCTGGTCGGCGTGGAAGAGTAGGCCAAAGACCCCTTTCTACAGGATCCCCAGTATCGGCCATCGTCCACCACTTACAAATGATGACGTGTCCTTCCCAAGCCCACCTCTATTAACCATTAACTCATGGTTACTAATGGACAGTTAAATATTTATAATTCATCAGCAACTGCCATGATCAATCCACTGCTGGATTAAGGCCGCCGCGATTAATTGCCAGGCCAGTTAAAACTATTTTACGTCTTAACTCGCTTTTACTTGGAATTCGTTTATAAAGTGCACCCTGGGGATAATTGTAATGACGAATTAAAGGCAACGTGGCTCTAGAAATCTCGAAATGACTCAAATAATGGGACGCTTTTGTCAGAGCGACACGTACACACACAGCGCGTAAGACGAAATGAATAACATCTGGAACATACGATAACCAAACATCCGCCCGTGCTTGCAACCACACAAACAACACATTCGTCTCAAATGTTATTGTTGTTGTGAAAACTATTATTTAAATTTAAGCAGTTCCACCCACCAACCCAACTCGGGGGTTTCTTTGGTCTGCACCGCCGCCGCCCAACGCCTCGCGCAAGGCGGCGCGGCTTTCCAGGCAAGCCCGTAGGCTCGTCTCGACCAAGCAAGGCCTCGGCGACGAACGTTCCACACACAAAACAACTGAACCACTCGCTGTTAAAATCTTTCATTTCCAATAAACATTTTTTTAACGCACACCTATACGTAACAATACTGCCTCTCTCTCTCTCACCATGGTTGTAGGGTTGCGGAGGGCGGTGTGGGACGCGAGATGGAGGCGGATGAGAGAGACTGCGGGGTGGGTGGGAGGAGGGCCGGCGGAAGTGAGACGTGGCACACGCCAGCGACGAAGGGAAGTGACGTCACGTGGCGCGCTAGTTGTTGTTGTTGTTTTTATATTGCGTGAGTTTGACGCGTAGCCAGGAGGCTTTAGCGAACAAATGTTAAATGTCAAACAATTAAGTAAAAAGGTTTAATCTAGACCTGAAGTTTTCGTGACTGCAGGGATCCATATACTCTTTGATTATTTCGGTAAAGTCACGTAGGTATAAAATAAAAAAGAAATCAAATCACAACACAGGCGTCCGTCACATCAGGTGGAACAGCCACAGCAGGAAACAAATTATATTGTTGGTTCTTTCGGTAAATTCTAGATTTGAAGCTTTCGTGACTGCAAGGATCCATACTCTTTGGTTCTATTCGGTAAAGTCACGTAGGTAAAAAAATAAAACAACAAAAATCACGACGTTTCGGCCACAACACAAGCGGCCTTCATCAGGTGAAGGGATCAGGCTGTCGGTAAAGCCACGTATAAGGGAAACAATAAAATAAAAAAATTATTGTTTTATATTTTTATTATTTTATTGTTTCCCTTATACGTGACTTTACCGAAAGAACCAAGGATATTAATCCCTGCAGTCACGAAAGCTTTAAATAAAAAAAGAAACAAATTGTTTATTTAAATTTTGATTTAAAGCTTTCGTGACTGCAGTAATTCATAATCTTAGCTCTTTCGGTAAAGTCACGTTGAAGGGAAACAATAAAATAATAAAATATATATAAAACAATACAAATTCTCACGACGTTTCGACCATAACACAAACGGTCGTCATCAGGTGTGTCGGTTTGCATAAATTTATTTCGTTTTAAACGGTGTATTTGTTTATTTATATATAAAAAAAACTGTGGCTGTTCCACCTGATGACGGGCGCTTGTGTTGCTTCCGATACGTCGTGATTTAATTTGTTTTTTTTAATTTTATACCTACGTGACTTTACCGAAAGAACCAAAGAGTATGTAAAAGGTTTGTCACGTAAACAGAACGTGGCCAATTTAGTTACGAGTACAGCACTAACCGGTGCGTTGGAGAGTAAATCTGCAACATTGAACAATCTGAGTGTACGACGTTTCGCCAGTAATCGCAACCAGCGTCATCAGGCGGACAGAGAGATTTGTGGAGAAATCCTCCTTTACTAATTTGGCTGTGTCGGGTGGTGGCGGGTTTAACGACAACATTTTTATATTTACGCGATCTAACCCAAAAAAAAATATATATTATGTTACGCTCATGATTATTAATGAGAGGGTGCACCATGTGGAGTGACGTCACCCGCTCATGATTATTAATGAGGGGTCGCACCGTATGGTGACGTCACCCGCTCATGATTATTCATTAGAGGGGGGAGGGTGCACCATGTGGAGTGACGTCACCCGCTCAGGATTATTAATGAGGGGGCGCACCGTGTGGTGACGTCACCCGCTCATGATTATTAATGAGGGGTCGCACCGTGTGGTGACGTCACCCGCTCATGATTATTCATTAGAGGGGGGGGTGCACCATGTGGAGTGACATCACCCGCTCAAGATTATTAATGAGGGGACGCACCGTGTGGTGACGTCACCCGCTCATGATTATTAATGAGGGGGCGCACCGTGTGGTGACGTCACCGCTCATGATTATTCATTAGGGGGGGTGCACTATGTGGAGTGACGTCACCCGCTCAGGATTATTAATGAGGGGGTGCACCATGTGGAGTAACGTCACCCGCTCATGATTATTAATGAGGGGGCGCACCGTGTGGTGACGTCACCCGCTCATGATTATTAATTAGAGGGGGGGTGCTCCATGTGGAGTGACGTCACCCGCTCATGATTATTAACGAGGGGGGGGTGTGCTCTATGTGGAGTGACGTCACCCGCTCATGATTTTTAACGAGGTGTGTGCTCCATGTGGAGTGACGTCACCCGCTCATGATTATTAACGAGGGTGTGTGTGTCCCAAGTGGAGTGACGTCACCCGCTCATGATTATTAACGAGGGTGTGTGTGCTCCATGTGGAATGACGTCACCCGCTCATGATTATTAACGAGTGTGTGCGCCATGTGGAGTGACGTCACCCGCTCATGATTATTAACGAGGGGGGTGTGTGCTCCAAGTGGAGTGACGTCACCCGCTCATGATTATTAACGAGGGGGGTGTGTGCTCCATGTGGAATGACGTCACCCGCTCTTGATTTTTAACGAGGGGGTTTGTGCTCCATATGGAGTGACGTCACCCGCTCATGATTATTAACGAGGGGGTGTGTGCTCCATGTGGAGTGACGTCACCCGCTCATGATTTTTAACGAGGGGGTGTGTGTGCCCAATGTGGAGTGACGTCACCCGCCGTGATCTTATATAATAACAAGCTGGGGTTGGGGATGAGATTGTTCACGTGAACCTCATGGCGGGTACCGTAGTAGCCCGGCTCTCGCACGATGTCCGTGATGCAGTCGTTTCTAGTCTGTTGACGGCCGGCGATGCGGCAATCGACTCATCTCGACGAGCTGTACACGATGCACTCAAACAAAGTTGAATTTTTCGATAACGGATGTTTTTAATGCTAATGTTTGGCGTTTTTGACGTCGCGGAGTGTGGCACTGATTTCGGATTGATTGGTTACCTCCAATCGCTGGAGAAAAAATTGTGTCCCAGAAATAACATATTTAATTGCCTCGGCTCATTTTGTATTATTTGGTAACCCGCGGTACTGCCATGAGGGCCATATCATTACACATCACACTATCTGCTGGCTATAGCTCATATATAGTACACGTGTGATGTGTAACGTTGTTACATACCATCGCCCTGTACTATAGCCGAGTTGTATAAAGTACATCGTGTGCTGTAAAGTGCGACAACCCATGCGGCTTACCCGTATTCTTGTGCGGGGAAATTGAGCAAAAACATTCGTCCATTTTGACTTGAAGCTTTCGTCGTGACTGCAGGGATTCATATTCTTGGTTCTTTCGGTAAAGTCACGTAATTATTTTATTGTTTCCCTCCTACGTGACTTTACCGAAAGAACCAAGAACATTCGTCTATTTGTGTTTCTCCCTTGTGAAATGACGTCACGCACCTAGGTGGGGGGGTCACATATTTGTGACGATGTGTTACGAGGGGGGGGGGGGGGTTTGAGAAATGTGACGTCACATCAAAATGCGCAACTTTATAAATAAATATAGACAACACGTTCTACTTAATTAAATATACTTTTTTAAAAAAAAGTTTTCTCCCACAAGATCAGAGTGCGGCGCCACATTAAATACGCACTACAATGACAATAGTTTAAAGCGATTTGAAGCATGTTTTATTTGGGGGGGAGGGGCAGAGCTTTGTGACGTCATATTTGAGGGGGGGGGTCTGACTTTTTTGGTGACGCCGTATGACGAGGAGGGGGGGGGTCAAAAATCGTCCAAAATCGCGTGACGTCATTTATGAACGGCCCTTTACATGATAGCATGGAGCCATGTAGAATCAATCGCTAAACTCAAAACAAGAAACGGTGTATAAAACTGGCACTTTCTGGCAATCCCCGAATGAAAACAACACGCACGAAACCACGAACTTTTTATCGATAAGACTCAAGATGCGTTTGGGTGGTTTGTACATCCCGGTACATTGCACTTCCATCGTGTGTTGTACTGTTTGTTGTTGTAACGTTGTGACCCCGTGCCGCTACTGGACGTCTATGAAAAAGAGCTTCATAGCTCATCGGATTCCTCCTGCAGTAGAAATATTCCTGATGTACGTCAGTCCGATGATGGCAAATGAACATCTGTAATAATAACAAATCGCGTTACCGGTATCTGTTTTGATCCACATTGCTCACTATAGCTGTTGGGCTGTTCGGAATGTACCACTCGCTCAGCGAGGGGACGATACCAACAATTTCGGATGGACTTATACTTTAAAACAAGGCCGTAATTATAATATATATTGGGGGGGGGGGGGGGGGCACATCACCCCAAAATTCAAATATGCTCAAAATATACCCCCCAATATATTGCTATGAAAAAAATTGCTATGCTATGCAAATAAAAACAACAATTTGCTGAACCTTGGCCATAATATCTGGACTTGTCTTCATATAAATCAATGCATAGATTTATGTTTATATGATTGTGGTTATGGTTGTACTTTATTAATCCCTAATCTCTGCCATTACATACAATGAGACAATAAATGGTAAAAAAGTAAAAACAGAGCAATGTAATACAATACACTATTTGATATTATTGTAAAAAAATAAATGAAAAGTTAATTCCACGTGTTAGTGAATTTTTTATATTTTAGGCCGGAAATTCGTTTTCAAATTTAGATATTTTTCTGGGTTGGGACCCCCCAGACAGCCTGGAAGATTTGGTGCCCCCCAATGTTGACTTCATGGCTATGGCCTTGCTTTAAAACATGAAAAACAAACCAATACACGGCATTATAAAATCATTGCAATAGTTATTGTACACTGACGAACAAATTACAATTTCAATCAACGGAATAGGGTAAAGTTGTATGAGTAAAATTGTGTGAATAATGGGATACAATCACCCCTGTGGTTGATCATGGTTTCTCTCTCGGTGGGTTTTAGCGGATACATTTTTTTAAAATTAAAATTGTAATCAATGGGACACTCTGTCTACAGGAAAGCCACCCATACGGATGCCTACCAAAAACCTGACTCCCACCACCATCCATCCCAGAAGAATTCCCTCATCAAAACTCTACACCATAGAGCTCGATGTATTTCTGACCATCACCACCTAGCCAGTGAACTGGAGCACGTACACCAAGCCCTCAAGATGAATGGATATTCTGACTACACAATCCGTAAAGCTATCGCCCCAACCGTTGGGAAAGAACCATCTGAGGAACCAATCAAAACCATCACCTTGCCATACATATGTAGAGGAGTAGTATGGGGACGTGACGTCATACGCGCTGTGCGGTGCGATGACGTCATGTCTCGGGGGGGGGGGGGGAAGGTGGGGCCCATGATGAAAGCGGGGTCGTTGTGGGAGCCCAGGATGGAGAGAGGTTGAAGAGATAGCAGAGGGGTAGAGCTGAGGGAGCCTGGAGAGAAGTCGGCGGTAGTTGTGGAAGGTGCTGCTCTCCCCGGTCGGTCGGTGTTGGCTGAACCCCCTATCCGACTCGAGGGAGAGAGCCCAAGAGCTAGCTGAGCTAGGGACAGACAGAGCCGAGGGTCCACGTGAAGGACCCAGCGTAGGGAACCTACCCCTGGTGTAAGTTATCAACAATCCTTATTAATAAACCGGCCTGCACCTCAACACATAGCAGGGGTCACCAAAAATATTTCCAAAATCATGAGCAAACACAAGATCCAGGTTCGATTCAATACAGTACATCAAATTCATGATCTGTTCCCATCTGTGAAGGATGTGATCCCTGACATGCAATACCCCGGCGTCTACAAACTAAGCTGTGGCTGCGGCAGTAGTTACATTGGGGAAACTAAGCGGCATGTCTCGGACCGTGTTCGTGAACATAAGGCAGATCTGAAACACGGTAGCACCAATACCTCAGCCGTGGCTGATCATTGTTTTAATGCTGTGGGCACACACGAAATTAATTTTTCCAAGACGAAGGTACTCTGCAAACCCACTTCTTATCAGCAAAGATTCGTTCATGAAGCCATCCAGATATTTAGACACAGACACAATTTCAACCGAGAAGATGGGTAAAAACTGAGCAATCATTGGAAGGACGTTATTAACCAGGTTAAGTCATAATTGGCTGTGATGTTTAGTAGTTATTCTCGACTCTGGTGTTACGTTAACAGGTTAAATGTATTTACATTAACAGGTTAAATGTCTCACTAACACAGCCACAGTTGCTCGTTTTCTTTGATGTGGCGGTGGCTCTACGATCTTACATTGACACGCTAATCTCTCACAATACAAGGGCCACCTCCGCAGCTTCGTCGTCGTGCAGGTAGCTCAGCTCTCCGACCTTACATTTACATGCAAATTTATTCACTAGCCCCGCCCACTTCGCTTATGACCCTTGGGCTACGCCCACCTCAAACCTTTATAACATCATGCCTCAGCAGCTCTCTCGCTACTTTTTCACCTGATGACGATTTCTTACGTTGCGATCGAAACGTCGTGATATTTTCATGATTTTTTTTCTATCTACGTGGCTTTACCGAAGGACCCAAAGAATATAGTTTAAAATACGTTGAAATATATTTTCAAAAGTTATAATTAAACTTTAAAATGTATGTTTTAAATATTAAAAATACACTTTTTTCGTGTAAAATGTTGTTTTGGCCAATTAATAGGCTGGAAGGAAATAGCATTACTGTGACACCAATGGTGGAGCCAGGATTTTCAGGTAGGGGGAGGGCAACCCCTCCAGCAATGAAAACTGACAGAGGAGTTGTTAGTAAGTAAGGACTTGTTAGTTAGTAAGGAGTTGTAAGTAAGGATTTGTTAGCAAGTAAGGAGTTGTTAGTAAGTAAGGAGTTGTCAGTAAGTAAGGAGTTGTTAGTGAGTAAGGAGTTGTTAGTAAGGAGTTGTTAGTAAGTAAGGAGTTGCTAGTGAGTAAGGAGATGTTAGTAAGTAAGGAGTTGTTAGTAAGGGGTTGTTAATAAGTAAGGAGTTGTTAGTAAGCAAGGAGTTGTTAGTAAGGAGATGTTAGTAAGTAAGGAGTTGTTAGTGAGTAAGGGGTTGTTAGTAAGGAGTTGTTAGTAAGTACTTGTTAGTAAGCAAGGAGTTAGTGAGTAAGGAGTTATTAATAAGTAAGGAGTTGTTAGTAAGCAAGGCGTTGTTAGTAAGCAAGGAGTTGTTAGTAAGGAGTTGTTAGTAAGTACTTGTTAGTAAGTAAGGAGTTGTTAGTGAGTAAGGAGTTGTTAATAAGTAAGGAGTTGTTAGCAAGGAGTTGTCAGTAAGCAAGCACTTGTTAGTAAGTAAGGAGTTGTTAATAAATAAGGAGTTGTTAGTGAGTAAGGACTTGTTAGTAAGTAAGAAGTTGTTAGTGAGTAAGGAGTTGTTAGTGAGTAAGGACTTGTTAGTAAGTAAGAAGTTGTTAGTAAAGAGTTGTTAGTGAGTAAGGAGTTGTTAGTAAGTAAGGAGTTGTTAGTAAGCAAGGACTTGTTAGTAAGTAAGGAGTTGTTAGTCAGTAAGGAGTTGTTAGTGAGTAAGGAGTTGTTAGTAGGAGTTGTTAGTAAAGAGTTAGTAAGTAAGTACTTGTTAGTAAGTAAGGAGTTGTTAGTAAGTAAGTACTTGTTAGTCAGTAAGGAGTTGTTGGTAAGTAAGGAGTTGTTAGTAAGGAGTTGTTAGTAAGTAAGGAGTTGTTAGTAAGTAAGTACTTGTTAGTAAGTAAGGAGTTGTTAGTAAAGAGTTAGTAAGTAAGTACTTGTTAGTAAGTAAGGAGTTGTTAGTAAGTAAGGAGTTGTTAGTAAGTAAGGACTTGCCCCTTGTTTGTTACTCGCCGCGTGTGCGGCGATGACGCAGACATCGATCGAGGGTCGAATTGGAACCGCGTTGTGTGATCGGCCTCGCGCTCGCTGAAGGTGTCGATGCCTTCAGGGGAGTCGTGGACTCTGTAGACGCAACTGCGTACAATTCTGCGAGTCGCTTATAACTGCTTTGCCGTTACTTATTGACAATTATGTACTCAATACTATTGTCCTATCATCTCATAGAGTCCCTGGCCACGTAATAATATGCTACACAGTGGCGGTCGCAACATGCCGATGTATTACTAACTAGCTGTACAACCCGGCTTCGCCCGGGACTTGGATCCACCACGTCCGGCCGCCTTTGTCTCCCCAGTGACGATGTTCGCACACCACAGCAGTTACTCGTTTGAGGCTGAGTCGACCTAGGGGAGGCCCAGGACCGGTTAAAATAATCGTCACCGGTGGTGGCCGTGAGCGGGAATCGAACTCGGGTCGCCGGGTTCGTAGCGCAGCGCGCTAACCACTACACTACAATGCGTTACGCTTCCACGTGCGCGGGTCACGTGACAGATTTGACGTCACAGCTCACTTGCCGTGCAAAAAATAAATGCATTATTGAGCTCCCCCCCCACAAAAAAAGTGTATTTTTTATAATTTTTGCATGGTGTACAGTCTGGAAAGTACCCACATAGCAAATTTCAAGTTTGTTGCATGTCGGGAAGTGCGCTAAACATTTTGAACAGACACAAATAATCACAACTTTGCCTTTTAAATATATGGAGATAAACCACAATGATCCGATCGAAATTAGGGATTTCGATCGGATCATTGGGGGGCGTGACACACACGAAACTGCCAACTTTTTTATGTTAAGGATTTCGATTTTATTTTATTGCAGATTTAGGTGGACGGGCAGCAGAGGGCAGTGCAGGCCAACTTATCAACTCGAATATACTTGTGCGTGTCTTTTATTCTCAAAAGGTACTGTGAATTACGATAATACTAATTAAATGTTACATAGCAGCGTCATTCATGCAATTGCATCGCACAAAGCTGCACAAGGATAATACATTTCCGTAAATAAATACGAACATTAAACCCCCACTACTTAGCAAATAAATAAAAAAAATACATTGACATCGAGAGAATAAAAAAATGCACGTAACTATAAGACAAAAAAATCGCAGAGAAAATAAATTCAAATCAATTAAAATCAATTAATCCGTTCGGTCTCCATACCCCAGACCACAATCCCAACATTTCACCGGATTTTGGAGAAAAGAGTTACGAGCCAGGAATGTCAATTTCTATTTTCCAGCGTATGCCAGGACTACCGCACGTTCCCCGCCATTGTACCGGCGTGGTGAAGTATGGTCAAATATCCCCCACGACCCGCACGGTGGTGTGGCACTCATCCAGCAGTGGATTGACAAAAGGGGCTCCCCTCGGTCCAACAAGCAGCCCAGTGTCAAGGCGATTCTGGTATTGACGTCGCCGCCGTCTGTCCAACAAATGTGCGTGGCTCGCGATGCCTATCAGTTGTGCGGTAGGCTATTTGGCCTCTGTTACTGGGACTTAGCTTACATCATTGTGTGTGGGCGCTTCTTATCTGCTGTGGTCCGGATGCATAGAGGCCGTCCATAAATGACGTCACGCGATTTTGGACGATTTTTGAACCCCCCCCCCACCCCACCATCGTCACACGGCGTCACAAAAAGTCAGACCCCCCCCCCCCATCCTCAAATATGACGTCACAAAGCTCTGCCCCCCCCCCCCCCCCCCGAAAAAATAAAACATGCTTCAAATCGCTTTAAACTATTGTCATTGTAGTGCGTAATTCATGTGGCGCTGCACTCTGATGTTGCAAGAGAAAACAGAACGTGTTGTCTATATTTATTTAAAGTTGCACATTTTGATGTGACGTCACATTTCTCACCCCCCCCCGTCACACATCGTCACAAATGTCTGACCCCCCCCCCGATCCCCCAGGTGCGTGACGTCATTTACGCCCCCTTACCTGTCAACTCCTCATCGGTGTTTACCTTATTACAGACCAATTCAGACCTTATTGGTCACCCCGTGCCCCTAATACATCTCAACGTTCATCCTACACAGTCCCATCACAAGGGAGAAACACAAACACAGACAATTATTTTTGTTGCCCACATTGAAACGGCTGTACGCCGTATGACCTGAAAACTAAATTTCCCTGCAAAATAATACGGGGTAAAGCGCATGGGTTGACACGGTAATGCGGATGTCTCATATTTTTATTGTGGAGGGCTTCTCGGCGCTTCCTGCCTCGCCCGTCACCCCCACTGATGTCCTCTTCTTCCTGCGCCACCCCCCAATATGTGCAGATACTACTGACTCTAGAGTGGATACTACTACAGAGTCAGCAGATACTGACTAGAGTAGATACTACTGTAATGTAGCTCTCAAAGACACCGTCTTTTTGAGTTATATCTACATTTATTATGAATAAAGTCTGCCGACTCATCGATAACTTAACGGGTAACCGCGAGTGACGATATACACTTGGGTAACTTAGGTAACTCTATTCTGAGACAACGTAAGCATAGCGTTCTAAGACTACAAGGTGCCCACGCCAGGATGATGAAGACGACCCACTCCGAGGCAACGGCAGTTCCCCCACAACAGCAGCCCAGAGCCCCGGTTCGCCCCGGCTTTTATCCCCCACACGACCCGGCCACGCCCCTATTCCCAAACCCTCTCTCACAGCACCTGGCGCTGTCAGTCTCTGTCCTTATTACAATTTACGACCGTTAGGTCACGTGCTTCCCCTCACTGCAACCCTGCCAAGGTTGTCGCATCAATCATTATTAGCGACCACTTAGGTCCCACATTACCCTAAGATGACCCTGTCTGTTCCCGTTACGTTAATTAGTAACCATGGTCACGGGGAGTCGTACTGTCCCGACATCACACCGTACTGTCCTTACACTACTATAGTCAGCAGATACTACTGACTCTAGAGTAGATACTATTATAGAGTCATCAGATACTGACTATTGTATGTATTGTATTTAGGGTGTCTAGGCATATATGCCGATCCACTTGCTCCGTACTGCTAGAGTCAGTAGTTACTACTGTAGAGTCAGTAGATACTACTATAGAGTTAGTAGATACTACTATAGAGTCAGTAGATACTACAATAGAGTTAGTAGATACTACTGTAGAGTCAGTAGATACTACTGTAGAGTCAGTAGATACTACTGTAGAGTCAGTAGATACTACTGCAGAGTCAGTAGATACTACTGCAGAGTCAGTAGATACTACTATAGTCAGTATATACTACTGTAGAGTCAGTAGATACTACTGTAGAGTCAGTAGATACTACTAGTCAGTAGATACTACTGTAGAATCAGTAGATACTACTAGTCAGTAGATACTACTGTAGAGTCAGTAAATACTACTGTAGAGTCAGTAGATACTACTATAGAGTGAGTAGATACTACTATAGTCAGTAGATACTACTGTAGATTCAGTAGATACTACTGTAGAGTCAGTAGATACTACTGTAGAGTCAGTAGATACTACTGTAGAGTCGGTAGATACTACTGTAGAGTCAGTAGATACTACTGTAGAGTCAGTAGATACTATAGTCAGTAGATACTACTCTGTTGTATTTAGGGTGTGTAGGTATATACCCTACATGCAATAGTATATATTACTAGACTCAGTAAATACAAGTCAGCCCATTCTATTGACTCTATTGTATGCAGGGTGTGTAGACATATATGCCTACAAATAAATCAATGGGGGGGGGGGGTAGACCATTTCTGTAAGCCTGTTGGATCAACTTTTTTACCCCATCTTTCTATAATTTTTTGATTCAGTCCTTCTGAATGGCTCTCTTGTGATTTAGTTGACCTACAAACGGAAACGCCGGGGCGCTTTTATAATAGATGCGAATTTTTGTTTATTTCTTGGGGTTATTTTTGTTAAATAATAACAACATACCCATGAACAGTAAACATAGTGTAACTTAAGCTTAATATAGTTATAAACATCACCACCAATCACCACCACCACCAACATTTTCTCAGACGTTGTAATCAAGGCACGGGACAGGGTTTGTTGTGCACGAGTTTAATGCAGAAGTGAATCACTGCAGTGTGGCCAAAGTGAGGTGCGCGCGCGCGAGATCCGGTCACATATTTAAGCGTCGTTACATGCATTGACGGCTGGCTCGTCGATTCTTCGGGAGCAAGAGCGAGAAACCCATCGATCTGCCGGTTCTCTCTTTCGGGTTAATCCAACAAACCCACTGAACTGGTTTTTAATGGGAAATTTGGCCAAAAGAGGTTCGTAGAAAATGTTACTTTTGACAGCGCGGCTACATACGGGGGGGGGGGGGGGTGTAAACGTAACCGGTTAAAATCGGTTACCGGTACTTTTGGGGTAGGTTTGGGTCCGAAACAGCATTTTTTTTTACAAAAATTCCGTTCGGTTTTCAGTTTCTGTTCAAGAATAAATGAGCGGTTAACAACGGTTTCTGGATCCAGCTTTCGGTTCGGCTTGACTCTGCTCAGGAGCAATGCCTACGATGCCGTGCGGGGTCATTTGCATAAAACAACTTGAGCACAAAACTTCCCCTGACCTCCTAGTCAGTGCCAATCAAGTAAGATTTTGGTTTTTTTAAAACAACTTGTTGGATGCAACTGGCCACTGGACTGTAACAGAACGGGAAAAGCAGCTTCTGGCTTTTTGAGTTATAGGGATTTCATGGCAGGATTACGGTAAGCAACTTGGGAGGCTAGGAATGTGTACGTGGCAGGAATAGCTTTGTGGATGTAATTCGGAGATGGTCGAGATGGGTGGGTGAGACACGTGCACCAGGTTGGAGGAGGATGGCCGGTCACCGAGATGGACACTGGAATTGCACCCACAGGTTGGTAACCATGGGAAAAAGAAGACCTGAAGCCACAGATGATGATGGTGATAATGATGGTGGTAGTGGTAATGATGATGAGACTGTATGAGCTGCCCTTAAAAGACGTGTTGAACAGCCGTGTAACAAGGAGGATGAAGCCACAACGCCAGCAGTGGAAAGGGAATGTCTTCGTCTTGCGTTTGCTACGTGTGCAGGACGGAGAGGGTGAAAGCAACGTGTGGGTTCATGCAGACGGCGGAGGTTGGATGACAACCGTGCAGCAGCTATGCGATCTGACAGAAGGAAGGAAGCGATGGCAAGAGGATTATGTGGCATTCGCCGTGCTGGCCTATTGAACTTCGTCTCTGTATCAATGTAAACACACGTCACGGCTTGTACTTGTGTGGCGTAATACTACGAGGAATACTTCTACGGTATCATCATTTGAATAAGAATATCATTGACAAAGCGTTTCATCAGGAAACGTTAAAAATTCGGAAAGCATAAAAAAACACACGTTCTCAGCAATTTCAAGCAAAAAAAACAAAACAATTTTTGTAAAAAAAAAAAGTGACATTATAAAAAGGAGGAGGCTCATCAAATCGTGCTATTTCGCTATTCCGTAAAATCGTGCAGCGATTTGGGAAGATTGTTAACAGCACTGCGCTTTAATCCCAGTGAGGTCAGAGTTCAATTCCCAGCCACAGACAACATCGGCGTCGAGCGGCACTTGAACCGATCCCGGGCCGGCTACCTGGGTGGTGGCGACACTGCACGTGGCTGTGGTGTCGACACTGCACGTGGCTGCCTTTAATCCAACTCTGTGGACTTGGTGGCTCACACCGCTGGGTTACAGGCAGTCACCCGCAGCGTACCACTGCCCGCGAAGGGCCCCGACATGGCCGTTATACAGTGAGGGAAAAAATTATTTGATCCCCTGCTGATTTTGTACGTTTGCCCACTGACAAAGAAATGATCAGTCTATAATTTTAATGGTAAGTTTATTTGAACAGTGAGAGACAGAATAACAGCAAAAAAATCCAGAAAAACGCATGTCAAAAATGTTATAAATTGATTTGCATTTTAATGAGGGAAATAAGAATTTGACCCCCTCTCAATCAGAAAGATTTCTGGCTCCCAGGTGTCTTTTATACAGGTAACGAGCTGAGATTAGGAGCACACTTTTAAAGGGAGTGCTCCTCATCTCAGCTTGTTACCTGTATAAAAGACACCTGTCCACAGAGGCAATCAATCAGATTCCAAACTCTCCACCATGGCCAAGACCAAAGAGCTCTCCAAGGATGTCAGGGACAAGATTGTAGACCTACACAAGGCTGGAATGGGCTACAAGACCATTGCCAAGCAGCTTGGTGAGAAGGTGACAACAGTTGGTGCGATTATTCGCAAATGGAAGAAACACAAAAGAACTGTCAATCTCCCTTGGCCTGGGGCTCCATGCAAGATCTCACCTCGTTGAGTTGCAATGATCATGAGAATGGGGAGGAATCAGCCCAGAACTACACGGGAGGATCTTGTCAACGATCTCAAGGCAACTGGGACCATAGTCACCAAGAAAACAATTGGTAACACACTACGCCGTGAAGGACTGAAATCCTGCAGCGCCCGCAAGGTCCCCCTGCTCAAGAAAGCACATATACATGCCCGTCTGAAGTTTGCCAATGAACATCTGAATGATTCAGAGGACAACTGGGTGAAAGTGTTGTGGTCAGATGAGACCAAAATAGAGCTCTTTGGCATCAACTCAACTCGCCGTGTTTGGAGGAGGAGGAATGCTGCCTATGACCCCAAGAACACCATCCCCACCGTCAAACATGGAGGTGGAAACATTATGCTTTGGGGGTGTTTTTCTGCTAAGGGGACAGGACAACTTCACCGCATCAAAGGGACGATGGACGGGGCCATGTACCGTCAAATTTTGGGTGAGAACCTCCTTCCCTCAGCCAGGGCAATGAAAATAGGTCGTGGATGGGTATTCCAGCATGACAATGACCCAAAACACACTGCCAAGGCAACAAAGGAGTGGCTCAAGAAGAAGCACATTAAGGTCCTGGAGTGGCCTAGCCAGTCTCCAGACCTTAATCCCATAGAAAATCTGTGGAGGGAGCTGAAGGTTCGAGTTGCCAAACGTCAGCCTCGAAACCTTAATGACTTGGAGAAGATCTGCAAAGAGGAGTGGGACAAAATCCCTCCTAAGATGTGTGCAAACCTGGTGGTCAACTACAAGAAACGTCTGACCTCTGTGATTGCCAACAAGGATTTTGCCACCAAGTACTAAGTCATGTTTTGCAGAGAGGTCAAATACTTATTTCCCTCATTAAAATGCAAATCAATTTATAACATTTTTGACATGCGTTTTCTGGATTTTTTGTTGTTGTTATTCTGTCTCTCACTGTTCAAATAAACCTACCGTTAAAATTATAGTCTGATCATTTCTTTGACAGTGGGCAAACGTACAAAATCAGCAGGGGATCAAATACTTTTTTCCCTCGCTGTAAGTCAGCCTCCCGAGCTGCCAACTCCACCGGTTAAAGAATGAGCTTTTGAGTGAAAGCTTCTCCGCAGTTACCCTGGCACACAATGACCACTAGGCTACGTCTCCATTGTGTTCCAATTCCGGTGTTCGTTTTGCACAGAGCGATAAAAAATATATATATATAAATCAGCACGGTTAAAATAATATTCCGAGAGCTCAAGGTGGAGTGGGCATGCGGGGGGTAGGGGGGGAGGGGCTCTGTGCACCGATTTCCGCTTGGTTCCCTCTGCGTCAATCGACAGAACCGGATGGGAGACACCGCTGCCAGTAAAAAATTGTTGTTGTGTTACGAACGCCCGGGGTACTTGGACGAGAAACACAGGAGGCTCGCGAAGGCTGTTTGGCTCCCGAGGCTCGCCCGGTATTCCCACTCATCAGCAACTTCTCGACCACATGTAGCTGTATAAACAAACCGTGCACTCGCACACGCGTGCACGCACTCGCACGTGTATATATATACATGCACACGTAACAACGGACTTCGTTCACAACTAAGGGGCGGTGGATATCACCACGATGCTTATGCCAGGCTAGGTGCACGAATATCGGCCACGTGAAGTGGGGAAAATGCTCGCCGGCAGAAGGCCACGGGACACACCGAGATGATGTGGGGTTACCTAAGGCCACATTTATTTAATTATTGTTTAAGTTAACCTACACTCCCCGCTGCGTTTTAGCCACCCATCACTCTGCCTGACACCTGGTACAGGTCATCGGCAAGTCCATTCAGCTCCACATCCTCCTGTTCCACATCGGCCCATCTGTTCTCGAGCCCATCCCTCACCCACTTAAGCCTCTTTATCCAGACAAACAGACACTGTATGGCCATGAGGTGGCTGGGCGCACGGGCTAACGTGACCCAGCCAACGCAGCCTCGTCTGCCAGGGGAGCTCCCTGATGGGACTGTGCTCAGACGTTGCAATGAATTGTGAGCTCCTCGCACAATCCAGTCTGGTCAAACCCAGGATGGATCGCAGGCATGGCCAGCCTGAATGTTTCACGTCGCCACAGATGTTCATTCAAAGCGGTCCACATTTCGCAAGCATAAGAGAATAGAGGGTACTGTCGTGGCAGAGAGGACCTGGAGCTGTATGTGGAGTAACATGCCAGGTAGCTTCCACGAGGCAATGAATAGATAAACCCCGCTCGGCTGATTTGGAGTGAGACATCCGCTACCCAACCGGTACTGGTCAGGTATGGGAATTCCTCCACCTTCTCCATAACCACCTAATTGCACCACAGGGGCGGATGGAGTGTTACATTTTTTCCAGGATAAATAAAGTCTTATTCTGATAATGGCATGAAGTACAGAGGCAGGTGTTTTTTTTTGGTGCAGCTGATGATAAGACCGCCTTACACACACAAAAAGACAAGGATCCTCTGTATAGCCTTTTAACAGGCTGTTGAGGCATGTGCTATCAGCGAGCAGCTATGAGTTGGTTGTGGGTGGGCCAACACCACGCCTGCCTGCCCTTTTCTCCCGAGCGCTGATGTTTAGCGACTAAAACTGAGTCGACCCAAGGCAGGCCCAGGCCCGGTGCAAATATTCACCACTCTTATTGGTCGTGAGTGGGAATGGAGGTCGGGTCGCTGGGTTCGTAATGCAGTGCGTGCTAACCACTGCACCACCGTTTCACACTACACACAGACACAATATTGCAGGGCTACTTAAACACCAGTCCCTACAACCCACCGCAGTGTACTTCTCCAAAACTAACAAATCTTCTCCATTAAATTACCAACTAAGATGTTCGATATTACACACACCTGATGATGGGTAAACTTAAAAAATAAAAATCTGCATCCTCCCGTCTCACTCTCCTACGTCGCCACCTCTCATCACGCTCCCCTTCACAACCATCTCCTACCCCTCCTCTCATCTCCCTGCACTCCCCCTCCATACGGCATCACTTTCACGCCGTGTACGAGCGCGCGTCGTGCAAGCCAGCCACGCGCTTCACCGTCGCGCGTACGCGTCACGTGACAGCTCGCTTCGCGTCGGCACGGCAACTCCTTCGGCAACTTCTCCTGCACGGCAACCTCGCCGCAGCCTGCGCTGCCCCACCCCCTCCACCCCCCCCACCCCCCGCCGGTAACACAAATCTTTTCGACAACCGCTACTGCGCTCGTTGATGATGTGCGATCACAATGACATTCGCCGACGGTGTACTTTTTATCATTTCCACCTTCGGCCGGCCGGCGCCCGCCCCCCCCGTGTTTCAGCGTACGTTGCCCCGTCCCCGTCCCCCTCCCTGGCCGGCCGCGGTGTCACTTCCTGGCCGACGCGCCCGCCGGCGGAACGTTGTCGCGGAACTGGCCCGGGTTGACCACGTTGCCCGCCGGGAAGTATCGAGCCACCACGAACGCCGAGCCGTCGCTGGCGCGCGCCCGCCCCACGCCGAGCTTGCGGCTGCTGCGCCAAACCATGGCCGTGAAGTGGCCTGCGCCGGGTCCACGCCACGCGGCACGGGGGGAAGGGGAGGCGACGTCATCATCACCACCGTCATCGCCGTCATTATCGTCGAACAAATGATCTGCTGCTGCTGCTGCGTTGGCAGTGATGCGAAAGCGCGGTTAGCCAAAGGATGACACCGCGTGGCCTTGGGATAAAAAGATACGTACGGTAGCTGGCCTTTCGGGTCTTTCCTCTTCACAGCACGCAGATGCGTGCTGCGAAGAAGGGCCATTGCTCGAAACGTCGCCTGTTATATATATATTTTTTCCTTTTAAGGCCGCCGTGTTGCTATTGACGAACGTGTAGCGTTTTTTTCGTCGTTATCATTATTAGTAGTAGTAGTACATTATTCAATATAATGCTGTATGTATTTAATAAACACAGTTGTGGAGACTCCAAGGCACCAAAATAACTTGGCACACAATACGGGCTCATCTGTTCCGTATCTGTCCTTCGACATAACAAAAACATCATTGCAGCAGCATTGCTTGAATACGAGGAACACTCTGGACCGGTTTCGACATTCAGTGTCTCATCAGCAGGGTCAGGCTCGCTTGAACCCATGCTGATTTACCTGCCCCATATTTATAGATAAGGACCCCTCTCCCTGTTGAGGGAAACTGGTGGTGGAAGGGGGGAATGGGGGGAGGGGGAGCCATTGCCACCCCCACTCCCAACCACCACGTCACAGCTTCCCGTCCGTGTTCACCAATCATCAGGCTCGGGCGGTGTTGTGCAGTGGCTTCAATTGCCGCTCACCACTGCCAGAAGAGAAGCCCGGGTTGGAGAAGTTGTAGTTCTGGATTTCCGCGTACCACCTCTCCGCCACCTCCTTAGCTGCGCGTGCAACACCCAAACGTTCGCGGATGAGCACTGGCCCAAGGGCCCAAAAACCCCCGAGCAGCCAGCGACAAGCAGCACCAATCGGAAGCATCGCAGAGCGAGTGGGATCAGCGCGTTCATGAGACGGGCCGAGGTTATGACAACTTGAAAAAGAGCTTCGTAGCTCATCGGATTCCTCGGGTTCCGAATAAATATTGTGGAGTCCGAACTTGGGGGGGGGGGGGGGGACACGAGCGGACGGGGAGGGAACTTGGCCACCTGGCTCATCGTAGGAGGCCCACGCGAGATTCTCCCCACACTGGCCCCTCTCCGTGTCCGAGCTGTGCTTGAGGACCCGGGTCCGCGCCAGCGACTCGGCATAGCTGAAACGACACGTCAAAACCGGCGGTGTCAGCCGGCGGCCGCGAGGAGTCCGCGGGAAGGCCCGAGGGAGCGTCGTCCGTCTTCCAGGTCGCCGATTACACCGACGCAACACGTTCCTCAAGAACGCCGTGGGCACCCCAACATCAACGTGAAAAAGACGGCGTGTTGGGGCAATGGCCCATTCTTCAAAGCAGATGCAGGTTCAATGGTGATTTGGTTAACTGGGCGAGAGTTCAGGAGGCAAGGGTAGTAACCTCATTCGCGAGAGTGACTTGGGTCGTCACCAAAACGACGAAAGAAAAAAAATAAAACTATGACAATGAAGCGAATGTAAATCGATGCAAAAACAACCGCGTGACGGATAAGAAGGGTCATTGACCAAATCGACCCTGATTACGTGTTTTTTTTTAATTTTCGTGCTGCATCTGTCCGTCCGTCCGTCCTTCTGTCCATTTGACCGCTTCTCTGTCTGCCCGGCGGTCTATCGTCTGCCCGTTCCATCCGGCCATCGGTCTGTGCGGCAATTGCTCCGTCTCTCCGTCTGCCGCAGCCGTCGTTCTGTCCATCCTTATATCCGTCCACGTGACCGCTGATCCGTCTATCTATCTGCGTGTCTGTCCGTCCGTCCCCCCCCCCACCTCCGTCTGCGTGTGCATGCACGTGCGTGCGATCGCCGCGGCCTGACCTCTGTGCTTCACGACACATCTTGGAGGAGAGCGACAGCGTGGCCACCCCGTGCGTCTTGCGGTAGTCGTTGTGTGCATTCAACAGCTCGCGTGCAAACTCCTTCGAGGCTGCGGGCAGAAGCAACGTTTCACTCGAGGTTTACTATATGCCCCATGGTGTGGGTTGCATGGCGAACAATCGCACGGCTGTGGCTTGTCTTTAATGTATATCTTTGTCTCTCTATGGGTCTCTAAGTGTTTCTATGCATATTTATGAGTCTCTGGGTTTACAATATGGCCCAAAGTGTGGGTTGCATTGCGAACAAATGCACGGCTTGTCTTTAAAATATCTCTATGTATCTCTAGGGCTTTCTATAGATCTCTGTGAGTCTCTGGGTTTACTATATGGCCCATTGTTGGGGTTTCATGGCCACAATCGCACCACTGCCGGTGACGTTGCTGTTCCGATGCGGCTGTTTTTCCGCTGAGCTCGTTGTTTTGACACAGAGAGGGGGCGGGGGGAGGGTTGGGGCCTGGGAATCTTTGCACGCGTGGAATGTAAGCAACCCGCCCGTGTTGGGGTTTAAAGTGCAAAACGAAAGCAAAAACAGTGGCGTCCCATTGCTCGCAAACGATTTCATGCTGCTGCTGCTGCTGCATTGGCAGCGGTGCAAAAAGACAAAACAACAAAGCAACTCGGCATGTCCGTTAGTAACAGTGTGTGTGTGTGTGTGGCCTTAGAAGGAAACAAAATGAATGCGACGTTTCAGGCAGACGGCCCATCGACATGCTCCTGGAGAAGGGCCATTGCCCCAACCCTCGCCTTCAAACTGCCGCTGCCATAGGGCAACGGCGCTGGCGAGATGTTAACTCCCTCGCCTGGTATACAGGAGGTCATGGGTTCGATCCCGACCCTGACGCTTGCAGATTTGGAGTGCGCGCGTCTCTCTCTCCCCGTGGTCGGGTGGATTTTTCTCCGGGTCCTCCGTTTTTTTTTTCACTCCACGTTTAGAATCAACATCCCGCGCTGAGAGCATTTGGCTGCCATAAGTGTCCACATGATGGGCCACTTGGTTGAGCTGTCAATTGTGGCCAGGTCACTTCTGAAAAAGAACTGCATAGCTAAGTGGGCCTTAGCTGGTAAAATAAAATACAAAGTAGAGGAAAAGTACATTTGTATATTGAGCAATGTATCAGGGTCATGAGGTTTTTTTTGGGTTAGATCGCGTAAATATAAATGTGTCGTTAAACCCGCCACCACCCGACACAGCCAATTAGTAAGGTTTGTCACGTAACCAAAACATGCCAATTCCTTACTACTTCAGCACACCGCTGTGTTGGAGAGAAAATCCACAACATTTACAATTCGAGTACGATGATTCGCCAGTAATTACAACGACTTGCATCATTAGGCGACAGCCAGATTTGTGGATAAGTCCCGTTTAATTCTTGTATTGAGGGATAAATGCGATGTCGTCACCCGTGAGCCAATCAGTTGCAAAAGCCAGAGGGGGGGAGGGGGTGTTAATGAATGTGTATAAATTACAATGGATATCCATTACCGGTTGGGTTATTCATAGGGTTATCAACATACATTGTGCATGCACATTGTGCTTGTACATCCCTGTTTTTTTTTTGTGTGCACGTAGATCGCAGTACCTTTTGATGTATGATCACAGTTAATCACTATTGACGTGTGGTGTTGATCAGTTTGTGATCTGAAAACGTGCACCACCTCCATTCCCAATCTGTATCCAGTAATCAAGTGAATCATCATCATCAAGCGACAAATGCTGGCAAACTTTTTTCCACTGCAGCAAATGCTTTGCATGCTGGAGCCGTCCTATCTAATACAAATAACTCTTTGGGTTTGTCTAAAATAACAAAGGGCTAATCCTGTTTTGAATGGGCGTCTTCGTTTGTTGACCATTTACATCTTCAGGGCCAATCTTTAGTGACTGCGTTGTCTTTGTGTTCTCAATTAGCCTGGTGGTGGAGGTGATGTAGACGTAGCTTAGTAGCAGTGGCTTCCACTTTCATTTCAGACAAACCAGAATAAATACATAAAATCGCAACGGTACATACGAAACCCGATTCAAGAGCTTATTGGCTCATAGGGTAATTCAAAATAAACGGAAATTAACTCCCTCACATCCAGCGTATAATTCACACGACGCTTCACCGAATGCGGAATCAGAGGACCACTGAGCAGGTCCACAAAACTACGAACCATGGCCCTTTGAGTACTCCGTAATCCGAGCACCGTGCAGCACCCGTATGGACCAGAACTCGACTTGTAGACGTTCCAACTCAACGCTGCGAAGCGGCGGCGGCGGTGGTGGTGGTACTCCTGGATCTCTCTCGAGTGACCACAGCGCCCTGGGCTCCCCGACCCTCCGGAAAGTTCCAGCGAGCCGTGGGAAAACGCGCGTCGCCCTAATCCGCCGGGATAGACTCGGCACGGTACCTCGCCGCCGCCGCCGCCGCCCGAAGTTACGCGAGCGGGCGAGAGGCCGTGCGGTGCGGTTTCAAGCCAGGAACGATGGAGATTTGAGAGCCAAAATGGAGTTCAAGAGGACGTCACAAACACCTCGTGAAAGACCCAACGACGGCAGAAGATCCCTGGAATGGATCTTCCGTCGAAGGTTCTGGGTCACAACACTAAACCACTTCTCACTGCGCAAACCATGGCAGCAGCAGCAGACGACGATGAACAAATGGAAAACTGAACTCTCCAGCAGGGTGCGGAAACTGTGGTCACCCAGAGGAGATCCATGGGACGTGTCATGGACTCAACGTCCGATCCACAACTACGCCACCTCCGCTACTCCTGATGCAATCGTCTGGCTCGCTGACCACCGCCGTGTGAAATCACAGCTGTTGCTTTACGCCAGTGGTCCTTCATCGCAAGGCCCGCGGGGCCACTGGCGGGCTCTGGTGGCCTTTAGTGCGGCCCCTGGTGGCCTTTAGTGCGGCCCCTGATGTGCGGCCTCCCCAACAATACGCAAAGAGTGACACCCCTCACCCCCCACCATCATCATCGTGCCTCTGTCAAACCCCAACAATGGTTCCACGTGGTGTGGCGGCCCTCACCCTCATGATGTCTTATCGGCGAAAGTGGCCTGAAGACAGACTTTTCTAGAAAGTTGCCCAAGTAACGAATCATACCCTCCAATCTACACTTTTGGGGGGGGAGACGAAGACACCGCCCAAAGTAACGAAGGCCTCAATATTAACATTATCTTGTCGTGCCAGGCCGAGCCAGTGGCAGGCGTTGCCCAACCGCTGCCACTCACTCATCCGTGATGTGGCAACAATGGGCAACACCACACAGGGGCACGGAGATAACCGAGCCTCGTGAACCCAGTCAGTTGACCACGGTGGCGGGGGGGGGGGGTTGGCGGATCACACAGAGATCATAGCTCGCTGCGAATCCCGGATTTGTCCGGCCAACGCCATCTCTTTTCCCCACGGGGGGCGATAAAATGTGTAACCAATTTGCGGATGAGTGAGTCCAACACAGCTTCGACAGTGCCAAGGCGGCGTTTGGTCCAACTCTTCCGAGCAGGTTGAAGAGGTGTTAGGGGGGTGGGGTAGAGACGTGGGGGGGGGTAGAGACGTGGGGGGGGGTAGAGGCGTGGGGTGGCTAGAGACGTGGGGTGGCTAGAGACGTGGGGAGTAGCCCCACGCTTTGGGCCCGCCGCACGCATGGCACAGTAGTGGAGACGGCTTCACCGCACCGCGTGACAATCGCATGAATCACGTCTCCACTGCTGGATGGTGAACAGAGGCGCTGGACGGCGGGGAGATCGAATCGCATCCGCGACTCTGTGGATTGCAAATCCAGTGAGCTGACCATTTGCGGCAGCGACGCACTACAGTTATTTTTAAAAATAATAATAATCATCCACCGTTTAAAAAAAAGTTTGTATTTAAATTAATTCCAGACCACGGACACGCCCACCACCTCCAAACGCCGGCTCGCCTAGATTCCTGCCGAGGGACGGCGCACCCCTCCCGGTATAAGAGACTAGGCCGCAGTGGGTAGGGGATTAACCACGAGGTGATGTGAGGACATCAAGGGTGGTGGTGGTGGAGGTATATAATATTACTGTATACAATGACATATACTTTATACTATTATATACATACACCGTAGTCAACACAGTATATATTGTACTTATACACAATGCCATCCATGCACGGTATATACTGTATACAGCACTATATACTGTACACATGACAGTATATACTGTATACTTCACAGTATATACTGTATACAGAAAAGTATGCACTGTACACATTGCGGTATATCCTGTGTACAGTACAGCGTGTAATGTATACAGTACAGGATATGCTGTGCACAGTACAGTATATACTGTATGGCAAGTACATACTGTATACCGTGCAGCACACAGTGCAGTATATACTGTATACAGTCCATTTTTTTCTGTACACAGTACAATATACTGTATACAGTGCAGTATTTGCTGTATACAGTACCTGTATACTGTATTCATTACATTATATACTGTATACAGTACAGTATATACTGGCAGTACAGTCAGGCAGTAACATACGCAACAGTACACAACACCGCGGTACACACACGGACATAACATTTATATAAAGTAATGCTTATAGCGCTCTTCACGCCTAGCGAATGCGTGGGAGTGGTGAGGGGGTGGTGAGTGGTGAGGGGGTGGTGAGTGGTGAGGGGGTGGTGAGTGGTGAGCGAGTGAGGAGTGGTGAGTGAGGAGTGAGTAGGGAGTGAGGAGTGGTGAGTGAGTGGTGAGTGAGTAGTGGTGAGTGAGTTAGTGAGTGGTGAGTGAGTGGTGAGTGAGGGGTGAGTGGTGAGTGCGTGGTGAGTGAGGAGTGAGTGAGGAGTGGTGAGTGAGGAGTGGTGAGTAAGGAGTGGTGAGTGAGTGGTGAGTGAGTGAAGAGTGGTGAGTGAGGAGTGGTGAGTGAGGATTGGTGAGTGGTGAGTGAGTGAGTGAGGAGTGAGTAGGGAGTGAGGAATGGTGAGTGAGTAGTGAGTGAGTAGTGGTGAGTGAGTGAGTGAGGAGTGGTGAGTGAGGAGTGAGTGGTGAGTGAGGGAGTGGTGAGTGAGTGGTGAGTGAGGAGTGGTGAGTGAGTGAGGAGTGGTGAGTGAGTGAGGAGTGGTGAGTGAGGAGTGGTGAGTGAGTGAAGAGTGAGGAGTGGTGAGTGGTGAGTGAGGAGTGAGTAGGGAGTGAGGAGTGGTGAGTGAGTAGTGAGTGAGTAGTGGTGAGTGAGTGAGTGAGGAGTGGTGAGTGAGTGGTGAGTGACTGAGGGAGTGGTGAGTGAGGAGTGAGTGAGTGGTGAGTGAGGAGTGAGGAGTGGTGAGTGAGGAGTGGTGAGTGAGTGAAAAGTGATGAGTGAGGAGTGGTGAGTGAGGATTGGTGAGTGAGTGGTGAGTGAGTGGTGAGTGAGTGGTGAGTGAGGAGTGGTGAGAGAGTGGTGAGTGAGTGAGTGGTGAGTGAGGAGTGGTGAGTGAGTGAAGAGTGATGAGTAGTGAGTGAGGAGTGGTGAGTGAGGATTGGTGAGTGAGTGGTGAGTGAGTGAGGAGTGGTGAGTGAGTGAGGAGTGGTGAGTGAGTGAGGAGTGGTGAGTGATGAGTGAGGATTGGTGAGTGAGGAGTGGTGAGTGAGTGAGGAGTGGTGAGTGAGTGAGGAGTGGCGAGTGAGAGATGAGTGAGTGAGGAGTGGTGAGTGAGGATTGGTGAGTGAGTGAGGAGTGGTGAGTGAGTGAGGAGTGGTGAGTGAGTGATGAGTGAGTGATGAGTGAGGATTGGTGAGTGAGGATTGGTGAGTGAGGAGTGGTGAGTGAGGAGTGGTGAGTGAGTGGTGAGTGAGGAGTGAGGATTGGTGAGGAGTGGTGAGTGAGGAGTGATGAGTGAGTGAGGAGTGGTGAGTGAGTTAGTGATGAGTGAGTGAGGAGTGGTGAGTGAGTTAGTGATGAGTAGTGAGTGAGGAGTGGTGAGTGAGTGAGGAGTGGTGAGTGGTGAGCGAGAGTAAATTAAGAACGCACCCAATAATCACAGCGACTCAACGCATCCGTCTCTCACTCAAACCAACAGCAACAACCGACATTCATCACGGCGCCTGTGCCAGGCTAGGTGGACTTTGAGGCTACCGCGTGAAGTGTCGAAGGGCTCGCCAACAGGAGGTGCCATGGGTTGGCTGACTGAGATGACCGGTAGATTCACCACCAGCTGTACCCCCCTACTGTGCCAGGCTAGGTGCAGGAGGAGGTCTCGAGACAGACCATGCAGGTGCCATGGGTTGGCTGACTGAGATGACCGGTAGATTCACCACCAGCTGTACCCCCCTACTGTGCCAGGCTAGGTGCAGGAGGAGGTCTCGAGACAGACCATGCAGGTGCCATGGGTTGGTTGACTGAGATGACCGGTAGATGCACCACCAGCTGTACCCCCCTACTGTGCCAGGCTAGGTGCAGGAGGAGGTCACGGGACAGACCCTGTAGGTGCCATGGGTTGACCGACTAAGATGACCGGTAGATTCACCACCAGCTGTACCCCCTACTGTGCCAGGCTAGGTGCAGGAGGAGGTCTCGGGACAGACCCTGGAGGTGCCATGGGTTGGCTGACTGAGATGAGTGGTAGATGCACCACCAGCTGTAACCCCTACTGTGCCAGGCTAGGTGCAGGAGGAGGTCACGGGGCAGACCCTGCAGGTGCCATGGATCGACTGAGATGACCGGCAGATGCACCACCAGCTGTACCCCCTACTGTGCCAGGCTAGGTGCAGGAGGAGGTCACGGGACAGACCCTACAGGTGCCATGGGTCGACTGAGATGAATCTCGCTCACACTCACTCAAACTCTCTCGCTCACATGTCGTCTTCGTCGTTGCAAAGATCAAACATTCCCCTGTGCGTGCGTGTGGTGAGGATAGCACCTGGCCGCCTTTGTCTCTCCGGCGCCGACGCACGGCAAGTCCGTCGTTTCGCGCCGAGTCCTCACAAGGACGGCCCAGTCGACACGGGGATAGGCCCCGGGCATCGATTGCCAAGTCACCCCCCACAAGTCACCCCCCACAAGTCACCCCCCACAAGTCACCCCCCACAAGTCACCCCCCACAAGTCACCCCCCACAAGTCACCCCCCACAAGTCACCCCCCACAAGTCACCCCCACAACTTCTGTTGGCCGTGGCCGGGAATCGAACTCGAGTGTCTGGGTTCGTAGTGCAGTGCGCTAACCGCTGCGCAGACGCACCCCGTCCTCGCACACACCACACACAACACACACCACACACGAAACACACCACACACGAAACACAACACACACGCCACACACCACACACGCCACACACCACACATACAACACACACCACACACAACACACACCACACACGAAACACACCACACACACAACACACACGCTACACGCACCACACACAACACCCACACGCCACACACCACACATACAACACACGCCACACAACACACACGCACCACACACAACACACAACACAGACACGCCACACAACACACACACGCCACACAACACACAACACACACGCTACACAACACAGACACGCCACACAATACACACGCTACACGACACACACGCCACAGACACGCCACACAACACAAACGCCGCACACAACACACGCCACACACACCCACCCACTCTCACTCACCGCACACACACGCCACACAACACACACGCCACACACAACACACCGCACACAACACACACGCCACACACAACACACGCCACACGCACCCACTCACTCACCCACTCTCACTCACCGCACACACACGCCACACAACACACACAACACGCACACCACACACACCACAGACACACCACACACACCACACACACGCCACACAACACACTCACCGCACACAACACACGCCACACACACCCACCCATTCACCCACTCTCACTCACCAGACTTCCCCATGGCGACCCGGGTCGGAGTCAAACTTCACCGAATGACTCGGAAGAGAGAGAGAGCGAGCGAGTGAGCTGGATCGTGACGCAGCCTCTGTGTCTCTCTCTTTACCACTCCGCCTCCCTTCTGTATCTGTCTGGCACGTAGCTCTTGAGTATCTCTGTCCGTCTTTGTCTTTCTGGGTCGCTGTCTGTGTGTCGTTATAAGCCCGCGTCTTTCTGTCTGCCCGTGTCACTTCCTCTGCGTCTCCGTTCGTATCTCGAATTCTCTGCGCGTCTGTGGATTGTTTTCTTGTTTTTCCTATTGCTGTGTGTGTGTCTCCGTGTGTCTCTGTGGGGGTGTGTCTCTGTGTCTCTGTGGGGGTGTGTCTCTGTGTCTGTGTCTCTCCGTGTGTCTCTGTGGGGGTGTGTCTCTGTGTCTATCTGGGGGGGTGTCTCTGTGTCTATGTGTCTCTGTGTCTATGTGGGGGTGTGTCTCTGTGTCTATGTGGGGGTGTGTCTCTGTGTCTATGTGTCTCTCCGTGTGTCTCCGTGTGTCTCTGTGGGGGTGTGTCTCTGTGTCTATGTGGGGGTGTGTCTCTGTGTCTATGTGGGGTGTGTCTCTGTGTCTATGTGGGGGTGTGTCTCTGTGTCTATGTGTCTCTCCGTGTGTCTCTGTGCGGGTGTGTCTCTGTGTCTATGTGGGGGTGTGTCTCTGTGTCTATGTGTCTCTCCGTGTCTCTCCGTGTGTCTCTGTGGGGGTGTGTCTCTGTGTCTATGTGGGGGTGTGTCTCCGTGTGTCTCTGTGGGGGTGTGTCTCTGTGTCTATGTGTCTCTCCGTGTGTCTCTGTGGGGGTGTGTCTCTGTGTCTATGTGGGGGGGTGTCTCTGTGTCTATGTGTCTCTGTGTCTATGTGGGGGTGTGTCTCTGTGTCTATGTGGGGTGTGTCTCTGTGCCTATGTGTCTCTCCGTGTGTCTCTGTGGGGGTGTGTCTCTGTGTCTATGTGGGGGTGTCTCTGTGTCTATGTGTCTCTGTGTCTATGTGGGGGTGTGTCTCTGTGTCTATGTGGGGTGTGTCTATCTGGGGGTGTGTCTATGTGGGGTGTGTCTCTGTGTCTATGTGGGGGTGTGTCTGTGTCTATGTGGGGTGTGTCTCTGTGTCTATGTGGGGGGGTGTCTATGTGGGGGTGTGTCTCTGTGTCTATGTGGGGGTGTGTCTCTGTGTCTATGTGGGGGTGTGTCTCTGTGTCTATGTGGGGTGTGTCTATGTGGGGGTGTGTCTATGTGGGGGTGTGTCTCTGTGTTTCTGTGGGGGTGTGTCTCTGTGTCTATGTGGGGTGTGTCTCTGTGTCTCTGTGGGGGTGTGTCTCTGTGTCTATGTGGGGGTGTGTCTCTGTGTCTATGTGGGGGGGTGTCTCTGTGTCTATGTGGGGTGTGTTTCTGTGTCTATGTGGGGGTGTGTCTCTGTGTCTATGTGGGGGGGGTGTCTCTGTGTCTATGTGGGGTGTGTCTCTGTGTCTATGTGGGGGTGTGTCTATGTGGGGGTGTGTCTCTGTGTCTATGTGGGGGTGTGTCTCTGTGGGGGTGTGTCTCTGTGTCTATGTGGGGTGTGTCTATGTGGGGGTGTGTCTATGTGGGGATGTGTCTCTGTGTCTATGTGGGGGTGTGTCTCTGTGTCTATGTGGGGGTGTGTCTCTGTGTCTGTGTGGGGGTGTGTCTATGTGGGGGTGTGTCTCTGTGTCTATGTGGGGTGTGTCTCTGTGTCTATGTGGGGGTGTGTCTCTATGTCTATGTGGGGTGTGTCTCTGTGTCTATGTGGGGGTGTGTCTCTGTGTCTATGTGGAGTGTGTCTCTGTGTCTATGTGGGGTGTGTCTCTGTGTCTATGTGGGGGTGTGTCTCTGTGTCTATGTGGGGGTGTGTCTCTGTGTCTATGTGGGGTGTGTCTCTGTGTCTATGTGGGGGTGTGTCTATGTGGGGGCGTGTCTCTGTGTCTATGTGGGAGTGTGTCTCTGTGTCTGTGTGGGGGTGAGTCTCTGTGGGGGTGTGTCTATGTGGGGTGTGTCTCGCAGCTGTTCTCCATCGGTGGCGAGAGAGGCAGTGGAACTCGCCTCTTGAGTTTCGAGTTAAGTTGCACGAAGCTCTCCGCCCACTTCGCCAACTGCTCCCGACCCCCCGCACACTCTCTCCCTCTTCTCTCTCCCCAACTCTCCCCCCAACTCTCTCCCCAACTCTCCCCCCAACTCTCTCCCCAACTCTCTCCCCCCAACTCTCTCCCCAACTCTTTCCCCAACTCTCTCCCCAACTCTCCCCCCTTCTCTCTCCCCAACTCTCCCCAACTCTCTTCCCAACTCTCTCCTCTTCTCTCTCCCCAACTCTCTCCCCTTCTCTCTCCCCAACTCTCTCCCCAACTCTCCCCCCTTCTCTCTCCCCTTCTCTCTCCCCAACTCTCTCCCCTTCTCTCTCCCCAACTCTCTCCCCTTGCTCTCTCCTCAACTCTCTCCCCAACTCTCCCCCCTTCTCTCTCCCCTTCTCTCTCCCCAACTCTCTCCCCTTCTCTCTCCCCAACTCTCTCCCCTTCTCTCTCCCCAACTCTCCCACTCTCTCCCCAACTCTCCCACTCTCTCCCCAACTCTCTCCTCTTCTCTCCCCCCTTCTCTCTCCCCAACTCTCTCCCCTTCCCTCCCCCCAATTCTCCCACTCTCTCCCCAACTCTCCCACTCTCTCCCCTGCTGCCTCCACGCCCACCCCACCCCCATATCGAGAGTCATCCCATATCAGCACACTCGTCATACCAGCCATCAACGACGCACACCACCCCATACAGCACATCTCCCATACACCATACTCCGCACACCACAAAGATCCCCTGTGTAGCCTTCACAGACCGCCGGGGCAAGTGCTGCTAGCGAGTAGCACCTATGGAGGCTGGCACGGCACACGGGGGGGGGGGGGGGTGGGTGGCCAGCACCACGCCCGGCCGCCTTTGTCTCCCCAGTGACGATGTCTGCACATCGCACCGGGTACTCGTTTGAGGCCGAGTCGACCTCGAGGACGCCCAGGACCGGTTCAGATCATCGTCACATGTGTTGGTGGGGAGGGGGGAAATGAGGGAGATGGGGAGAGAGATGGGGAGGGAGGGAGATGTGGAGGGGGGAGATGGGGAGGGAGATGGGGAGGAGGGAGATGAAGGGGTATATGGGGAGGGAGGAAGATGAGGAGGGAGCTGTGGAGGGAGGGAGATGAGGAGGGGGGGAGATGTGGAGGGAGGGAGATGTGGAAGGAGGGAGATGGGGAGGGGGGAGATGTGGAGGGAGGGAGATGGGGAGGGAGGAAGATGGGGAGGAGGGAGATGAAGGGGTATATGGGGAGGGAGGAAGATGAGGAGGGAGCTGTGGAGGGAGGGAGATGAGGAGGGGGGGAGATGTGGAGGGAGGGACCTGTGGAGTGAGTTTGAGAGGAGGGAGAGCAAGATGGATGCGGGGGGGGATTTGAGGATAAAGAGGAGGAAGGAAGAGGGAGAGAGGCGACATGGGATGGGTGAGGTGGGAGTGGTGGGTGTAGGGATGGAGAAGGGGAGTGTGGGATGGAGGAGATGAGGAAGGGATGGAGGGGGAGGGTGAAGGATGAATAGGGGGAGGGAGTGGGGCACGTTAGGGGAATTCCCACGTGTGTCTATACACATTAGGAATGTAGCGAATCATCAATTGTTCCACACAATCAGTTCCAACACTACGATTGCACTTCGAAGTATTTAATGCAGCACTCTCGATTCTCATTATCGATTCTATAGCTTCACGTACGCTACATCTACCACGGGGGGGGGGGGATGAAATCGTTTGGTGGCGATTCTAGAGGAGAATGAATCGGCGGTTGGAATCGGATCGTTACAACTCCGTTGCAATGCGTTGACAAAGAGCCGTGACGTCACCCCACGTGTTTTCGTGCCAATTCGGGGGAAAATTGTAGCGGGTTCCATCCAGCGGTGGATTGCTCACGGCTCCTTTGCTGCCACCACTGACGGTGATTATTGATGATAGTCATTTAACCCCGGCAAAGGGCCTCACTGATTGGCTGCCCACTCTGACCCCGACGGTCTGGAATAATCATACGCGAAGGAGTCGTCCATAAATGACGTCACGCGATTTTGGACGATTTTTGAACCCCCCCCCCCCTTCGTCACACGGCGTCACAAAAAGTCAGACCCCCCCCCCCTCAAATATGACGTCAAAAAGCTCTGCCCCCCTCCCCCCAAAATACAACATGCTTCAAATCGCTTTAAACTATTGTCATTAGTGCGCATTTAATGTGACGCCGCACTTCTGATGTTGTAGGAGAAAACATTCAACGAAAAGTCTATTTGATTAAGTAGAACGTGTTGTCTATATTTATTTAAAGTTGCGCATTTTGATGTGACGTCACATTTCTCAACCTCACCCGCCACCCCCCACCTCGTCACAAATGTCTGGCCCCCGAAGCGGGCAGCAGAGGAACGCTTCACGGTGGCCGCGTCTCGCGACGAGACGCAGTCGTGAAATCAGACGGATTCGCGGTGTCCAGCCACCGTGACGGGGCCTCGTGTAAGAGCCAGCCGGGTCGAGCAAACTTTTCGAGGGTCCCTTTGGCTTTTGGTGTAATTTGCCCAAGTCACAGCAACACCCACTCAGAAGAATCAGAATATTGATTTGCGGCCGGAGGAATCCGATGAGCCATGAAGCTCTTTTTCACAAGATGTCCGGTAGTGGCACGAGGTAAGAACGTTACCAGCGGCAATCATCGCCTCCTACTGCTGGCAGACTGATAACCCCGCTCGCAGGCCCAGGTGCTTAGGGGCCGTCCATAAATGACGTCACGCACCTGGGGGGGGGGGGTGGAGGGTCAGACATTTGTGACGATGTGTGACGAGGGGGGGGGAGAGGTTTGAGAAATGTGACGTCACATCAAAATGCGCAACTTTAAATAAATATAGACAACACGTTCTACTTAATTAAATAGACTTCTTTTTAATAAATGTTTTCTCCTACAACATCAGAGTGCAGCACCACATGAAATACGCACTACAATGACAATAGTTTAAAGCGATTTGAAGCATGTTTTATGATTTTGGGGGAGGGGGGGAGGGCAGAGCTTTGTGACGTCATATTTGAGGTGGGGGGGGGGGTCTGACTTTTTGTGACGAGGGCGGGGGGGGGTCAAAAAACGTCCAAAATCGCGTGACGTCATTTATGGACGGCCCCTTAGTCACCTTGCGCCGCACAGGGACAGCTGCCAGTGGGGGGGGGGGGGAGGTGCCCCTTTCAAATGTTGAAATGATGCGATGTGAGCTGCACGTCTTTCCGAGATGGTCCTGGCGAATCGGAGGGCCCCCCGCGATAAATGCTTTGAAGCTATCAATTCCGGCTCAGTGATTCTGCACTTGCTCTATTACTATAGTACTATACCGCCTTCGACTTTTACGAACGACCGGGTGTTTTAAATTGAGAGATTTGTCGTATTATTTGGCTGTATAGCAAATTAAAAAATACAATTACTTTACTGAGCAAGTAAAAAACAATTGTGTTTTCAGATTCACGTTAATTTTTTTTATTTCGGACCCCTTTCCAACATCGCATGCTACAGGCCCGGCACTTAGCTTAGTCTGGCACTGACCTCGGGGGCTCGCGGAGCCAGACTCCATCTCAAGTGGGCCCGAGACGGTCTGAGGGTGGGGAGACGGGGGGAGAGGACGGGGAGACGGGGGGGAGACGGGGGGGGAGGAGGGGGGGACGGGGGGGAGGAGGGGGGGACGGGGGAGAGGAGGGGGAGACGGTGGGGGAGACTGGGGGGAGACGGGGGGAGGAAGGGGGAGACGGTGGGGGAGACGGGGGGGAGAGGGCTGGAGACGGTGGGGGAGACGGGGGGAGAGGAGAGGGAGACGGGGGGGGGGGAGACGGGGGGGAGGAGGGGGGAGACGGGGGGGGGAGACGGGGGGAGGAGACGGCGGGGAGACGGCGGGGGAGAGGGTGGGGAGACGGGGGGGAGACGGGGAGACGGGGGGGAGACGAGGGGGAGACGGGGGGAGAGGAGGGGGAGACGGGGGGGGGAGAAGGGGGAGACGGCGGGGGAGAGGGCGGGAGACGGGGGGGGGAAGGAGGGGGAGACGGGGGGGAGACGGGGGGGAACGGGGGGAAGAGGAGGGGGAGAGGGTGGGGAGACGGGGGGAGAGGGTGGGGAGACGGGGGGGAGACGGGGGGGAGGAAGGGGAGACGGGGGGGGGAGACGGGGGGGAGAGGAGGGGGAGAAGGGGGGGGAGACGGGGGGGGGAAGGCGGGAGACGGGGGGGAGGAGGGGGAGACGGAGGGGGGGACGGGGGAAGAGGAGGGGGAGAGGGTGGGGAGACGGGGGGAGAGGAGGGGGAGAGGAGGGGGGGGAGACGGGGGGGGAGATGGGGGGGGGGGTTCTCTGGGCGTTGTCTCAGCCGTACCCCGGGGGGCCTCATTCCAAACCCCGCCAACAGAGCGCGGTTACCAGGGGCTTGCAGGATGTGATGATTGTGTGTGAGTGCGTGTGATTGTGCGAGTGCTTGCGTGTTAATCTCTATGTGTGTGATTGTGTGAGTGTGTTTGTGTTAATCTCTGTGTGTGAGTGCGTGTGATTGTGTCAATGTGTGATTGTGTAAGTGTGTTTGTGTTAATCTCTGTGTGTGTGATTGTGCGAGTGCTTGCGTATTAATCTCTATGTGTGTGATTGTGTGAGTGTGTTTGTGTTAATCTTTGTGTGAGTCTGTTTGTGTTAATCTCTGTGTGTGAGTGCGTGTGATTGTGTTAATGTGTGATTGTGTAAGTGTGTTTGTGTTAATCTGTATGTGTGATTGTGTGTGTGTTTGCGTTAATCTCTATATATGTGATTGTGTTAGTGTGTTTGTGTTAATCTCTGTGTGTGATTGTATGAGTGTGTTTGTGTCAATCTCTGTGTGAGTGTGTTTGTGTTAATCTCTCTGTGTGTGATTGTGTTCATGTGTCTGTGTTAACCCCTGTGTGTGAGTCCGTGCGTGTGGTTGTGTTCATTCTTTGTATGAGTGCGTGTGATTGTGTTCATGTGCCTGTGTTAATCTCTTTTTGTGAGTGTGTGTGGTTGTGTTCATGTGTCTGTGTTAATCTCTTTGTGTGAGTGCGTGTGATTGTGTTCATGTGTATGTGTTAATCTCTTTGTGTGAGTGTGTGTGTGGTTGTGTTCATGTGTATGTGTTAATCTCTTTGTGTGAGTGCGTGCGTGTGGTTGTGTTCATGTGTCTGTGTTAATCTCTGTGTGCGTGTGATTGTGTCCGTGTGTT
Organism: Petromyzon marinus; assembly: GCF_048934315.1. Taxonomy (NCBI): domain Eukaryota; kingdom Metazoa; phylum Chordata; class Hyperoartia; order Petromyzontiformes; family Petromyzontidae; genus Petromyzon; species Petromyzon marinus. The sequence goes on from NC_133722.1 coordinate 4,329,795, forward strand.
TGTGTTCATCTGTGTCTCGACGTGTGAGTGTGTGTGATTGTGTTCATGTATCTGTGTTCATCTCTGTGTGTGAGTGCGTGCGTGTGGTTGTGTTCATGTGTCTGTGTTCATCTCTGTGTGTGAGTGCGTGTGGCTGTGTTCATGTGTCTGTGTTAATCTCTGTGTGCGTGTGATTGTGTCCGTGTGTTTGTGTTCATCTCTCTGTGTCTCGACGTGTGAGTGTGTGTGATTGTGTTCATGTGTCTGTGTTGATCTCTGTGTGTGAGTGCGTGTGATTGTGTCCATGTGTTTGTGTTCATCTCTCTGTGTCTCGACGTCTGAGTGTGTGTGATTGTGTTCATGTGTCTGTGTTTATCTCTGTGTGTGAGTGCGTGTGCTTGTGTCCGTGTGTTTGTGTTCATCTCTCTGTGTCTCGACGTCTGAGTGTGTGTGATTGTGTTCATGTGTCTGTGTTGATCTCTGTGTGTGAGTGCGTGTGATTGTGTCCGTGTGTTTGTGTTCATCTCTCTGTGTCTCGACGTGTGAGTGTGTGTGGCTTCCTCCCGTCAATTTCCAGCTGGTGTGCGTTACGATGGTGGTTTGTGGCTTGGGTGTAGGGGTGGGGTGTAATTGTGTGCGGTGGACTGTGTAGGAGCGTGTGGTGTGGTTTGTGGTATGGGTGTTGTATGTGTCGTGGGTAATAAACAACCACACGGACACTTTGGAGGCCACACGTTTATTACAACATTAATAACACACAAGCTACAATACAAAGGTGATAACGGCCCCTTTCACCCGATACTCTACGTAGCCGGCTAGCTCGCCTCTTTGGGGCCGTTCATAAATGACGTCACGCATCTAGGGAGGGGGGTGGGGTCAGACATTTGTGACGATGTGTGACGAGGGGGGGGGGTTAAGAAATGTGACGTCACATCAAAATGCGCAACTTTAAATAAATGTAGACAACACGTTCTACTTAATTAAATCGACTTTTTTATACGTTTTCTCCTACATCAGAGTGCAGCGCCACATTAAATACGTACTACAATGACAATATGTTAAAAGCGATTTGAAGCATGTTTGATATTTTTTTGGGGGGGGGGGGGGCAGAGCTTTGTGACGTCATATTTGAGGGGGGGTCTGGCTTTTTGTGACGCCGTGTGACGAAGGGGAGGGAGGAGGTAAAAAAGAGCCCCTTTGGCTGCCTCTCTACAGCTACCCTGCCGGGGCTTGAGTCTTCTCTGACGTCTGCACTGGTTATCAGCTCGGAGCTTCACTGACACAGCTCCAGCCTCACCCAAGCCAGGGGGTTCGGCTTTGCCCACATGGCTGTTCCCTCTTCATCCAGACGACACTGACGAGAGCCGTTCAGGGCCCTGACTTATTATATACAGGGTCCCGGCTCACTCCACCCCTGACGACGCCTCCCTTCCAGAACCTTCTCTAAAGGTCCTGGATGATGAGCTCATCCCCCAGCACCCTTCCGGGGGCCTGGGGTCCCACCTGTTGGTCCCAATGCTCCCCCCCCCCAGGGATTGCCCAGGGCCAACTGCCCATTATTATTGTTGAGCCGATCCGGCCTCCCTTCCGCTCTCTACTGGCCTGAGCTAGTACTGCCGGCTACGAGTAGTGGCGATCGTGGCCAACCCTGCCAATACATATGTATCCCTATATGTCTGCGTGTCCGTATGTGTCTGTATGTATGTGTTTGTTTTGTATCATCATGAGGCCTCCTTTGCCAGTACTAAAATATAGGAATAGGGGTTTTCCCCCTTTTTTATGGCAACAAAACTGACATCTTTTGCAAGGAATCATGTTTACATTAACCACAATACTTGAAGTCAAAATGCAAACAAAAAACAATACTCTGATAATGTGTGCATTGTCCTTGAAACTCATTGGTCCACACCAGAGACAGCATTTCTTAGAGCCTAGTCTCACATGGTGTTCGACCAGATGACGCCAAAAGGCGTAGTGTGTGTTTTGTCTTTGTGCCTGCCTGTGTATGGATGTTCGCTGTCCGTGTGGACATGGTGTTGGCCACCCACCCCCTCGTATGCCGTGCCGACCTTCATTCCGTACTTGCTAACAGCAACCGTCTGCTCGGGCTATACGGGGGATCTTTGTCTTTATGTTTGTTTTGATGCGGGGAGCGGTAGTGTAGCGGTTATCGCGCTGCGCTACGAACCTGGAAACCCGAGTTCGATTCCCGCTCACGGCCAACACCAGTGACGATTATTTGAACCGGTCCTGGGTCCTCCCCCCCTAGATCGACTCAGCCTCGAATGAGTGCCTGGTGCGGTGGTGAAGCCATCTCGTCCTGGCCAGCAGCAGACCCATCGAGCTCCTGAACCGCATTGCCATACGGAAGAAGACAGAGGTACATACAAAGTGACTCGTAGTGACCCATAGATGTACATCATAGACAAGCCACAGGCGCTCCCCTGTGGCCATGCGACCCAAACTATGGACCCACACAGTAAGCTCACTGTGGTCTGCCCTCCTTCAACGGAGGAGCAGGACCAGCGACACTACACGAACTTCTCTCTTTCTCTGATGAGAACCAGTCTCGTCGTGGCGAGCAGGCGACATATGAATCGATTTGCGGTAGCCCGGGTCACCGCAACATATTGGTGGGCCGGGTATAGTTTAAGGTTATTTTTCTGGGAACATCGCTGGTACCACCACGATGTCCTGCCGGAGGGCGACGCTGGGAGCGATGATGACGACCACGATGTCGATCCCGCCAGCACGACCGTGACCGCCGGCCGTACCGAGAGAGCGCCTGGTGCTCCATTGCCTCCAAGTGGTCTCGCTCCCAAAGACAAGGAGGGTGACCGCCCCCGTAAGAAGCACAACGTGCTGGGGAATGACCAGACCAGCATCCTGATGTACTTTCGAAACAAGCGATAAACAGCCGTTGCCACGCACAAATACCCCAGCAGCCCCCCTTTTTTATGGGTGTTTTTTTTTTATTTCCATATTTGGCGTGCGTATCGGGCTCAGTGACATCTCCACGTCTTCATAGGCCTTCTGGTTTCGGAGTTATGGAGGTTTTGGCACCCCCGGATCACGATGGTGACCCGGGTCACCGATATGTTCATTATACATTTCTAATTACATGTCTAATTGTATCGAACGTTCTGGTTTTTTGTTACATACTTTTATTATTGAACGTGCCCCGTTGTCTGTTTATATTCTAGTAATAGGTTTTTACCCTTTTATCTGGCAACAAAACTGACACCGTTTTTACAAGGGATCATGTTTGCATTAACCACAACACTTGCGGTCAAAATGCAAACAAAAAGACAACTCTGATAATGTATGTGGAACTGTCCTTGAAATTGATTGGTGCACATCCGACACAGCTTTTATTAGAGCACAGTCTCACGTGGTGTTGGACCAGATGACGCCGCAAGTGTTGTGGTTAATGCAAACATGATCCCTTGTAAAAAAAAGGTGTCAGTTTTGTTGCCGGATCAAAGGGTAAAAACCTATTACTATATCTTGCTACTGGCAAAGGAGGTCTCATAATTTTCGATTTAAAGCTTTCATGACTGCAATGATTCATCTTCTTTGGTTCTTTCGGTAAAGTCACGTAGAATGAGAATAAAATTATAAGTTGATAAAATAAAATAACACAATAATATTGTGTTATTTTAGAATATTATTGTGTTATTTTATTTTATCAATTTATTATTTTATTCTCATTCTACGTGACTTTACCGAAAGAACCAAAGAAGAGGTCTCATAATGTTTATATTCTTTCAAATCTTTGACGCTTAATACCTTCGGACCCACGACGCCGATGCGGCTGCAGTCTTCGACACGGGCTGGTCTCGCGCGACAATTTCACGAAGAAACCAAAAAAATAACCCGGTCCAGGTCCCGCAGACCCTGGGCCTATTCGTGTTTGTTTTTCTTGCTGAATTTTAATTTTAATTTTATTATAATGTATCACGTTTGAGGATGAAAATGATGCTCGCGGTGCTTTTTTGAGTGGAAGATCGTCACGTGACGGTTGAACTCGGCAGCGTCTCACCGAGTGCGAGTCCCTCGTGCCAAAACCACCACCACCACCACAAACCTGGCACAGGCTGCCGTGCTGAAAGTAAAACACACCGGTGGGCTAAAGTTGTCCCGACACTTCTGTGCCTTCACCTGAAGAAGGCCACTTGTGTTGTGGCCGAAACGTCGTGTTTTAATTTTTTCTTTTATTTTTATTTTTAATTAGTTTTTTTTACCTACGTGACTTTACCGAATGAAACCAAAGAGTAGTGAACTATTTGTCCTTTGTAAACGTGAAACATTTTTTTTACTGTTTGGCCGTGTCGGGTGGTGGAGGGTTACGACACATTTCTAAATAACGCGATCTAACCCAAAAACCTTTATTATGAAAATGAAATGCCTGCAAACAACGTGCCGGAGAGGAGTCTTGCTTCGTTTGCTTTGGGTGTGTGTGTGTTGTAGTGTAGCGGTAGTTTAGCGGTTAGCGCGCTGTGCTACGAACCCGGCGGCCCGAGTTCGATTCCGGCTCACGGGTAAAACTGGTGACGATGATCTGAACCGGTCCTGGGCCTACAGCCTCAAATGAGTACCTGGTAAGGTGTGTAAACATCGCCATTGGGGAAACAAAGGCGGTCGGGCGTGGTGCTGGCCACCCAACCCCTCGTGTGCCGTTCCGGCTCATAGGTGCTCGCTAACAGCACTTGCCCCAAGTCTGCTCAGCCTATACAGGGGATCTTTGTCTTTGTGTTGCAAACAATTCGCAATCGACTCGACTCGACCTTCCTGGGCCACATCGCTGCCGGACATCCGTGAAAACTAGTGGAGATCTGTGAAAAAGAGCTTTATAGCTCATCGGATTTCCTCCTCCAGCCAACGCAGTAGACATATGGACATCATATATTTCTAATTAGCAGTAGACATGGACATAATATTTCTAATTGTATAGAACGTTTCCGGTTTTTTACACGTTTATTGAACTTGCCCGTTGTGTGTTTATATTCTTTCAAATCTTTCATGCTTAATATCAGGCTGCCGTGTTCAAAATAAAATACCTGCAAACTACGCGCTGGAGATGCTGCTGCTACTGCTCGTGCACCACTGAAAATGCAGCAGCAGCATCAGCAGGTACCTTTGGTAACGCTTGCCCATTGGTGCGCTCATGAAGGAGGGCCATTGCCCGAAACGTCGCCTATTGTACACGTTTGCCTTTCGTGACCACGGTGGTATTCTCGAATGTTCAACACGTTGGAGGGTTTCGCGACCAATATCCATAATAGAGGTTTTTGGGTTAGATCACGTGACTATAAATGTGTCGTTAAACCCACCACCACCCGACACAGCCAATTAGTAATTGTACACGCGGTGGGTTTACCATCCCTGTCAACCCGTACGGTTTACCCCGTATTCTTGTACAGGGAAATTCAGTTTTCAGAGGTCCATACGGCGGTACATCCGTTTCAATATGGGCAAATTATAGTTGTTTGTCTATGTGTTTGTGTTTCTCCCTTGTGATGGGACGTTGTAAGATGAACGTTGAGATGCATTAGGGGCACGGGGTGACCAATAAGGTCTGAATTGTTCTGTAATAAGGTAGGGCACTGATAAGGGGTTGACAGGTATGGGTTACCCCCCAACACACCGATGTGCTTGTACAATTCGTTACTAGTACTGCTGTACTAGTGTAGCGAGTCCAACTGAGTCGCAGACGCTAACTTGGGAGCAACACTATTTATTCACAACCAACGTGCAACACAAAACAACCTTCGCTCGGGTCTCGAATACCCGTCTAACCACGCTACGGCAGAACTATACACGGTTCGCTATCCCGGTCCGGACCACCAGCTGGGTCCCAGACCACGTGGCTAGAGGCTTCTTCTCCCCGGCGTGGATCTTCGAACCACCAACACTTGAAGAACCCCGAACTCCTCACTGAGCTCTCGTTATATGCTCCCGGGCTGGGGCTGGCTCCACTCCTGGCCCCGCCCACCTTCCAGGCTTCTCGAGCTCCCTCTCGAATGTTCCCGAGAGCTCTCCGGGACCACGTGACCGCCCCTCGGCCCCCGGTCCACCGGTCCACCGGTGGCCCCCCCTCCAGTATCGTCTGGTCACGTGACAACAGGTGAGCCAGAGTGTCATGCCCCCGGGTAACCCTGGCTGGCTGACGCTCGCTCTCGCTCCCTCACTGTGAGCCGGCACCGCACTCTGCTCGCGGTGCCTCCGCGCTAACCAGCGCCCACCCAACCACCGCTAGGGTTGGCACTGCAGCCCGCAAACCCGGGCTGCCCGCAATGACAACATTACCAGGCCGTGACTTTAGCAAGCCCGGCACCACAGAGTGACAAGAACCGTCACTACACTAGTAACGCATTGGCGCGTTTTGTTTACGTGACAAACCTTACTAATCGGCTGTGCCGGGTGGTGGTGTTGTAACGACACGTTTATCTAACCCCCCCCCCCCCCACCAAAAAAATCAAAATTCCCTCCACGAATTGTCGAACGTGTTTGCGTTTTTGAACAAATAATAACACCGTGTAACATTTTTTTTATTATTTGTTCCCGGGTAGTAAGTATTATTTCCTAATTGCTTATGCCTCTAAAGTACAGAAAGTGGGCTATTATTCCCCACGAACTTTGCTTCTGTGACCAGGACTGTGATATTCTTAAATGCACCTATTTTCAATGAGAAAACGTGGTGTGCATTTGTGCCATTCCTTCACGTAAAGTCCTGGTCACAAAAGCAAAGTTTGTGGGGTAATAATATCCCTTTTCTATACTTTTTAGGCGAATGCAATAAATATTTATAAACATCCAGGTCTGTCATTCTGTCATTGTGTGATTAACGCGGCACGGATTGGTTGAAGTGCATCACGTGACCGTGAGCAAGCAGCCAACCAGAGGTGCGCCTCTCACAAAAATGTCCGCCCCCCAGGTGATGTTGCGTCATAATAAGGCGCTGTGGGCAGCTGATCTGCCAGCACGCTCACGGGCCGACAGGGGTGGGGGCTGAGGGGGACCCCCCCCCCCTCCATAAGACCCCTTAAGATAAGAGCCTTCCACCCCCCCCCCCCCACGACCGGAGGTTGACAACCCAGAGCCCCCAGGGGTGGAGGCTGAGGAGGAGGGGGACCCCCCCCCCCCACCACTTCCTAAGACCCCTTAAGATAACACCTGGCAAATAATCCTAACAGTTCTTTCAGTGATTAAGAAGTCATAGCTCTTAAAAGTGAATGTAAGTATCACAACTAAAGTTTAAATACATTTTTATTCATTCACATTAAAGTTACATCGAGGGATCATCAACAAAGATATGGAGAGTGAAAGTTTTAAGTGACAGCCGCGTAAAGCCGCTCTGATTCGACTTATTGAAAGTCCCCAAGCACAGCAAAGCCGTTCCCGTTCTTTTTACAGTACTCCACAATAATACTTTTCAATAATACTTTTGACGGTAAAACACACGTGCACTACACACACACATCTATTACGCACGGACATATACACACGGTTCTAATTACATTAGTACTGTAGTTTTTTTTTGGTGCTTAAGGCCCACCGCACGTTGTGCGAGTGCATCGTACTGATTTAGTGGACCAGTCTGTTGGGGGCCGCCGCAGGCTGTGGTTGTTGGGGGGCGCCACAACCTAGCTCCCCAACAACCTGGTTAGCAAATAACACTTACTACCCAGGAACAAAAAAAATCGTGTTACATCGTTTAAATAATCTGCGCAGAAACGAAACGGCATGTTTCTGACCGCATACGCGAGCCCAAGTCAGATTTGAAACACGGTAGGACGGATTCTTCTGCCGTGGCTGATCATTGTTACAACGCTGTGGGTTCTCATGATATTGTTTTCTCCGATACCAAAGTGCTCTGCAAGCCGTCTGGATACCACCAAAGATTTGTCCATGAAGCCATCCAGATATACAAACATAGACATAACTTCAACCAAGAAGATCGATTCAAATTGAGCAATCGATGGAAGGATGTTATTAACCAAGTTAAACCCTAGCTGCCTTATAGTTTATGTTTATATCCGCATCTCCAGTCTTTTACTCCCAGCCCTGCTCACTCCCCATCACCTGGAAATTTGCCGTGCAGTGCTTCGAGCCAGCAGAGTTCTCCCCCAATTCCCCAACGTGTCACAGCAGTAGGCCGAGCTTTAGGACCATCCGCACCGCTCTCCTCTGGCCCACGCCCCGCCCCCCACACTCACCCTGGCTCCTCCCCCCCCCACCTCAGCTATATAATCTCTTGTCACAGTCATCTCTTTGCCATACTTCAGCGATTGTTCTTTCGCTGTGGTTGTCCCCACCTGATGACGGAAGCTTGTGTTGCGCCCGAAACCGTCGTGATTTAATTTAGTTGTTTTCATTTTTGTTTTATTTAATTGAATTAACAAACATTTTTACCCACGTGACTTTATCGAAAGAACCAAAGAGTTTACGCAGAGGTTGTTTGACCGCTGTGCTGCCCCAAGAAGGCGATGCTAGGACGACCCCACGCGTCTCCCGCGTGTCTCCCGCGCGTCTCCCGCGCGTCTCCCGCGTGTCTCCCGCGTGTCTCCCGCCGGCCACGGCGACTTGGGGAGGCCACAGCCGCGAGTTCAAATGCCGGTTCGGAGGTCGACTCCAATCCTTCGTCCGCACTACATCGTTGACATGCTGCACCCATCCCATGGTCCCCTCGAGGTCCCTGAGATCCGGGGATGTTGATCGCCTCTGCATTCGCAGGGCGAGGCTTCGGTCTATTGTGTGAGCGAGATGTTTCCCCGTGTGTAGCCCCCCAGGGCAATGGGAGCCCTCTCCCGTGAGATATCTCAGGTATATCTCTCTTGAGAGTATGTGGACATTTAAAAAAAAATGCGTCTTTAATTCTATTTGTGTACGCTGCCGCTGATTAAACTTTGAGTTCATTTAGTGAAATGGATGCTTGAAACGTATTTGTAATGTTATTGATTATTATGCTGAGTGTCTGCTGCTGCTGCTGTGTCCTTTACAGCGCTTTGAGGTCCTTGATTAAAATCCGCTAAATAAATGGAATTAGTATTATTATTATCATTTGGGGTCAATAAAATAGCTACCACGTTGTGATGGAAGTCAATAGGGATTGTCCTATGGAAGAGATTCGCCCCCCCACCCACGCCACCACCACCACCTACCCGCCGCCACCACCTACCCACCGCCATAGGAATGTGGAATTTCCACCAATGGCTCTGGAGGGTTGCGAACTCATTAGCACCAACGCCTCTTTACTCGTGAGAGCAGGACGTCACTCTAACGTTTGAAATGTTGGCTGATTATGGTGTGTCCAAAAGCACGCCCGACCGCCTTTGTCTCCCCAGTCATGATATTTACACACCGCATCAGGTACTTGGTTTAAAGCTGAGTCGACCTAGGGGCGGCACAGGACCGATGCAGATATCCGTAACTGATGTTGACCGTGAGCAGGAATCGAATTCTGGGTTTCGTAGTATACTCATCAGTTACACTCATACACACACACTGATACACACCCACACATTCATACACACACACTCATACACACACACACTCATACACACTCATACACACAACAACAACCGCCATTCACCACTAAGTGGCGGTGACGTCACCACGACGCTTGTGCCAGGCCATGTGCACCTTGAGGCCACGTGAAGTGTCGAACGCCCGCTGGCAGGAGGTCACGAGGCAGACCCAGGTGCCACGGGTCGACTGACTGAGATGACTGAGATGACTGGCTGATGCACCACCTGTGCCCCCTACTGTGCCAACCTGCTGTGCTTTAGCCACCCGGCGCTCCGGTCGTTGTTGTGAGCGTCGCTCCTCCGCCCTCCGTTGTTGTTGGAGGGCGACTGCCTCCAACTGCCCAGTAGCATCCTTCACGAGCCTCCTCCACAGAGGGCGATCTTGACACCGCTGGTACCACTCATATACACCACACACTCATACACACCACACACATATAATCATACATATGCACTCACAATCGCATACTTATTCACGCACGCTCTCACGCTCTCTGTGGTGCCGCAGCAGCGAGGCCGTCCGGACGACTCCGTGGCCGCGACGCCGCCACCTCCGAGCGACGGGGCCGACGCTGCTCTCCCCTCACCCCCCACATGAACACACACACCACCACATGAACACACACGCACCACACATAGAGCCCCCACATGAACACACACACCACCACATGAACACACACACACCACACATAGAGCCCCCACATGAACACACACACCACCACATGAACACACACACACCACACATAGAGCCCCCACATGAACACACACACCACCACATGAACACACACACACCACACATAGAGCCCCCACATGAACACACACACAGAGCCCCCACATGAACACACACACTCCCACATAGAGCCCCCACATGAACACACACATAGAGCCCCCACATGAACACACACCCCCATATAGAGCGCCCACATGAACACACGCACTACACACACACTACACACACCCACATAGAGCCCCCACATGAACACACACACACCCCCACATAGAGCCCCCACATGAACACACACACCCCCACATAGAGCCCCCACATGAACACACACACCCCCACATAGAGCCCCCACATGAACACACACACACCCCCACATAGAGCCCCCACATGAACACACACATAGAGCCCCCACATGAACACACACACACATAGAGCCCCCACATGAACACACACACACCCCCACATAGAGCCCCCACATGAACACACACACACACATAGAGCCCCCACATGAACACACACACCCCCATACAGGGGAGGTCACCTGGCCGACAGGTTTTCACCCAGAAGCCTTCTCATGGGACCAAACTTCACGGTTTCCTGCGACCAGGGAACTGGGCGACCTCCCCCGAGGCTAGCGTGCCCCGTGGCGCCGTGACTTGGGTTGTAATCACGTGGTCACGACGGGGCTGCTGAGCCACCGCGGATAGGAAGCACCCAAAACACACACGGGTCAGGAGGTGGGGCGGAGTAGCGAGCGGCGGCAAGGCAGGGGGCCCTCCCCTTGCACAGCGTGTGTACAAAGCGGACGTCGAAGAGGGCACCGGTCGGATTAGCGAGGAGCGGGAAATCCGAGGATCTGATTGGACGAGAGGCCCTTTAAATCAGCTCCGGGCCCTCTGACCCCCGACCCCGGGTCCCGCGCGTGCGATTGGTGCGCGGCACCAGGCAGGTAGCCGCGTCGAATCTTGGTGGCGGCCGGCGCGTGAGTGTGCGCGGCCGCGTGCGGCGTGCGTAACGTTTAGGGGGGAGCGAGTGCCAATTAATCCCAGGTGGCTACGCGGATCATGCCCCGAGGGGCCGCAGCGAAGGGGGGGGGGGATGGAGTCGGCGAGCAGCAGTTGCCCCTACAGTCTGTTAAGGCTATACGGGGGATCTTTGTCTGTGGATCCCAAATGAACGAGGGGACGGGGGTCAGCCTCCCCGCGATCTGAGCGTGGCTTTTTCGCTCCAGCGCTGTCCTCCAGACAGTCTCGTTCCTTCGTCGTGAGAATTTTATTGTGTTATTTTATTTTATCAATTTTTTTATTTTATTCTCATTCGACGTGACTTTACCGAAAGAACCAAAGAAGATCTCACACACTTTACGACAAACATCAACCGCGTAGCCTTAACAGACTGTTGGGGCAGGCGCTGTTAGCGAGCATCTACGAAGGCCGGCACAGAACACGGGAGGGGGGGGGGGGGTGGCGCCTTTGTCTCCCCAGTGGCGATGTTTACTACACACCGCACCAGTTACTCATTTGAGGCTGAGTCGACCTAGGGGAGGCCCGGGGCCGGTTCATGTAATCGACACTGGTGTTGGCCGTGAGGGTGAATCGAACTCGGGTCGCCAGGTTCGTTGCACAGCGCGTAAATCAGTACCCAACCGCTCCCCACACACAGACAAAGATCCCCGTAAAGCCTTAACAGACTGTAGGGGCAACTGCTGTTAGCGAGCACCTATGAAGGCCGGAACGGTACACGAGGGGGTGGGTGGCCAGCACCACGCCCGACCGCCTTTATCTCCCCAGTGGCGATGTTTACACACCGCACCAGGTACTCATTTGAGGCTGAGTCGACCTAGGAGAGACCCAGGATCGGTTCATATAATCGCCACTGGTGTTGGCCGTGAGCGGGAATCGAACCCGGGTCGCCAGGTTCGTAGTGCAGCGCGCTAACCGCTACACTACCGCTCCCCTTACACACACAACCACACACACACACTCACTCACCCACTCAATCATCATTGCTCTCCTCTCATCATCCGCAGGAATAGCAATGTTCAAACACGGGATAGAATTCCTCTCTGATGTCTGTGATGTGAGTGCGAGATGTGTTTTACAAATTTGTAAGCGTGCGGTGCAGGGGAACTCGGGTATCAATGTGCATTGCTGTTGTTGTGCAACCCAGATCTCATTCGCAAGAGTAACCTGGGGCATCAGCATGCTAGTAGGGGGGCGATGACTGCAGTAGCTGCTGTGGTCTCGCCCAGGGGCACCCCCAGTGACAGCTGTTCCTGTGCATGAGTCTGCAAGTAGCAATAATAATCATTCAAATTTGTAATGCGGCATTCCATCCTAGGATCTCAATGCACAATGCATGGAAAGTAGGAAATGAAAAAAACAGAACCAGGGCAACTGGTCAAACTAAAGAGTGAAGGCTCAAATTTTGATTTAATAAAATAATAAAAATATAAAACATATTTTTTTTATTATTTTATTGTTTCCATTCTACGTGACTTTACCGAAAGAACTAAGAATATAGTGAAGGCTCAGTTAAAAGAGATGGGTTTTTTTTTTTCAAACCAGGGGCATGTTGCTGGGATGTAATCCCAAACGTGTAAAACAATGCACACCATTTGCAGGTGTAGTTTCCATAATATGGAAAGCTTGCACGGCGACTTGAAGAGGGCCCACTGTGACCTCCTCTCGCGAGCCACGCCGCAGAACGTGGAACGACCGCTCCGAGCGAAGCAAACGGCGCCGGATGAGTAGCCGTGAGTCGCAGCGTCAGCGCGAATTCCTCAGGGCAGTGCGCGTTGTTGTCGGAGAGACGTAGAGATGCGCGCAGACACACAGAGTACACAGAGAACCATAGATACGCGGAGATATTCATTAACGACACTAGCCACGGAGGGGGGCGGGTGCGGTTGTGGCTATGCAACCCAAAATGCGGACCGTGCAGTAAACCCACTGTGGTCTGCGCTCTTTCAAACTCTCTCTCTCTCTCTCCGCTGAAGCCCTATCGTCGTGGCCAGCAACAGCAGCAGCAGGACCTCAACATTGGCATTTTAGCTCCTGAAACTAAAATAGTTATATATATTTTTTATTTTAGCAGGTAAGGCCCCACTGAGCTATGTAGCTCTTTTTCAGAAGCGACCTGGCCATCACAAATGCTAGCTCAACGAAGTGGCTCATCATCACCATCATCGTCACGTGGGCATTTATAGCAGCCAAATACTCTAAACGCGTGACGTTGACTTATGAATGTGGAGGGGGAAAAAAAAACGGAGGACCCGGAGCAAAATCAACGCGACCGCGGGGAGAGAGAGACACGCAAACTCCAAATATACAGCAGCAGCAGGCGTCAGGGTGGGGATCGAACCCACGACCTCCTGCACTCCAGGCGAGGTAGTTAACATCTCATAGCCACCGTGATGATGATGAGAGAGAGAGAGACACGCAAACTCCAAATATACAGCAGCAGCAGGCGTCAGGGTGGGGATCGAACCCACGACCTCCTGCACTCCAGGCGAGGTAGTTAACATCTCCTAGCCACCGTGATGATGATGAGAGAGACCGCAAACTCCAAATATACAGCAGCAGGCGTCAGGGTCGCGGATCGAACCCACGAACCTCCTGCATACCAGGCAAAGTAGTTAACATCTCCTATCCACCGCGGCGAGATGAACGCAGCACTGCTTCGAGTGGGACGGACCTCCCTTGTTGATGGGAGCATTGCGCGCGTGGTTTGGGGGCTCGAAGCAGCGAGGGGGGTGGTCACTGGCAGTGCTGTAACGATGTCGCGGGGTAATTTTACGATTTCTAAAACATTTCCGGAGCACTTTGATCACTCCTCTCTCTCTCTCTCTCGTCCCAGTGAAATAAAATGACCAGGGAAACAAACAAACGAACGACTTAAAGCTTTTGTGGCTGCGGGAATTGAAATTCTTTGGAGGCCCCTCTCTTCGATCGGCTCTCTGATTTTACATTAGCAGGTGACGACAATTCTCGCACGAACACAGCCACCGAGCTCGTTGAGCTCGAGCTCGCTGCTCTGCGATCTCCCATTAACAAGCTAATCTCTCACATTAGCATAGCCACCTCAGGGCGCTGGCCGTGGAGGCCGCTCAACGATTTTGCATGATCATGCAAATTTTTACTGGGCAGCCCTTTGATTGGTGGAAAACCCACCACCGTCGCGGTCGCCGCCCACCACTCACATTAACATTAGCTGCCCCGCCCATGCTGCTGATATTTGGGCTACGCCCATTTCAAACCTTTATAAACAGTTTGCCTTTAGAAGCTAACCCCCTCTTCCTGATGACGACCGCTTGTGTTGCGATCGAAACGTCGTAGTTTTTTGTTACTTTCCTTGAACCGATCTACGTGACTTTACCGAAAGATCGAGATTTGAAATTTTCGTGACTGCAGGGATCCAGACCCTTTTGTTCTTTCGGTAGGTAGAGTCATCACGTAGTTAGAAATAAAATAATATAAACTCAGACTTAACTTCAACCGAGAAGATGGATACAAATTGAGCAATCATTGGAAGGATGTCATTAACCAGGTAAAACCTCAACTGCTGTATGGTTGTTACCTTCATATCCACATCTCCAGTTTCTTCAGCCTCCGACTCTCAGCCCTGCTCACTTTCCCCCCGGCATTTTGCCGTTCTCGCCCTTTAACCCCTTCTAGTAGCGCTCCACTTGGCAGCACTCCACTCCCCCTACCCCACACCCCCCTCTCTATCTCTCCTCCCTGGCTCCTCCCCCCTCTCTTACCTACACAGCCTCTTGTCACAGCAGCCCTTTTGCCCACTTCAGCAGTTGTTTCTTGCTGTGGTTGTCCCACCTGATGACGGACGCTTGCGTTGCGCCCGAAACGTCGTGATTTAATTTATTTTATACCTACGTGACTTTACCGAAAGACCCAAAGATGGAAGAGCACCCGTAACAGGCGACGTTTCGTGCGATGGCCCTTTCCCGCACAGCGCGTAGTCCAGGAATGCACCACTCCCCATCTCCCCGCTGTGCGTGATGCTAACGGGGGCTGTTTAACACGTAGGCTGTCGCGACCAATATCATCCATAATAGAGGTTTTTGGGTTAGATCGCGTAAATATATAAATGTGTCGTTAAAACCCGCCACCACCCGACACAGCCAACTAGTCAGGGTTGTCACGTAAACAGAACGTGGCCAATTCGTCACGAGTACAGCACACCGGTGTGTTGGAGAGCCAAGCCACAACATTCACAAGCCACAACAGTCACAACGGGGGGCTGCACTGACCTCGCTTACGACAACACTGCTACCCACAATGCATTGTGTCGGCAAACATTTTTTTACGTAAATTTGACTTTCGAACGTCATTGGGGTTAATTAGTCAATACTTTGCGTGATCGATTGAAGTCCAATAGTCGTAGCCTCGCCGCGAAACGCCGACACACAGCGGTAATAACCAGGGTGGACGTGCCGTCAGAGATTCATCGAGATCCGTACAGACACGTGGAGACCCAAAGAGACGCAGCGAGACTCATTAATTAAAGGCACTAGCCACACAGCAGTGCGATTATGCGGTGGGGTTAATGAGTCAATACGTTGCGTGACTGACTGATGGGTGAGCACTGTTCACGCACCTATTTGACCGCTGGGGTCATCGGGTATCGGGCGTAAAGACAGACACACACAGCCACACACTGGCAGACACACACAGGCAGACACACACACAGCCAAACACACAGCCACACACATAGCCACACACACAGGCAGACTTACAGCCACACACACAGACAGACACACAGCCACACTCACACACAGGCAGACACAAAGACAGAAAAAGATCCCCCGTCTAGCCTTAACTGACTTTTGGGGCAAGTGCTGTTAGCGAGCACCTATGAAGGTCGGCACGGCACACGAGGGGGTGGGTGGCCAACACCACGCCCGGCCGCCTTTGTCTCCCTAGTGGCAATGCTCATACATCACACCAGGTACTCATTTGAGGCTGAGTCGACCTAGGGGAGGCCCAGGACTGGTTCAGATAATCGTCGCCGGTGTTGGCCATGAGCGGGAATCGAACCCGGGTGTCTAGGTTCGTCGTGCAGCGCATTAGCCGCTACACTATCGCTCCCAAGACAGACAAACACAGACACACACAGCCAGACACACACAGCCACACACAGACACACCACAACGCTTGTGCCAGGCTATGTGCATCTTGAGGCCACGTGAAGTGTCGAACGCCCGCCGGCAGGAGGTCACGGGGCAGACCCAGGTGCCATGGGTCGACTGACTGAGATGAGTGGTTGATGCACCACCTGTGCCCCCTACTGTGCCAACTTGCTGTGCTTTAGCCACTCGGCGCTCCGCTCGTTGTTGTGAGCGTCACTCCTCCGCCCTCCGTTGTTGGAGGGCGATTGCCTCCAACTGCCCAGCAGCGTCCTTCACGAGCCTCCTCCACAGTGGCCGATCTTGACACTGCTGGTACCAGTCATTGGCAAGTCCACTCAACTCCACATCCTCCTGTACCACATCACTCCATCTCTTCTCTAGCCCGTGCCGCGCTCGTTTATCCCCCTCTATCTGGCCGAACAAAAGCTGTTTGGGCATGCGGTGACTTGGCATGCGGGCTCCATGACCCAGACAACGCAGCCTTGCCTGCCGGAGGAGCTCACCAATAGGACTTTGCCCAGATCTTTCAAGGATTTTTGAGCTCCTCACACAATCCAGCCTGGTTAAACCCAGGATGGATCGTAGGTAGGCCAGCCTAAATGTTTCCAACCGGCATAGATGCTCCTTTAGGGGGGGGTCCACGTTTTGCAAGCATACAGATGGGAGGGAATGACCGTGGCAGAGAAGACCTGAAGCTTCGTGCAGAGCGACAGACCAGGTAGCTTCCACACAGCGTTACGCAACCGATGAAAAGATATTGCCGCTCGACTGATTCTGAGTGAGACCTCTGCTGTCAAACCAGAGCCGGTCATGAGCACACTGGTCCAGGTATGGGAAACTCTCCACTCTCTCCACAACTGCCCCATCACCGATTGGGAGTTGTGGGGGTGGAGTGCCCGATGGTACAAAATGCCCAGGCAGGTGCTTAGTTTTGGTGGGACTGATAGTAAGGCCCCACCTCTTAGTGGCAAGTTCCAGGTTCAGCAGCAGCGCCTCCAACTCCTCCTCTGAGTGAGCAGCAATTACCAGATTATCGGCATACATAACATGGTTGAGCAATAAGGAGCCATCCCTTGACCGCACCTGGGCATCGATCAGGCTCCCATTGTATCCACTGTTCCATCACTATGTAGTCCAGCAGATATTCTTGCTTGGACCCAGCATGCATCCATGATGTTGTGTGGATACGCCGATGCCGGAACAGCGTGTTGGTCATTCCAAGCCCATGGGCTGCACAAAAATCTAGCAGCATCATGACCAACTCGGGCATTGAAGTCACCCAATAAGATGACTCTATCCCGAGGGGCCACTTTAGCCAGCACCTGTGACAGGAGGTCATAGAAGGCATCTGACTCATCGGCCTTGCCTGCATCCCTCCATGGATGTTCGTCTTCGGTGGGGGCATAAGTTACTACGACCACCACTTCTCGCCTCCGTTTGATGCGAAGGCGAGCCCAAAGTAGTCTGGGGCTTACCGCTTCCCACACCTCACCACTACGCTCCGACGCCCCCTTCATTTTTTTGTTCAGAAGAAGAGCCACACCCTGTTGTTTGGTAGTCTCCTGCCCCGAGTAGAGGACTGTCCACCTTTCATGGTGGCAGGAGCCAGAGCCAGTCCACCGGACCTCCTGAATACCACAGAGATTCAGGCGGTACCGGTCCAGCTCCCGACAGAGGAGTGGCAGCGTTCGAACATTCCACGTGGCCATCCGTAGTGGCTTTTTGTTGTTTCTGGAGGAGCCCCGAGGGTAAAGATTCAATCTCCTGGCTCCGCCAAATGGGGTTTGACCAGAATATGCCATAGACGCCTGTCTCCCCGAGGCCTCTGGCACAAGCTTATTAATTAGATATGTTTCACGTGGTTTTGTGGTAATTTATTGAAGGTGGAGGGGTTACTAGCCCCTCGCACCCGTCCAGAGCCCCCATTTAGCCGCTGTGGTGGTTGCAAACGCCATGAGGGGAAAGGCCAATCTAAATTGGCCCTCCCCTCCATGGCACTGCCCACCACAGCGTTGACGTCCGGCACCACGAGGAGGTAGGGAGTTGTTTTTGCCCGACACACACAGACACACACAGTCAGAAAAACAGACACACACAGCCACACACAGGCAGACACAGGCAGACACAAAGACATAAAGACAGACACACAACCACACACACAGCCACACAGGCAGACACACAGCAACAAAGACAAAGATCCCCCATATAGCCTTAACAGACTGTAGGGGCAAGAGCTGTTAGCGAGCACCTATGAAGGTCGGAACGGTACACGAGGGGGTGGGTGGCCAGCACCACGCCCGACCGCCTTTGTCTCCCTAGTTGCAATGTTTACACACCGCACCAGGTACTCACACAGCAACACACACACAGCCACACGCAGCCACACACAGGCAGACACACGGCCACAAACCCCACTTCTTCAGAAACCCCACCACCTCCCCTCCCTTTGTTGATGAAACGACGGAGATGGGGGACGTGGTGAGAGGGAGGGAGAGCGGTGATAAAGAGAGAGAGAGAGCGTGAGCGTGACAGAGAGAGAGAGAGAGCGGGAGGGAGAGAGCGAGAGGGAGACTTTTGACTTTTTAAACCAATTTTATTGCTGCCAGCAGCAACAGCTCTGGAGCCACTCTCGATACGGGGTCACCAACATCGAGCACAGCGACGTCGCCATTGCACAACCGCGCCACGTGCGCCACACCGCCACGTGATCCACACCGCCACGTGCGCCACACCGCCACGTGATCCACAACGCCACGTGCGCCACACCGCCACGTGATCCACACCGCCACGTGCGCCACACCGCCACGTGATCCACACCGCCACGTGATCCACACCGCCACGTGATCCACACCGCCACGTGCGCCACACCGCCACGTGATCCACACCGCCACGTGCGCCACACCGCCACGTGCAACGCGAGCGCCGCGTGGTCACGCACCATCGCCCGCTGAAAGTCGACCGGTGAAAACGTGAAAGTCAGGGCACCGTTTGTGTTGGTGCAGAGGGCCTGACCGCCTCCCCCACCCCCCGCCAACGTTCAAGGAACACGGCGTGCGCGTCCCCGGCATAGGAACGGTGCGCGTGCGAGAGGGAGACAGCGAGGCGGAGAGAGAGGGAGAGAGCGAGACGGAGAGAGAGGGAGAGAGCGAGACGGAGAGAGAGGGAGAGAGCGAGACGGAGAGAGAGGGAGCCTCTCCGCGTGTCGAGCTCGTGGAACCTCCACTCTCTCCAACTCTCTCACGTGCCGCCATGAACAAGGGACCGTGCCCCGAAACGTCGCCCATTGCACGCGTGTCCCTCCCCCCCCCACCCCCTCAAGGGCAGACGCACGGCGTTGTTGTGGACAGGGAGCGTGTTGAGAGTTGGGTGTAGCGAGTGAGTCTGGCCAGTCGTGTGAATTGTCTTCCCGTCCTCATGCAGACTCGAGTCTCAGAGTCACCATGCAAGTCCTGTGGCTTACCGAGTCTTGGCGAGCCAGTGGGTCAATAATCATCCACATCGTCCTCTCTCGGTCTCTCTCTCTCTCCCCTGGCATGTCCGTATTCACGTGTGTGCATTGAAGGAGGGTCATGGCCCGAAACGTCACCAATTGTAGACTCTTCCCGTTCAGGCCGCTTCGTGCTCTTGACACGGGAACGCGTTGAGTGGTTTTGCTATCGTGGCTGGGGACTTGGGTGGGAGGGTGAAGGAATGAGAGGTGAGGATGAGGGAATGAGAGGTGAGGATGAAGGAATGAGGTGAGGATGAAGGAATGAGAGGTGTGGATGAAGGAATGAGAGGTGAGGAGGAAGGAATGAGAGGTGAGGATGAAGGAATGAGAGGTGAGGATGAAGGAATGAGAGGTGAGGAGGAAGGAATGAGAGGTGAGGATGAAGGAATGAGAGGTGAGGATGAAGGAATGAGAGGTGAGGATGAAGGAGGGAGAGGTGAGGATGAAGGAGGGAGAGGTGAGGATGAAGGAATGAGAGGTGAGGATGAAGGAATGACAGGTGAGGATGAAGGAGGGAGAGGTGAGGATGAAGGAATGAGAGGTGAGGATGAAGGAATGAGAGGTGAGGATGAAGGAATGAGAGGTGAGGAGGAAGGAATGAGAGGTGAGGATGAAGGAATGAGAGGTGAGGATGAAGGAATGAGAGGTGAGGATGAAGGAGGGAGAGGTGAGGATGAAGGAGGGAGAGGTGAGGATGAAGGAATGAGAGGTGAGGATGAAGGAATGAGAGGTGAGGATGAAGGAGGGAGAGGTGAGGATGAAGGAATGAGAGGTGAGGAGGAAGGAATGAGAGGTGAGGATGAAGGAATGAGAGGTGAGGATGAAGGAATGAGAGGTGAGGATGAAGGAGGGAGAGGTGAGGATGAAGGAGGGAGAGGTGAGGATGAAGGAATGAGAGGTGAGGATGAAGGAATGAGAGGTGAGGATGAAGGAATGAGAGGTGAGGATGAAGGAATGAGAGGTGAGGATGAAGGAGGGAGAGGTGAGGATGAAGGAGGGAGAGGTGAGGATGAAGGAGGGAGAGGTAGGATGAAGGAATGAGGGGTGAGGATGAAGGAATGAGAGGTGAGGATGAAGGAATGAGATGTGAGGTTGAAGGAATGAGAGGTGAGGATGAAGGAATGAGAGGTGAGGATGAAGGAGGGAGAGGTGAGAATGAAGGAATGAGAGGTGAGGATAAAGGAATGAGAGGTGAGGATGAAGGAATGAGAGGTGAGGATGAAGGAGGGAGAGGTGAGGATGAAGGAGGGAGAGGTGAGGATGAAGGAAGGAGAGGTGAGGATGAAGGAATGAGAGGTGAGGATGAAGGAATTAGAGGTGAGGATGAAGGAGGGAGAGGTGAGGATGAGTGATGATGGGGGGGGGGGGTTACAGAATTGAGGACGTGAGGGCCGGGAGGAGGCAGTGAGGGATCAGGGAGGAATGAATGAGAGGAGATGGGGGGGGGGGCAGTGAGGGATCAGGGAGGGAGCGCAACAGAGGGATAATGATGGAGCGGTGGAGGAATGGGGGGGGGGGGTCAGGGGAGAGAGGCATGAGGAAGAAAGACAGAGGGGTGGAGGGAGGG
>NC_133722.1:4351332-4513512 GCF_048934315.1 Petromyzon marinus
ATGTGGGGGTGTGTCTCTGTGTCTATGTGGGGGTGTGTCTATGTGGGGCTGTGTCTCTGTGTCTATGTGGGGGTGTGTCTCTGTGGGGGTGTGTCTCTGTGTCTATGTGGGGTGTGTCTCTGTGTCTATGTGGGGGTGTGTCTATGTGGGGCTGTGTCTCTGTATCAATGGGGGGGTGTGTCTCTGTGGGGGTGTGTCTCTGTGTCTATGTGGGGGTGTGTCTCTGTGTCTATGTGGGGGTGTGTCTCTGTGTCTGTGTGGGGGTGTGTCTCTGTGTCTATGTGGGGTGTGTCTCTGTGTCTATGTGGGGGTGTGTCTCTGTGTCTATGTGGGGGTGTGTCTCTGTGTCTGTGTGGGGGTGTGTCTCTGTGTCTATGTGGGGTGTGTCTCTGTGTCTATGTGGGGTGTGTCTCTGTGTCTATGTGGGGGTGTGTCTCTGTGTCTATGTGGGGTGTGTCTCTGTGTCTATGTGGGGGTGTGTCTCTGTGTCTGTGGGGGTGTGTCTCTGTGTCTATGTGGGGTGTGTCTATGTGGGGGTGTATCTATGTGGGGGCGTGTCTCTGTGTCTCTGTGGGGGTGTGTCTCTGTGTCTATGTGGGAGTGTGTCTCTGTGTCTGTGTGGGGGTGAGTCTCTGTGTCTCTGTGGGGGTGTGTCTATGTGGGGTGTGTCTCGCAGCTGTTCTCCATCCGTGGCGAGAGAGGCAGTGGAACTCGCCTCTTGAGTTTCGAGTTAAGTTGCACGAAGCTCTCCGCCCACTTCGCCAACTGCTCCCGACCCGCACACTCTCTCCCTCTTCTCTCTCCCCAACTCTCCCCCCAACTCTCTCCCCAAATCTCTCCCCCCAACTCTCTCCCCAACTCTCTCCCCAAATCTCTCCCCCCAACTCTCTCCCCAACTCTTTCTCCCTTCTCTCTCCCCAACTCTCCCCCCAAGTCTCTCTCCCCCAACTCCCCAACTCTCCCCCAACTCTCCCCCAACCTCTCCCCAACCCTCTCCCCAACTCTTTCCCCTTCTCTCTCCCAACTCTCCCCCAAGTCTCTCTCCCCAACTCTCCCCCTTCTCTCTCCCCCAACTCTTTCCCCAACTCTCCCCCCTTCTCTCTCCCCTTCTCTCTCCCCAACTCTCTTCCCAACTCTCTCCCCAACTCTCCCCCTTCTCTCTCCCCTTCTCTCTCCCCAACTCTCTTCCCAACTCTCTCCTCTTCTCTCTCCCCAACTCTCTCCCCTTCTCTCTCCCCAACTCTCTCCCCAACTCTCCCCCCTTCTCTCTCCCCTTCTCTCTCCCCAACTCTCTCCCCTTCTCTCTCCCCAACTCTCTCCCCTTGCTCTCTCCTCAACTCTCTCCCCAACTCTCCCCCCTTCTCTCTCCCCTTCTCTCTCCCCAACTCTCTCCCCTTCTCTCTCCCCAACTCTCTCCCCTTCTCTCTCCCCAACTCTCCCACTCTCTCCCCAACTCTCCCACTCTCTCCCCAACTCTCTCCTCTTCTCTCCCCCCTTCTCTCTCCCCAACTCTCTCCCCTTCTCTCCCCCCAATTCTCCCACTCTCTCCCCAACTCTCCCACTCTCTCCCCTGCTGCCTCCACGCCCACCCCACCCCCATATCGAGAGTCATCCCATATCAGCACACTCGTCATACCAGCCATCAACGACGCACACCACCCCATACAGCACATCTCCCATACACCATACTCCGCACACCACAAAGATCCCCTGTGTAGCCTTCACAGACCGCCGGGGCAAGTGCTGCTAGCGAGTAGCACCTATGGAGGCTGGCACGGCACACGGGGGGGGGGGGGGGGGGGGTGGGTGGCCAGCACCACGCCCGGCCGCCTTTGTCTCCCCAGTGACGATGTCTGCACATCGCACCGGGTACTCGTTTGAGGCCGAGTCGACCTCGAGGAGGCCCAGGACCGGTTCAGATCATCGTCACATGTGTTGGTGGGGAGGGGGGAAATGAGGGAGATGGGGAGAGAGATGGGGAGGGAGGGAGATGTGGAGGGGGGAGATGGGGAGGGAGATGGGGAGGAGGGAGATGAAGGGGTATATGGGGAGGGAGGAAGATGAGGAGGGAGCTGTGGAGGGAGGGAGATGAGGAGGGGGGAGATGTGGAGGGAGGGAGATGTGGAAGGAGGGAGATGGGGAGGGGGGAGATGTGGAGGGAGGGAGATGGGGAGGGAGGAAGATGGGGAGGAGGGAGATGAAGGGGTATATGGGGAGGGAGGAAGATGAGGAGGGAGCTGTGGAGGGAGGGAGATGAGGAGGGGGGGAGATGTGGAGGGAGGGACCTGTGGAGTGACTTTGAGAGGAGGGAGAGCAAGATGGATGCGGGGGGGGGGATTTGAGGATAAAGAGGAGGAAGGAAGAGGGAGAGAGGCGACATGGGATGGGTGAGGTGGGAGTGGTGGGTGTAGGGATGCAGAAGGGGAGTGTGGGATGGAGGAGATGAGGAAGGGATGGAGGGGAGGGTGAAGGATGAATAGGGGGAGGGAGTGGGGCACGTTAGGGGAATTCCCACGTGTGTCTATACACATTAGGAATGTAGCGAATCATCAATTGTTCCACACAATCAGTTCCAACACTACGATTGCACTTCGAAGTATTTAATGCAGCACTCTCGATTCTCATTATCGATTCTATAGCTTCACGTACGCTACATCTACCACGGGGGGGGTGGGGGATGAAATCGTTTGGTGGCGATTCTAGAGGAGAATGAATCGGCGGTTGGAATCGGATCGTTACAACTCCGTTGCAATGCGTTGACAAAGAGCCGTGACGTCACCCCACGTGTTTTCGTGCCAATTCGGGGGAAAATTGTAGCGCGTTTCATCCAGCGGTGGATTGCTCACGGCTCCTTTGCTGCCACCACTGACGGTGATTATTGATGATAGTCATTTAACCCCGGCAAAGGGCCTCACTGATTGGCTGCCCACTCTGACCCCGACGGTCTGGAATAATCATACGCGAAGGAGTCGTCCATAAATGACGTCACGCGATTTTGGACGATTTTTGAACCCCCCCCCCTTCTTCACACGGCGTCACAAAAAGTCAGACCCCCCCCCTCAAATATGACGTCAAAAAGCTCTGCCCCCCCCCCCCCCCAAAATACAACATGCTTCAAATCGCTTTAAACTATTGTCATTTTAGTGCGTATTTAATGTGACGCCGCACTTCTGATATTGTAGGAGAAAACATTAAATAAAAAGTCTATTTGATTAAGTAGAACGTGTTGTCTATATTTATTTAAAGTTGCGCATTTTGATGTGACGTCATATTTCTCAACCTCACCCGCCACCCCCCACCTCGTCACAAATGTCTGGCCCCCGAAGCGGGCAGCAGAGGAACGCTTCACGGTGGCCGCGTCTCGCGACGAGACGCAGTCGTGAAATCAGACGGATTCGCGGTGTCCAGCCACCGTGACGGGGCCTCGTGTAAGAGCCAGCCGGGTCGAGCAAACTTTTCGAGGGTCCCTTTGGCTTTTGGTGTAATTTGCCCAAGTCACAGCAACACCCACTCAGAAGAATCAGAATATTGATTTGCGGCCGGAGGAATCCGATGAGCCATGAAGCTCTTTTTCACAAGATGTCCGGTAGTGGCACGAGGTAAGAACGTTACCAGCGGCAATCATCGCCTCCTACTGCTGGCAGACTGATAACCCCGCTCGCAGGCCCAGGTGCTTAGGGGCCGTCCATAAATGACGTCACGCACCTGGGGGGGGGGGGGGTGGAGGGTCAGACATTTGTGACGATGTGTGACGAGGGGGGGGAGAGGTTTGAGAAATGTGACGTCAGATCAAAATGCGCAACTTTACATAAATATAGACAACACGTTCTACTTAATTAAATAGACTTTTTAATAAATGTTTTCTCCTACAACATCAGAGTGCAGCACCACATGAAATACACACTACAATGACAATAGTTTAAAGCGATTTGAAGCATGTTTTATGATTTTGGGGGAGGGGGGGAGGGCAGAGCTTTGTGACGTCATATTTGAGGGGGGGGGGTCTGTCTGACTTTTTGTGACGAGGGCGGGGGGGGGGTCAAAAAACGTCCAAAATCGCGTGACGTCATTTATGGACGGCCCCTTAGTCACCTTGCGCCGCACAGGGACAGCTGCCAGTGGGGGGGGGGGGGGGGGGGGGCCCCTTTCAAATGTTGAAATGATGCGATGTGAGCTGCACGTCTTTCCGAGATGGTCCTGGCGAATCGGAGGGCCCCCCGCGATAAATGCTTTGAAGCTATCAATTCCGGCTCAGTGATTCTGCACTTGCTCTATTACTATAGTACTATACCGCCTTCGACTTTTACGAACGACCGGGTGTTTTAAATTGAGAGATTTGTCGTATTATCTGGCTGTATAGCAAATTAAAAAAATAGAATTACTTTACTGAGCAAGTAAAAAACAATTGTGTTTTCAGATTCACGTTAATTTTTTTTATTTCGGACCCCTTTCCAACATCGCATGCTACAGGCCCGGCACTTAGCTTAGTCTGGCACTGACCTCGGGGGCTCGCGGAGCCAGACTCCATCTCAAGTGGGCCCGAGACGGTCTGAGGGTGGGGAGACGGGGGGAGAGGACGGGGAGACGGGGGGGGGGGGGAGACGGGGGGGAGGAGGGGGGGACGGGGGGGGAGGAGGGGGGGACGGGGGAGAGGAGGGGGAGACGGTGGGGGAGACTGGGGGGAGACGGGGGGAGGAAGGGGGAGACGGTGGGGGAGACGGGGGGGAGAGGGCTGGAGACGGTGGGGGAGACGGGGGGAGAGGAGAGGGAGACGGGGGGGGGGAGACGGGGGGGAGGAGGGGGGAGACGGGGGGGGGAGACGGGGGGAGGAGACGGCGGGGAGACGGCGGGGGAGAGGGTGGGGAGACGGGGGGGAGACGGGGAGACGGGGGGGAGACGAGGGGGAGACGGGGGGAGAGGAGGGGGAGACGGGGGGGGGAGAAGGGGGAGACGGCGGGGGAGAGGGCGGGAGACGGGGGGGGGAAGGAGGGGGAGACGGGGGGGAGACGGGGGGGAACGGGGGGAAGAGGAGGGGGAGAGGGTGGGGAGATGGGGGGAGAGGGTGGGGAGACGGGGGGAGACGGGGGGGAGGAGGGGGAGACGGGGGGGGGAGACGGGGGGGAGAGGAGGGGGAGAAGGGGGGGAGACGGGGGGGGGAAGGCGGGAGACGGGGGGGAGGAGGGGGAGACGGAGGGGGGGACGGGGGGAAGATGAGGGGGAGAGGGTGGGGAGACGGGGGGAGAGGAGGGGGAGAGGAGGGGGGGGAGACGGGGGGGAGATGGGGGGGGGGTTCTCTGGGCGTTGTCTCAGCCGTACCCCGGGGGGCCTCATTCCAAACCCCGCCAACAGAGCGCGGTTACCAGGGGCTTGCAGGATGTGATGATTGTGTGTGAGTGCGTGTGATTGTGCGAGTGCTTGCGTGTTAATCTCTATGTGTGTGATTGTGTGAGTGTGTTTGTGTTAATCTCTGTGTGTGAGTGCGTGTGATTGTGTCAATGTGTGATTGTGTAAGTGTGTTTGTGTTAATCTCTGTGTGTGTGATTGTGCGAGTGCTTGCGTATTAATCTCTATATATGTGATTGTGTTAGTGTGTTTGTGTTAATCTCTGTGTGTGATTGTATGAGTGTGTTTGTGTCAATCTCTGTGTGAGTGTGTTTGTGTTAATCTCTCTGTGTGTGATTGTGTTCATGTGTCTGTGTTAACCCCTGTGTGTGAGTCCGTGCGTGTGGTTGTGTTCATCTCTTTGTATGAGTGCGTGTGATTGTGTTCATGTGCCTGTGTTAATCTCTTTGTGTGAGTGTGTGTGGTTGTGTTCATGTGTCTGTGTTAATCTCTTTGTGTGAGTGCGTGTGATTGTGTTCATGTGTATGTGTTAATCTCTTTGTGTGAGTGTGTGTGTGGTTGTGTTCATGTGTATGTGTTAATCTCTTTGTGTGAGTGCGTGCGTGTGGTTGTGTTCATGTGTCTGTGTTAATCTCTGTGTGCGTGTGATTGTGTCCGTGTGTTTGTGTTCATCTGTGTCTCGACGTGTGAGTGTGTGTGATTGTGTTCATGTATCTGTGTTCATCTCTGTGTGTGAGTGCGTGCGTGTGGTTGTGTTCATGTGTCTGTGTTCATCTCTGTGTGTGAGTGCGTGTGGCTGTGTTCATGTGTCTGTGTTAATCTCTGTGTGCGTGTGATTGTGTCCGTGTGTTTGTGTTCATCTCTCTGTGTCTCGACGTCTGAGTGTGTGTGATTGTGTTCATGTGTCTGTGTTTATCTCTGTGTGTGAGTGCGTGTGCTTGTGTCCGTGTGTTTGTGTTCATCTCTCTGTGTCTCGACGTCTGAGTGTGTGTGATTGTGTTCATGTGTCTGTGTTTATCTCTGTGTGAGTGCGTGTGCTTGTGTCCGTGTGTTTGTGTTCATCTCTCTGTGTCTCGACGTCTGAGTGTGTGTGATTGTGTTCATGTGTATGTGTTAATCTCTTTGTGTGAGTGCGTGCGTGTGGTTGTGTTCATGTGTCTGTGTTAATCTCTGTGTGCGTGTGATTGTGTCCGTGTGTTTGTGTTCATCTGTGTCTCGACGTGTGAGTGTGTGTGATTGTGTTCATGTATCTGTGTTCATCTCTGTGTGTGAGTGCGTGCGTGTGGTTGTGTTCATGTGTCTGTGTTCATCTCTGTGTGTGAGTGCGTGTGGCTGTGTTCATGTGTCTGTGTTAATCTCTGTGTGCGTGTGATTGTGTCCGTGTGTTTGTGTTCATCTCTCTGTGTCTCGACGTCTGAGTGTGTGTGATTGTGTTCATGTGTCTGTGTTTATCTCTGTGTGTGAGTGCGTGTGCTTGTGTCCGTGTGTTTGTGTTCATCTCTCTGTGTCTCGACGTGTGAGTGTGTGTGATTGTGTTCATGTGTCTGTGTTGATCTCTGTGTGTGAGTGCGTGTGATTGTGTCCATGTGTTTGTGTTCATCTCTCTGTGTCTCGACGTCTGAGTGTGTGTGATTGTGTTCATGTGTCTGTGTTTATCTCTGTGTGTGAGTGCGTGTGCTTGTGTCCGTGTGTTTGTGTTCATCTCTCTGTGTCTCGACGTCTGAGTGTGTGTGATTGTGTTCATGTGTCTGTGTTGATCTCTGTGTGTGAGTGCGTGTGATTGTGTCCGTGTGTTTGTGTTCATCTCTCTGTGTCTCGACGTGTGAGTGTGTGTGGCTTCCTCCCGTCAATTTCCAGCTGGTGTGCGTTACGATGGTGGTTTGTGGCTTGGGTGTAGGGGTGGGGTGTAATTGTGTGCGGTGGACTGTGTAGGAGCGTGTGGTGTGGTTTGTGGTATGGGTGTTGTATGTGTCGTGGGTAATAAACAACCACACGGACACTTTGGAGGCCACACGTTTATTACAACATTAATAACACACAAGCTACAATACAAAGGTGATAACGGCCCCTTTCACCCGATACTCTACGTAGCCGGCTAGCTCGCCTCTTTGGGGCCGTTCATAAATGACGTCACGCACCTAGGGAGGGGGGGGGGGTCAGACATTTGTGACGATGTGTGACGAGGGGGGGGGGGTTAAGAAATGTGACGTCACATCAAAATGCGCAACTTTAAATAAATGTAGACAACACGTTCTACTTAATTAAATCGACTTTTTTATATAAATGTTTTCTCCTACATCAGAGTGCAGCGCCACATTAAATACGTACTACAATGACAATATGTTAAAAGCGATTTGAAGCATGTTTGATATTTTTTTTGGGGGGGGGGGCAGAGCTTTGTGACGTCATATTTGAGGGGGGGTCTGGCTTTTTGTGACGCCGTGTGACGAAGGGGAGGGGGGGAGGTAAAAAAGAGCCCCTTTGGCTGCCTCTCTACAGCTACCCTGCCGGGGCTTGAGTCTTCTCTGACGTCTGCACTGGTTATCAGCTCGGAGCTTCACTCGCACAGCTCCAGCCTCACCCAAGCCAGGGGGTTCGGCTTTGCCCACATGGCTGTTCCCTCTTCATCCAGACGACACTGACTCGAGCCGTTCAGGGCCCTGACTTATTATATACAGGGTCCCGGCTCACTCCACCCCTGACGACGCCTCCCTTCCAGAACCTTCTCTAAAGGTCCTGGATGATGAGCTCATCTCCCAGCACCCTTCCGGGGGCCTGGGGTCCCACCTGTTGGTCCCAATGCTCCCCCCCCCCAGGGATTGCCCAGGGCCAACTGCCCATCATTATTGTTGAGCCGATCCGGCCTCCCTTCCGCTCTCTACTGGCCTGAGCTAGTACTGCTGGCTACGAGTAGTGGCGATCGTGGCCAACCCTGCCAATACATGTGTATCCCTATATGTCTGCGTGTCCGTATGTGTCTGTATGTATGTGTTTGTTTTGAATCATCATGAGGCCTCCTTTGCCAGTACTAAAATATACGAATAGGGTTTTTCCCCTATTTTTATGGCAACAAAACTGACACCTTTTGCAAGGAATCATATCGAACGTTCTGGTTTTTTGTTACATACTTTTACTATTGAACGTGCCCCGTTGTCTGTTTATATTCTAGTAATAGGTTTTTACCCTTTTATCTGGCAACAAAACTGACACCGTTTTTACAAGGGATCATGTTTGCATTAACCACAACACTTGCGGTCAAAATGCAAACAAAAAGACAACTCTGATTATGTATGTGGCACTGTCCTTGAAATTGATTGGTGCACATCCGAGACAGCTTTTCTTAGAGCACAGTCTCACGTGGTGTTGGACCAGATGACGCCGCAAGTGTTGTGGTTAATGCAAACATGATCCTTTGTAAAAAAAAAAAAGTGTCAGTTTTGTTGCCGGATAAAAGGGTAAAAACCTATTACTATATCTTGCTACTGGCAAAGGAGGTCTCATAATTTTCGATTTAAAGCTTTCGTGACTGCAATGATTCATCTTCTTTGGTTCTTTCGGTAAAGTCACGTAGAATGAGAATAAAATTATAAATTGATAAAATAAAATAACACAATAATATTGTGTTATTTTAGAATATTATTGTGTTATTTTATTTTATCAATTTATTATTTTATTCTCATTCTACGTGACTTTACCGAAAGAACCAAAGAAGAGGTCTCATAGTGTTTATATTCTTTCAAATCTTTGACGCTTAATACCTTCGGACCCACGACGCCGATGCGGCTGCAGTCTTCGACACGGGCTGGTCTCGCGCGACAATTTCACGAAGAAACCAAAAAAATAACCCGGTCCAGGTCCCGCAGACCCTGGGCCTATTCGTGTTTGTTTTTCTTGCTGAATTTTAATTTTAATTTTATTATAATGTATCACGTTTGAGGATGAAAATGATGCTCGCGGTGCTTTTTTGAGTGGAAGATCGTCACGTGACGGTTGAACTCGGCAGCGTCTCACCGAGTGCGAGTCCCTCGTGCCAAAACCACCACCACCACCACAAACCTGGCACAGGCTGCCGTGCTGAAAGTAAAACACACCGGTGGGCTAAAGTTGTCCCGACACTTCTGTGCCTTCACCTGAAGAAGGCCACTTGTGTTGTGGCCGAAACGTCGTGTTTTAATTTTTTCTTTTATTTTTATTTTTAATTAGTTTTTTTTACCTACGTGACTTTACCGAATGAAACCAAAGAGTAGTGAACTATTTGTCCTTTGTAAACGTGACACATTTTTTTACTGTTTGGCCGTGTCGGGTGGTGGAGGGTTACGACACATTTATAAATTACGCGATCTAACCCAAAAACCTTTATTGTGAAAATGAAATGCCTGCAAACAACGTGCCGGAGAGGAGTCTTGCTTCGTTTGCTTTGGGTGTGTGTGTTGTCGTGTAGCGGTAGTTTAGCGGTTAGCGCGCTGTGCTACGAACCCGGCGGCCCGAGTTCGATTCCGGCTCACGGGTAAAACCGGTGACGATGATCTGAACCGGTCCTGGGCCTACAGACTCAAATGAGTACCTGGTGCGGTGTGTAAACTTCGCCACTGGGGAGAACAAAGGCGGTCGGGCGTGGTGCTGGCCACCCACCCCCTCGTGTGCCGTTCCGGCTCATAGGTGCTCGCTAACAGCACTTGCCCCAAGTCTGCTCAACCTATACAGGGGATCTTTGTCTTTGTGTTGCAAACAATTCGCATTCGACTCGACTCGACCTTCCTGGGCCACATCGCTGCCGGACATCCGTGAAAACTAGTGGAGATCTGTGAAAAAGAGCTTTATAGCTCATCGGATTTCCTCCTCCAGCCAACGCAGTAGACATATGGACATCATATATTTCTAATTAGCAGTAGACATGGACATAATATTTCTAATTGTATAGAACGTTTCCGGTTTTTTTACACGTTTATTGAACTTGCCCGTTGTGTGTTTATATTCTTTCAAATCTTTCATGCTTAATATCAGGCTGCCGTGTTCAAAATAAAATACCTGCAAACTACGCGCTGGAGATGCTGCTGCTGCTGCTCGTGCACCACTGAAAATGCAGCAGCAGCAGCATCAGCAGGTACCTTTGGTAACGCTTGCCCATTGGTGCGCTCATGAAGAAGGAGGGCCATTGCCCGAAACGTCGCCTATTGTACACGTTTGCCTTTCGTGACCACGGTGGTATTGTCGAATGTTCAACACGTTGAAGGGTTTCGCGACCAATATCCATAATAGAGGTTTTTGGGTTAGATCACGTGACTATAAATGTGTCGTTAAACCCACCACCACCCGACACAGCCAATTAGTAATTGTACACGCGGTGGGTTTACCATCCCTGTCAACCTGTACGGTTTACCCCGTATTCTTGTACAGGGAAATTCAGTTTTCAGAGGTCCATACGGCGGTACATCCGTTTCAATATGGGCAAATTATAGTTGTTTGTCTATGTGTTTGTGTTTCTCCCTTGTGATGGGACGTTGTAGGATGAACGTTGAGATGCATTAGGGGCACGGGGTGACCAATAAGGTCTGAATTGTTCTGTAATAAGGTAGGGCACTGATAAGGGGTTGACAGGTATGGGTTACCCCCCAACACACCGATGTGCTTGTACAATTCGTTACTAGTACTGCTGTACTAGTGTAGCGAGTCCAACTGAGTCGCAGACGCTAACTTGGGAGCAACACTATTTATTCACAACCAACGTGCAACACAAAACAACCTTCGCTCGGGTCTCGAATACCCGTCTAACCACGCTACGGCAGAACTATACACGGTTCGCTATCCCGGTCCGGACCACCAGCTGGGTCCCAGACCACGTGGCTAGAGGCTTCTTCTCCCCGGCGTGGATCTTCGAACCACCAACACTTGAAGAACCCCGAACTCCTCACTGAGTTCTCGTTATATGCTCCCGGGCTGGGGCTGGCTCCACTCCTGGCCCCGCCCACCTTCCAGGCTTCTCGAGCTCCCTCTCGAATGTTCCCGAGAGCTCTCCGGGACCACGTGACCGCCCCTCGGCCCCCGGTCCACCGGTCCACCGGTGGCCCCCCCTCCAGTATCGTCTGGTCACGTGACAACAGGTGAGCCAGAGTGTCATGCCCCAGGGTAACCCTGGCTGGCTGACGCTCGCTTTCGCTCCCTCACTGTGAGCCGGCACCGCACTCTGCTCGCGGTGCCTCCGCGCTAACCAGCGCTCACCCAACCACCGCTAGGGTTGGCACTGCAGCCCGCAAACCCGGGCTGCCCGCAATGACAACATTACCAGGCCGTGACTTTAGCAAGCCCGGCACCACAGAGTGACAAGAACCGTCACTACACTAGTAACGCATTGGCACGTTTTGTTTACGTGACAAACCTTACTAATCGGCTGTGCCGGGTGGTGGTGTTGTAACGACACGTTTATCTAACCCCCCCCCCCCACCAAAAAAATCAAAATTCCCTCCACGAATTGTCGAACGTGTTTGCGTTTTTGAACAAATAATAACACCGTGTAACATTTTTTTTATTATTTGTTCCCGGGTAGTAAGTGTTATTTCCTAATTGCTTATGCCTCTAAAGTACAGAAAGTGGGCTATTATTCCCCACAAACTTTGCTTCTGTGACCAGGACTGTGATATTCTTAAATGCACCTATTTTCAATGAGAAAACGTGGTGTGCATTTGTGCCATTCCTTCACGTAAAGTCCTGGTCACAAAAGCAAAGTTTGTGGGGTAATAATATCCCTTTTCTATACTTTTTAGGCGAATGCAATAAATATTTATAAACATCCAGGTCTGTCATTCTGTCATTGTGTGATTAACGCGGCACAGATTGGTTGAAGTGCGTCACGTGACCGTGAGCAAGCAGCCAACCAGAGGTGCGCCTCTCACAAAAATGTCCGCCCCCCAGGTGATGTTGCGTCATAATAAGGCGCTGTGGGCAGCTGATCTGCCAGCACGCTCACGGGCCGACAGGGGTGGGGGCTGAGGGGGACCCCCCCCCTCCATAAGACCCCTTAAGATAAGAGCCTTCCACCCCCCCCCCCCCACGACCGGAGGTTGACAACCCAGAGCCCCCAGGGGTGGAGGCTGAGGAGGAGGGGGACCCCCCCCCCACCACTTCCTAAGACCCCTTAAGATAACACCTGGCAAATAATCCTAACAGTTCTTTCAGTGATTAAGAAGTCATAGCTCTTAAAAGTGAATGTAAGTATCACAACTAAAGTTTAAATACATTTTTATTCATTCACATTAAAGTTACATCGAGGGATCATCAACAAAGATATGGAGAGTGAAAGTTTTAAGTGACAGCCGCGTAAAGCCGCTCTGATTCGACTTATTGAAAGTCCCCAAGCACAGCAAAGCCGTTCCCGTTCTTTTTACAGTACTCCACAATAATACTTTTCAATAATACTTTTGACGGTAAAACACACATGCACTACACACACACATCTATTACGCACGGACATATACACACGGTTCTAATTACATTAGTACTGTAGTTTTTTTTTTTGGTGCTTAAGGCCCACCGCACGTTGTGCGAGTGCATCGTAAGGATTTAGTGGACCAGTCTGTTGGGGGCCGCCGCAGGCTGTGGTTGTTGGGGGGCGCCACAACCTAGCTCCCCAACAACCTGGTTAGCAAATAACACTTACTACCCAGGAACAAAAAAAATCGTGTTACATCGTTTAAATAATCTGCGCAGAAACGAAACGGCATGTTTCTGACCGCATACGCGAGCCCAAGTCAGATTTGAAACACGGTAGGACGGATTCTTCTGCCGTGGCTGATCATTGTTACAACGCTGTGGGTTCTCATGATATTGTTTTCTCCGATACCAAAGTGCTCTGCAAGCCGTCTGGATACCACCAAAGATTTGTCCATGAAGCCATCCAGATATACAAACATAGACATAACTTCAACCAAGAAGATCGATTCAAATTGAGCAATCGATGGAAGGATGTTATTAACCAAGTTAAACCCTAGCTGCCTTATAGTTTATGTTTATATCCGCATCTCCAGTCTTTTACTCCCAGCCCTGCTCACTCCCCATCACCTGGAAATTTGCCGTGCAGTGCTTCGAGCCAGCAGAGTTCTCCCCCAATTCCCCAACGTGTCACAGCAGTAGGCCGAGCTTTAGGACCATCCGCACCGCTCTCCTCTGGCCCACGCCCCGCCCCCCACACTCACCCTGGCTCCTCCCCCCCCCCACCTCAGCTATATAATCTCTTGTCACAGTCATCTCTTTGCCATACTTCAGCGATTGTTCTTTCGCTGTGGTTGTCCCCACCTGATGACGGAAGCTTGTGTTGCGCCCGAAACCGTCGTGATTTAATTTAGTTGTTTTCATTTTTGTTTTATTTAATTGAATTAACAAAAATTTTTACCCACGTGACTTTATCGAAAGAACCAAAGAGTTTACGCAGAGGTTGTTTGACCGCTGTGCTGCCCCAAGAAGGCGATGCTAGGACGACCCCACGCGTCTCCCGCGTGTCTCCCGCGCGTCTCCCGCGCGTCTCCCGCGTGTCTCCCGCGTGTCTCCCGCCGGCCACGGCGACTTGGGGAGGCCACAGCCGCGAGTTCAAATGCCGGTTCGGAGGTCGACTCCAATCCTTCGTCCGCACTACATCGTTGACATGCTGCACCCATCCCATGGTCCCCTCGAGGTCCCTGAGATCCGGGGATGTTGATCGCCTCTGCATTCGCAGGGCGAGGCTTCGGTCTATTGTGTGAGCGAGATGTTTCCCCGTGTGTAGCCCCCCAGGGCAATGGGAGCCCTCTCCCGCGAGATATCTCAGTTTATATCTCTCTTGAGAGTATGTGGACATTTAAAAAAAATGCGTCTTTAATCCTATTTGTGTACGCTGCCGCTGATTAAACTTTGAGTTCATTTAGTGAAATGGATGCTTGAAACGTATTTGTAATGTTATTGATTATTATGCTGAGTGTCTGCTGCTGCTGCTGCTGCTGTGTCCTTTACAGCGCTTTGAGGTCCTTGATTAAAATCCGCTAAATAAATGGAATTAGTATTATTATTATCATTTGGGGTCAATAAAATAGCTACCACGTTGTGATGGAAGTCAATAGGGATTGTCCTATGGAAGAGATTCGCCCCCCCCACCCACGCCACCACCACTACCTACCCGCCGCCACCACCTACCCACCGCCATAGGAATGTGGAATTTCCACCAATGGCTCTGGAGGGTTGCGAACTCATTAGCACCAACGCCTCTTTACTCGTGAGAGCAGGACGTCACTCTAACGTTTGAAATGTTGGCTGATTATGGTGTGTCCAAAAGCACGCCCGACCGCCTTTGTCTCCCCAGTCATGATATTTACACACCGCATCAGGTACTTGGTTTAAAGCTGAGTCGACCTAGGGGCGGCACAGGACCGATGCAGATATCCGTAACTGATGTTGACCGTGAGCAGGAATCGAATTCTGGGTTTCGTAGTATACTCATCAGTTACACTCATACACACACACTGATACACACCCACACATTCATACACACACACTCATACACACACACACTCATACACACTCATACACACAACAACAACCGCCATTCACCACTAAGTGGCGGTGACGTCACCACGACGCTTGTGCCAGGCCATGTGCACCTTGAGGCCACGTGAAGTGTCGAACGCCCGCTGGCAGGAGGTCACGGGGCAGACCCAGGTGCCACGGGTCGACTGACTGAGATGACTGAGATGACTGGCTGATGCACCACCTGTGCCCCCTACTGTGCCAACCTGCTGTGCTTTAGCCACCCGGCGCTCCGGTCGTTGTTGTGAGCGTCGCTCCTCCGCCCTCCGTTGTTGTTGGAGGGCGACTGCCTCCAACTGCCCAGTAGCATCCTTCACGAGCCTCCTCCACAGAGGGCGATCTTGACACCGCTGGTACCACTCATATACACCACACACTCATACACACCACACACATATAATCATACATATGCACTCACAATCGCATACTTATTCACGCACGCTCTCACGCTCTCTGTGGTGCCGCAGCAGCGAGGCCGTCCGGACGACTCCGTGGCCGCGACGCCGCCACCTCCGAGCGACGGGGCCGACGCTGCTCTCCCCTCACCCCCCACATGAACACACACACCACCACATGAACACACACGCACCACACATAGAGCCCCCACATGAACACACACACCACCACATGAACACACACGCACCACACATAGAGCCCCCACATGAACACACACACCACCACATGAACACACACACACCACACATAGAGCCCCCACATGAACACACACACCACCACATGAACACACACACACCACACATAGAGCCCCCACATGAACACACACACAGAGCCCCCACATGAACACACACACTCCCACATAGAGCCCCCACATGAACACACACATAGAGCCCCCACATGAACACACACCCCCATATAGAGCGCCCACATGAACACACGCACTACACACACACTACACACACCCACATAGAGCCCCCACATGAACACACACACACCCCCACATAGAGCCCCCACATGAACACACACACCCCCACATAGAGCCCCCACATGAACACACACACCCCCACATAGAGCCCCCACATGAACACACACACACCCCCACATAGAGCCCCCACATGAACACACACATAGAGCCCCCACATGAACACACACACACATAGAGCCCCCACATGAACACACACACACCCCCACATAGAGCCCCCACATGAACACACACACACCCCCACATAGAGCCCCCACATGAACACACACACCCCCATACAGGGGAGGTCACCTGGCCGACAGGTTTTCACCCAGAAGCCCTCTCATGGGACCAAACTTCACGGTTTCCTGCGACCAGGGAACTGGGCGACCTCCCCCGAGGCTAGCGTGCCCCGTGGCGCCGTGACTTGGGTTGTAATCACGTGGTCACGACGGGGCTGCTGAGCCACCGCGGATAGGAAGCACCCAAAACACACACGGGTCAGGAGGTGGGGCGGAGTAGCGAGCGGCGGCAAGGCAGGGGGTCCTCCCCTTGCACAGCGTGTGTACAAAGCGGACGTCGAAGAGGGCACCGGTCGGATTAGCGAGGAGCGGGAAATCCGAGGATCTGATTGGACGAGAGGCCCCTTAAATCAGCTCCGGGCCCTCTGACCCCCGACCCCGGGTCCCGCGCGTGCGATTGGTGCGCGGCACCAGGCAGGTAGCCGCGTCGAATCTTGGTGGCGGCCGGCGCGTGAGTGTGCGCGGCCGCGTGCGGCGTGCGTAACGTTTAGAGGAGGAGCACGCCAGGGGGAGCGAGTGCCAATTAATCCCAGGTGGCTACGCGGATCATGCCCCGAGGGGCCGCAGCGAAGGGGGGGGGGATGGAGTCGGCGAGCAGCAGTTGCCCCTACAGTCTGTTAAGGCTATACGGGGGATCTTTGTCTGTGGATCCCAAATGAACGAGGGGACGGGGGTCAGCCTCCCCGCGATCTGAGCGTGGCTTTTTCGCTCCAGCGCTGTCCTCCAGACAGTCTCGTTCCTTCGTCGTGAGAATTTTATTGTGTTATTTTATTTTATCAATTTTTTTATTTTATTCTCATTCGACGTGACTTTACCGAAAGAACCAAAGAAGATCTCACACACTTTACGACAAACATCAACCGCGTAGCCTTAACAGACTGTTGGGGCAGGCGCTGTTAGCGAGCATCTACGAAGGCCGGCACAGAACACGGGAGGGGGGGGGGGGGTGGCGCCTTTGTCTCCCCAGTGGCGATGTTTACTACACACCGCACCAGTTACTCATTTGAGGCTGAGTCGACCTAGGGGAGGCCCGGGGCCGGTTCATGTAATCGACACTGGTGTTGGCCGTGAGGGTGAATCGAACTCGGGTCGCCAGGTTCGTTGCACAGCGCGTAAATCAGTACCCAACCGCTCCCCACACACAGACAAAGATCCCCGTAAAGCCTTAACAGACTGTAGGGGCAACTGCTGTTAGCGAGCACCTATGAAGGCCGGAACGGTACACGAGGGGGTGGGTGGCCAGCACCACGCCCGACCGCCTTTATCTCCCCAGTGGCGATGTTTACACACCGCACCAGGTACTCATTTGAGGCTGAGTCGACCTAGGAGAGACCCAGGATCGGTTCATATAATCGCCACTGGTGTTGGCCGTGAGCGGGAATCGAACCCGGGTCGCCAGGTTCGTAGTGCAGCGCGCTAACCGCTACACTACCGCTCCCCTTACACACACAACCACACACACACACTCACTCACCCACTCAATCATCATTGCTCTCCTCTCATCATCCGCAGGAATAGCAATGTTCAAACACGGGATAGAATTCCTCTCTGATGTCTGTGATGTGAGTGCGAGATGTGTTTTACAAATTTGTAAGCGTGCGGTGCAGGGGAACTCGGGTATCAATGTGCATTGCTGTTGTTGTGCAACCCAGATCTCATTCGCAAGAGTAACCTGGGGCATCAGCATGCTAGTAGGGGGGCGATGACTGCAGTAGCTGCTGTGGTCTCGCCCAGGGGCACCCCCAGTGACAGCTGTTCCTGTGCATGAGTCTGCAAGTAGCAATAATAATCATTCAAATTTGTAATGCGGCATTCCATCCTAGGATCTCAATGCACAATGCATGGAAAGTAGGAAATGAAAAAAACAGAACCAGGGCAACTGGTCAAACTAAAGAGTGAAGGCTCAAATTTTGATTTAATAAAATAATAAAAATATAAAACATATTTTTTTTTATTATTTTATTGTTTCCATTCTACGTGACTTTACCGAAAGAACTAAGAATATAGTGAAGGCTCAGTTAAAAGAGATGGGTTTTTTTTTTCAAACCAGGGGCATGTTGCTGGGATGTAATCCCAAACGTGTAAAACAATGCACACCATTTGCAGGTGTAGTTTCCAGAATATGGAAAGCTTGCACGGCGACTTGAAGAGGGCCCACTGTGACCTCCTCTCGCGAGCCACGCCGCAGAACGTGGAACGACCGCTCCGAGCGAAGCAAACGGCGCCGGATGAGTAGCCGTGAGTCGCAGCGTCAGCGCGAATTCCTCAGGGCAGTGCGCGTTGTTGTCGGAGAGACGTAGAGATGCGCGCAGACACACAGAGTACACAGAGAACCATAGATACGCGGAGATATTCATTAACGACACTAGCCACGGAGGGGGGGGGGGGTGCGGTTGTGGCTATGCAACCCAAAATGCGGACCGTGCAGTAAACCCACTGTGGTCTGCGCTCTTTCAAACTCTCTCTCTCTCTCCACTGAAGCCCTATCGTCGTGGCCAGCAACAGCAGCAGCAGGACCTCAACATTGGCATTTTAGCTCCTGAAACTAAAATAGTTATATATATTTTTTATTTTAGCAGGTAAGGCCCCACTGAGCTATGTAGCTCTTTTTCAGAAGCGACCTGGCCATCACAAATGCTAGCTCAACGAAGTGGCTCATCATCACCATCATCGTCACGTGGGCATTTATAGCAGCCAAATACTCTAAACGCGTGACGTTGACTTCTAAATGTGGAGGGGGAAAAAAAAAACGGAGGACCCGGAGCAAAATCAACGCGACCGCGGGGAGAGAGAGACACGCAAACTCCAAATATACAGCAGCAGCAGGCGTCAGGGTGGGGATCGAACCCACGACCTCCTGCACACCAGGCGAGGTAGTTAACATCTCATAGCCACCGTGATGATGATGAGAGAGAGAGAGACACGCAAACTCCAAATATACAGCAGCAGCAGGCGTCAGGGTGGGGATCGAACCCACGACCTCCTGCACTCCAGGCGAGGTAGTTAACATCTCCTAGCCACCGTGATGATGATGAGAGAGACCGCAAACTCCAAATATACAGCAGCAGGCGTCAGGGTCGCGGATCGAACCCACGAACCTCCTGCATACCAGGCAAAGTAGTTAACATCTCCTATCCACCGCGGCGAGATGAACGCAGCACTGCTTCGAGTGGGACGGACCTCCCTTGTTGATGGGAGCATTGCGCGCGTGGTTTGGGGGCTCGAAGCAGCGAGGGGGGTGGTCACTGGCAGTGCTGTAACGATGTCGCGGGGTAATTTTACGATTTCTAAAACATTTCCGGAGCACTTTGATCACTCCTCTCTCTCTCTCTCTCGTCCCAGTGAAATAAAATGACCAGGGAAACAAACAAACGAACGACTTAAAGCTTTTGTGGCTGCGGGAATTGAAATTCTTTGGAGGCCCCTCTCTTCGATCGGCTCTCTGATTTTACATTAGCAGGTGACGACAATTCTCGCACGAACACAGCCACCGAGCTCGTTGAGCTCGAGCTCGCTGCTCTGCGATCTCCCATTAACAAGCTAATCTCTCACATTAGCATAGCCACCTCAGGGCGCTGGCCGTGGAGGCCGCTCAACGATTTTGCATGATCATGCAAATTTTTACTGGGCAGCCCTTTGATTGGTGGAAAACCCACCACCGTCGCGGTCGCCGCCCACCACTCACATTAACATTAGCTGCCCCGCCCATGCTGCTGATATTTGGGCTACGCCCATTTCAAACCTTTATAAACAGTTTGCCTTTAGAAGCTAACCCCCTCTTCCTGATGACGACCGCTTGTGTTGCGATCGAAACGTCGTAGTTTTTTGTTACTTTCCTTGAACCGATCTACGTGACTTTACCGAAAGATCGAGATTTGAAATTTTCGTGACTGCAGGGATCCAGACCCTTTTGTTCTTTCGGTAGGTAGAGTCATCACGTAGTTAGAAATAAAATAATATAAACTCACACTTAACTTCAACCGAGAAGATGGATACAAATTGAGCAATCATTGGAAGGATGTTATTAACCAGGTAAAACCTCAACTGCTTTATGGTTGTTGCCTTCATATCCACATCTCCAGTTTCTTCAGCCTCCCACTCTCAGCCCTGCTCACTTTCCCCCCGGCATTTTACCGTTCTCGGCCTTTAACCCCTTCTAGTAGCGCTCTACTTGGCAGCCCTCCACTCCCCCTACCCCACACCCCCCCTCTCTATTTCTCCTCCCTGGCTCCTCCCCCCTCTCTTACCTATATAGCCTCTTGTCACAGCAGCCCTTTTGCCCACTTCAGCAATTGTTTCTTGCTGTGGTTGTCCCACCTGATGACGGACGCTTGCGCTGCGCCCGAAACGCCGTGATTTAATTTATTTTATACCTACGTGACTTTACCGAAAGACCAAAAGAATATAAAAATAAAAGGACGGTTCGCCAACACGCGCGTGTGACCTTCGATGGAAGAGCACCCGTAACAGGCGACGTTTCGTGCGATGACCCTTCCCCGCAAAGCGCGTAGTGCGATGAGAATTGGGGTCCAGGAATGCACCACTCCCCATCTCCCCGCTGTGCGTGATGCTAACGGGGGCTGTTTAACACGTAGGCTGTCGCGACCAATATCATCCATAATAGAGGTTTTTGGGTTAGATCGCGTAAATATATAAATGTGTCATTAAAACCCGCCACCACCCGACACAGCTAATTAGTAAGGTTTGTCATGTAAACAGAACGTGGCCAATTCATCACGAGTACAGCACACCGGTGTGTTGGAGAGCCAAGCCACAACATTCACAAGCCACAACAGTCACAACGGGGGGCTGCACTGACCTCGCTTACGACAACACTGCTACCCACAATGCATTGTGTCGGCAAACATTTTTTTTAACGTAAATTTGATTTTCGAACGTCATTGGGGTTAATTAGTCAATACTTTGCGTGATCGATTGAAGGGCAATAGTCATAGCCTCGCCGCGAAACGCCGACACACAGCGGTAATAACCAGGGTGGACGCGCCGTCAGAGATTCATCGAGATCCGTACAGACACGTGGAGACCCAAAGAGACGCAGCGAGACTCATTAATTAAAGGCACTAGCCACACAGCAGTGCGATTATGCGGTGGGGTTAATGAGTCAATACGTTGCGTGACTGACTGATGGGTGAGCACTGTTCACGCACCTATTTGACCGCTGGGGTCATCGGGTATCGGGCGTAAAGACAGACACACACAGCCACACACTGGCAGACACTCACGGGCAGACACACACACAGCCAAACACACAGCCACACACATAGCCACACACACAGGCAGACTTACAGCCACACTCACACACA
This sequence comes from Petromyzon marinus, assembly GCF_048934315.1. Taxonomy (NCBI): domain Eukaryota; kingdom Metazoa; phylum Chordata; class Hyperoartia; order Petromyzontiformes; family Petromyzontidae; genus Petromyzon; species Petromyzon marinus. Next base: position 4,372,767 of record NC_133722.1, read on the forward strand.
GGCAGACACACAGCCACACTCACACACAGTCAGACACAAAGACAGAAAAAGATCCCCCGTCTAGCCTTAACTGACTTTTGGGGCAAGTGATGTTAGCGAGCACCTATGAAGGTCGGCACGGCACACGAGGGGGTGGGTGGCCAACACCACGCCCGGCCGCCTTTGTCTCCCTAGTGGCAATGCTCATACATCACACCAGGTACTCATTTGAGGCTGAGTCGACCTAGGGGAGGCCCAGGACTGGTTCAGATAATCGTCGCCGGTATTGGCCATGAGCGGGAATCGAACCCGGGTGTCTAGGTTCATCGTGCAGCGCATTAGCCGCTACACTATCGCTCCCAAAACAGACAAACACAGACACACACACAGCCAGACGCACACAGCCACACACAGACACACCACAACGCTTGTGCCAGGCTATGTGCATCTTGAGGCCACGTGAAGTGTCGAACGCCCGCCGGCAGGAGGTCACGGGGCAGACCCAGGTGCCATGGGTCGACTGACTGAGATGAGTGGCTGATGCACCACCTGTGCCCCCTACTGTGCCAACTTGCTGTGCTTTAGCCACTCGGCGCTCCGCTCATTGTTGTGAGCGTCACTCCTCCGCCCTCCGTTGTTGTTGGAGGGCGATTGCCTCCAACTGCCCAGCAGCGTCCTTCACGAGCCTCCTCCACAGTGGCCGATCGTGACACTGCTGGTACCAGTCATTGGCAAGTCCACTCAACTCCACATCCTCCTGTACCACATCACTCCATCTCTTCTCTAGCCCGTGCCGCGCTCGTTTAGCCCCTCTATCTGGCCGAACAAAAGCTGTTTGGGCATGCGGTGACTTGGCATGCGGGCTCCATGACCCAGACAACGCAGCCTTGCCTGCCGGAGGAGCTCACCAATAGGACTTTGCCCAGATCTTTCAAGGATTTTTGAGCTCCTCACACAATCCAGCCTGGTTAAACCCAGGATGGATCGTAGGTAGGCCAGCCTAAATGTTTCCAACCGGCATAGATGCTCCTTTAGGTGGGGGGGGGGGGGGGGGGTCCACGTTTTGCAAGCGTACAGATGGGAGGGAATGACCGTGGCCGAGAAGACCTGAAGCTTCGTGCAGAGCGACAGACCAGGTTGCTTCCACACAGTGTTGCGCAACCGATGAAAAGATATTGCCGCTCGACTGATTCGGAGTGAGACCTCTGCTGTCAAACCAGAGCCGGTCATGAGCACACTGGCCCAGGTATGGGAAACTCTCTACTCTCTCCACAACTGCCCCATCACCGATTGGGAGTTGTGGGGGTGGAGTGCCCGATGGTACAAAATGCCCAGGCAGGTGCTTAGTTTTGGTGGGACTGATGGTAAGGCCCCACCTCTTAGTGGCAAGTTCCAGGTTCAGCAGCAGCGCCTCCAACTCCTCCTCTGAGTGAGCAGCAATTACCAGATTATCGGCATACATAACATGGTTGAGCAATAAGGAGCCATCCCTTGACCGCACCTGGCATCGATCAGGCTCCCATTGTATCCACTGTTCCGTCACTATGTAGTCCAGCAGATATTCTTGCCTTGGACCCAGCATGCATCCATGATGTAGTATGGATACGCCGATGCCGGAACAGCGTGTTGGTCATTCCAAGCCCATGGGCTGCACAAAAATCTAGCAGCATCATGACCAACTCGGGCATTGAAGTCACCCAATAAGATGACTCTTTCCCGAGGGGCCACTTTAGCCAGCACCTGTGACAGGAGGTCATAGAAGGCATCTGACTCATCGGCCTTGCCTGCATCCCTCCATGGATGTTCGTCTTCGGTGGGGGCATAAGTTACTACGACCACCACTTCTCGCCTCCGTTTGATGCGAAGGCGAGCCCAAAGTAGTCTGGGGCTTACCGCTTCCCACACCTCACCACTATGCTCCCACGCCCCGTTCATTTTTTTGTTCAGAAGAAGAGCCACACCCTGTTGTTTGGTAGTCTCCTGCCCCGAGTAGAGGACTGTCCACCCCTAATGGTGGCAGGAGCAAGAGCTGGTCCACCGGACCTCCTGAATACCACAGAGATCCAGGCGGGTACCGGTCCAGCTCCCGACAGAGGAGTGGCAGCCTTTCCTCCGCAGTGAGCGTTCGAACATTCCACGTGGCCATCCGTAGTGGCTTTTTGTTGTTTCTGGAGGAGCCCCGAGGGTAAAGATTCAATCTCCTGGCTCCGCCAAATGGGGTTTGACCAGAATATGCCATAGACGCCTGTCTCCCGAGGCCTCCGGCACAAGCTTATTAATTAGATGTTTCACGTGGTTTTGTGGTAATTTATTGAAGGTGGAGGGGTTACTAGCCCCTCGCACCCCGTCCAGAGCCCCCATTTAGCCGCTGTGGTGGTTGCAAACGCCATGAGGGGAAAGGCCAATCTAAATTGGCCCTCCCCTCCATGGCACTGCCCACCACAGCGTTGACGTCCGGCACCACGAGGAGGTAGGGAGTTGTTTTTGCCCGACACACACAGACACACACATGCAGAAAAACAGACACACACAGCCACACACAGGCAGACACAGGCAGACACAAATACATAAAGACAGACACACAACCACACACACAGCCACACACAGGCAGACGCACACAGCCACACAGGCAGACACACAGCAACAAAGACAAAGATCCCCCATATAGCCTTAACAGACTGTAGGGGCAAGAGCTGTTAGCGAGCACCTATGAAGGTCGGAACGGCACACGAGGGGGTGGTGGCCAGCACCACGCCCGACCGCCTTTGTCTCCCTAGTGGCAATGTTTACACACCGCACCAGGTACTCACACAGCAACACACAGCCACACGCAGCCACACACAGGGCAGACACACGGCCACAAACCCCACTTCTTCAGAACCCCGCCACCTCCCCTCCCTTTGTTGATGAAACGACGGAGATGGGGGACGTGGTGAGAGGGAGGGAGAGCGGGGATAAAGAGAGAGAGAGAGAGCGAGAGCGTGACAGAGAGAGAGAGAGCGGGGAGGGAGAGAGCGAGAGGGAGACTTTTGACTTTTTAAACCAATTTTATTGCTGCCAGCAGCAACAGCTCTGGAGCCACTCTCGATACGGGGTCACCAACATCGAGCACAGCGACGTCGCCATTGCACACCGCGCCACGTGCGCCACACCGCCACGTGATCCACACCGCCACGTGCGCCACACCGCCACGTGATCCACACCGCCACGTGCGCCACACCGCCACGTGATCCACACCGCCACGTGATCCACACCGCCACGTGCGCCACACCGCCACGTGCGCCACACCGCCACGTGATCCACACCGCCACGTGATCCACACCGCCACGTGATCCACACCGCCACGTGATCCACACCGCCACGTGATCCACACCGCCACGTGATCCACACCGCCACGTGCGCCACACCGCCACGTGCGCCACACCGCCACGTGCGCCACACCGCCACGTGATCCACACCGCCACGTGATCCACACCGCCACGTGATCCACACCGCCACGTGATCCACACCGCCACGTGATCCACACCGCCACGTGCGCCACACCGCACGTGCAACGCGAGCGCCGCGTGGTCACGCACCATCGCCCGCTGAAAGTCGACCGGTCAAAACGTGAAAGGTCAGGGCACCGTTTGTGTTGGTGCAGAGGGCCTGACCGCCTCCCACCCCCCGCCAACGTTCAAGGAACACGGCGTGCGCGTCCCCGGCATAGGAGCGGTGCGCGTGCGAGAGGGAGACTGCGAGACGTAGAGAGAGGGAGACAGCGAGGCGGAGAGAGAGGGAGCCTCTCCGCGTGTCGAGCTCGTGGAACCTCCACTCTCTCCAACTCTCTCACGTGCCGCCAATGAACAAGGAACCGTGCCCCGAAACGTCGCCCATTGCACGCGTGTCCCCCCCCCCCTCAAGGGCAGACACACGGCGTTGTTGTGGACAGGAGCGTGTTGAGAGTTGGGTGTAGCGAGTGAGTCTGGCCAGTCGTGTGAATTGTCTTCCCGTCCTCATGCAGACTCGAGTCTCAGAGTCACCATGCAAGTCCTGTGGCTTACCGAGTCTTGGCGAGCCAGTGGGTCAATAATCATCCACATCGTCCTCTCTCGGTCTCTCTCTCTCTCCCCTGGCATGTCCGTATTCACGTGTGTGGCATTGAAGGAGGGTCATGGGCCCGAAACGTCACCAATTGTAGACTCTTCCCGTTCAGGCCGCTTCGTGCTCTTGACACGGGAACGCGTTGAGTGGTTTTGCTATCGTGGCTGGGGACTTGGGTGGGAGGGTGAAGGAATGAGAGGTGAGGATGAGGGAATGAGAGGTGAGGATGAAGGAATGAGGTGAGATGAAGGAATGATAGGTGTGGATGAAGGAATGAGAGGTGAGGAGGAAGGAATGAGAGGTGAGGATGAAGGAATGAGAGGTGAGGATGAAGGAATGAGAGGTGAGGAGGAAGGAATGAGAGGTGAGGATGAAGGAATTGAGAGGTGAGGATGAAGGAATGAGAGGTGAGGATGAAGGAGGGAGAGGTGAGGATGAAGGAGGGAGAGGTGAGGATGAGGAATGAGAGGTGAGGATGAAGGAATGAGAGGTGAGGATGAAGGAGGGAGAGGTGAGGATGAAGGAATGAGAGGTGAGGAGGAAAGAATGAGAGGTGAGAATGAAGGAATGAGAGGTGAGGATGAAGGAATGAGAGGTGAGGATGAAGGAATGAGAGGTGAGGAGGAAGGATTGATAGGTGAGGATGAAGGAATGAGAGGTGAGGATGAAGGAATGAGAGGTGAGGATGAAGAAGGGAGAGGTGAGGATGAAGGAGGGAGAGGTGAGGATGAAGGATGAGAGGTGAGGATGAAGGAATGAGAGGTGAGGAGGAAGGAATGAGAGGTGAGGATGAAGGAATGAGAGGTGAGGATGAAGGAATGAGAGGTGAGGATGAAGGAGGGAGAGGTGAGGATGAAGGAGGGAGAGGTGAGGATGAAGGAATGAGAGGTGAGGATGAAGGAATGAGAGGTGAGGATGAAGGAGGGAGAGGTGAGGATGAAGGAATGAGAGGTGAGGATGAAGGAATGAGAGGTGAGGATGAGGAATGAGAGGTGAGGATGAAGGAATGAGAGGTGAGGATGAAGGAATGAGAGGTGAGGATGAAGGAGGAGAGGTGAGGATGAAGGAGGGAGAGGTGAGGATGAAGGAGGGAGAGGTAGGATGAAGGAATGAGAGGTGAGGATGAAGGAATGAGAGGTGAGGATGAAGGAATGAGAGGTGAGGTTGAAGGAATGAGAGGTGAGGATGAAGGAATGAGAGGTGAGGATGAAGGAGGGGAGAGGTGAGGATGAAGGAATGAGAGGTGAGGATGAAGGAATTAGAGGTGAGGATGAAGGAGGGAGAGGTGAGGATGAAGGAGGGAGAGGTGAGGATGAAGGAGGGAGAGGTGAGGATGAAGGAGGGAGAGGTGAGGATGAAGGAATGAGAGGTGAGGATGAAGGAATGAGAGGTGAGGATGAAGGAGGGAGAGGTGAGGATGAAGGAATGAGAGGTGAGGAGGAAGGAATGAGAGGTGAGGATGAAGGAAATGAGAGGTGAGGATGAAGGAATGAGAGGTGAGTGAGGGAGGGAGAGGGAGGATGAAGGAGGGAGAGGTGAGGATGAAGGAATGAGAGGTGAGGATGAAGGAATGAGAGGTGAGGATGGAGGAGGGAGAGGTGAGGATGAAGGAATGAGAGGTGAGGATGAAGGAATGAGAGGTGAGGATGAAGGAATGAGAGGTGAGGAGGAAGGAATGAGAGGTGAGGATGAAGGAATGAGAGTGAGGATGAAGGAATGAGAGGTGAGGATGAAGGAGGGAGAGGCTGAGGATGAAGGAGGGAGGTGAGATGAAGGAATGAGAGGTCGAGGATGAAGGACATAAGAGGTGAGGATGAAGGAGGGAGAGGTGAGGATGAATGACTGAGAGGTGAGGAATGAAGGAGGGAGAGGTGAGGATGAAGGAGGGAGAGGGAGGATGAAGGAGAGGAGAGGTAGGATGAAGGAATGAGAGGTGAGGATGAAGGAATGAGAGGTGAGGATGAAGGAATGAGAGGTGAGGTTGAAGGAATGATGAGGTGAGGATGAAGGAATGAGAGGTGAGGATGAAGGAGGGAGAGGTGAGGATGAAGGAATGAGAGGTGAGGATAAAGGAAAGAGAGGTGAGGATCAAGGAATGAGAGGTGAGGATGAAGGAATGAGAGGTGAGGATGAAGGAGGGAGAGGTGAGGATGAAGGAGGGAGAGGTGAGGATGAAGGAAGGAGAGGTGGAGGATGAAGAATGAGAGGTGAGGATGAAGGAATTAGAGGTGAGGATGAAGGAGGGAGAGGTGAGGATGAGTGATGATGGGGTACAGAATGAGGACGTGAGGGCCGGGAGGAGGCAGTGAGGGATCAGGGAGGAATGAATGAGAGGAGATGGGGGGGGGCAGTGAGGGATCAGGGAGGGAGCGCAACAGCAGGGATAATGATGGAGCGGTGAGGAATGGGGGGGGGGTCAGGGAGAGAGGCATGAGGGAGAAAGACAGAGGGGTGGAGGAGGGAGAAATAATTGAGGGGGATCAGTGAGCAGGGAGGGGAGGGAGGGAGGGGGAGGGAGGGGGAGGGAGGGAGAGGGAGGGAGGGGGGAGGAGGGGGAGGGAGGGAGGGGGAGGGAGGGGGAGGGAGGGAGGGGGAGGGAGGGGGAGGGAGGGAGGGGGAGGGAGGGGGAACTCTCTCAGCCCGCGGGCTGAGAGAGTTCCCGGCACTCGGAGCTTGCGCCGCGTCCCAACCACGAGCTCGGCACGCGGAGAGTCTCCCTCTCGTACGCTCTCTCACTCTCTCACTCGCTCTCTCACTCTCTCAGCTCTCTCACTCTCTCTCTCAATCTCTCACTCGCTCTCTCAAGCTCTCTCTCTCTCACTCTCTCTCAAGCTCTCACTCTCTCTCACTCAATCTCTCACTCGCTCTCTCAAGCTCTCACTCTCCCTCTCACTCGCTCTCTCAAGCTCTCACTCTCTCTCTCACTCTCTCTCAAGCTCTCACTCTCTCTCTCACTCGCTCTCTCAAGCTCTCACTCGCTCTCTCACTGTCTCACTCGCTCTCTCACTCTCTCACTCTCTCTCTCAAGCTCTCACTCTCTCCCTCTCACTGTCTCACTCGCTCTCTCACTGTCTCACTCGCTCTCTCACTGTCTCTCACTCGCGCTCACTCTCTCACACTCTCTCCCAAGCTCTCAATCTCTCACTCGCTCTCTCACACTCGCCCTCACAAGCTCTCTCTCTCTCACTCGCCTCTCACTCTCCCTCGCTCTCACTTTCTCACTCGCTCTCTCAGCTCTCGCTCTCTCAAGCTCTCACACTCTCTCACTCTCTCTCTCGCACTCTCTCACTCTCTCAAGCGCTCTCACACTCTCACTCGCCCTCTCACTCTATATCACCGCTCTCTCTGTGTTTTTTTACGATCAGAGAAAACAAGAAGATGCTCAATGTAGTCGGCACTTTGCTTCGTTCATCATTTCGTTTTTTGCGTGTTTCTTTAACGCTTTGCTTTATGTAACCCCCCCCCCCCCCTTTTGATGAAAGATTTAACAAAATATTTCACGTTCTGCTCTCCTTACCCCTTCCCTCTCTCCCTACTCCATGTCTATGTTCCCCCTATGTTTTCTATGTAATATTTGTAATATTACTATATATATTTATCTCTCTCACGCTCCCTCTCTCTCACGATCTCTCTATACCCACGCTCTCTCTCACCACATCTCCCATCTCCGTTGTTTCATCAACAAAGGGAGGGGAGGTGGGGGGCGAGTTTCTGAAGAAAGTGGGGTGTGTGGCCGTGTGTGTCTGCCTGTGTGTGGCCGTGTGTGACTGCCTGTGTGTGGCCGTGTGTCTGCCTGTGTGTGGCCGTGTCTGTCTGTGTGTCTGCCTGTGTGTGTCTGTGTGTGGCTGTGTTTGTCTGCCTGTGTGTGGCTGTGTGTCTGCCTGTGTGTGGCCGTGTCTGTCTGTGTGTGTCTGCCTGTGTGTGGCCTGTGTGTCTGCCTGTGTGTGGCTGTGTGTGGCTGTGTGTGTCTGCCTGTGTGTGGCCGTGTCTGTCTGTGTGTGTCTGCCTGTGTGTGTCTGTGTGTGGCTGTGTGTGTCTGCCTGTGTGTGGCCGTGTGTCTGCCTGTGTGTGGCCGTGTCTGTCTGTGTGTGTCTGCCTGTGTGTGTCTGCCTGTGGCTGTGTGTGTCTGCCTGTGTGTGGCTGTGTGTGTCTGCCTGTGTGTGGCTCTGTGCGTCTGCCTGTGTGTGTCCGTCTTTGTGTCTGCGTGTCTGTCTTGTTAAGTGTGTCTGTGTAAGTGTGTCTGTGTGTGGCTGTGTTGTCTTTCTGTCTGTGCCTTTCTCTGCTTATGTGCGGTTTGTGTGCGTCTGCCTAATTGTGTGCGTGTGTGTCTGGGTGTGGCTGTGTGTGCGGAGTGTCCGCGCGTGTCTTTTGTTGACACGCCTGTTGTGTGTGCGTGTGTGTTGAGTCAATTGAATGGGGGAGCAGTGGCGCAGTGGTTAGCGCACTGCGCTCTGAACGCAGCCAGCGGAACCCCGAATTCACGCCGTGGCTCACATTGGCGGCGAATATCTGAGCGGCTGGCTCTGGGCATCCTCTAGGGAAACTCAGCCTTAAATGAGTAGCTGGTACTGTGTGTGGTATTGAACATCGGCACTGGGGGGGGGGGGGGGGGGGGGGGGGGGGGGGAGAGACAAAGGCGGCTCGGCGTGGTTCTGGCCACACCTCCGCGCCCGTGCGCCGTGCTCGCTAACAGCACTTGCCCCGACAGCCTGTGGAGGCTACACGTGGGGGAGGGAGTCTCTGTATTTGGTGTGTGTGCGCGCGTATGTAAGTGTGGGTGTGTGTGTAAGTACGTTCATTACGTGGACCCTCTCCGACTTGTGCCATCAGAAATCCGCCGACGAATATGATGATGACGACGACGACGATGATGATATTGATGATTATTTTCATAAGATACAGGAGCCAGAGGAGATGTAATTGTGAGTCAAGGAGATGCAGCGAGCACGTGAGTGCAAAGGAGATCGTTCTTGCGAATAGCGACCAGCGAGGGTACTGATGGAGGTGATGATGTGAGAGATGATAACGACGGTGATGATGATGATGAATCTGGACCAGTGAAAATGGTGATGGACGAGATAGTGAGGAGGTAGAATTTGACCACACGCGTTGACGAAGACAGGTGATGTGGATGCCCGGTGATGATTTATAACGAGATGATGATGATGATGTTCATTTAGACGATGTGCATACTCACGGTGAAGAAGACACTGATGATGATGATGACGATGATGTAGATTGTAGAGGATCGTGAAGATAACTTTAATGACAACACGGATGAGCATGGTTCTGGTCTAAAACATTTGAAGACTGCCGACGATGATGATGATGATGAAGACAATGATGAAGCCACTGCCGACGATGATGATGATGTAGAGGATGATGAAGACACTGCCGATGATGATGATGTAGAGGATGATGAAGACACTGCCGTTGATGATGATGATGTAGACGATGATGAAGCCACTGCCGATGATGATGATAATGATTAAGAGGATGATGAAGACACTGCCGACGATGCTGATGATGTAGAGTACAATGGAGACACTGCCGATGATGATGATGTAGAGGATGATGAAGCCACTGCCGACGATGATGATGATGTAGAGGATGATGAAGACACTGCCGTTGATGATGATGATGATGTAGACGATGATGAAGCCACTGCCGATGATGATGATGATTAAGAGGATGATGAAGACACTGCCGACGATGCTGATGATGTAGAGGATGATGAAGACACTGCCGACGATGCTGATGATGTAGAGGATGATGAAGACGATGATGAAGACACTGCCGACGATGCTGATGATGATTAAGAGGATGATGAAGACACTGCCGTTGATGATGATGATGTAGAGGATGATGAAGACGATGATGAAGCCACTGCCGATGATGATGATGATGATTAAGAGGATGATGAAGCCACTGCCGACGATGCTGATGATGTAGAGTACAATGGAGACATCACTGCGTCTGCTGCTATGCTTCTGATTCTGCTACTCATGATCCTCTTGCTGGCAACCACCACCACGACCACCACCACCACCACCACCCTTCGCAGCTGAACCCCTCTCTCCTCCATGGCCACCGCCGCGCGTATGAAGACGGAGGGGGAGGACTCCTTCGTGGTGTTCACTCCGGGCGATCGCACGGCCACTGTGACACGTTCGGGCCTCCTGAGCGAGCCGCGAGCCTCCTCCTCGTCCACCTCCTCCTCCTCCAGGTGGAGGGCCGCTCTCGCGACTCCTGACCGCTCCCCCGAGTCTGACCACCACCACCACCATCACCGCCGCAGCAGTGGGCCGAGTTCACAGACCCCGCGGGGTCCCGGTGGGAGTGGGGAGAGGAGGACGAGGAGGTCGCGCCGGCAGCAGCGCTTCGTGGAGAAGGACGGCCACTGCAATGTCCAGCACGGCAACGTTAGCGGCGAGGCTGGCCGCTACCTCTCCGACATCTTCACCACCTTGGTGGACCTCCGCTGGCGATGGAACGTGGCCATCTTCGTGCTCACCTATTCCACGGCGTGGCTCGCCATGGGCTCGCTCTGGTGGGGCATCGCTTACCTGCGCGGTGACCTCGACGCCGCGCTGCACGGCGGCGATAGCGGAGGAGGATGCGGAGGAGGCGATGGAGGAGAAGGAGGTGGAGGCGATGGAGGAGGAGGAGGAGGAGGTGGAGGTCGAGGAGGTGTCTCCTACTCGCCGTGCGTCGCCAACGTGCACAGCTTCGCCACCGCCTTTCTCTTCTTCATTGAGACAGAGGCGACCATCGGATACGGCCACCGCTACATCACGGAGCGCTGCCCCGAGGGCATCCTCCTCTTCCTCTTCCAGTCGCTCCTCGGCTCCGTGGTGGACGCCTTCCTCATGGGCTGCATCTTCATCAAGGTGAGGAGGAGGAGGACGCGGTGGAGGTGCAGCGGCAGTGACGATGTCGACCGTCTTCAGCTCGGAGGTCGAGAGGCAATCGCTGATGGTTCGGCTCTCGCCCGTCCGTCGCGGAGGGCTCGTGTCTCCACGCGTGTCCCGTGTCCCCCGCGTCTCCACGCGTGTCCCGTGTCCCCCGTGTCCCCACGCGTGTCCCGTGTCCCCCGTCTCCCCACGCGTGTCCCGTGTCCCCCGTGTCTCCACGCGTGTTCCGTGTCCCCACGCGTCCCCCGTGTCCCCCGTGTCTCCACGCGTGTCCCGTGTCCCCCGCGTCCCCACGCGTGTCCCCCGTGTCCCCACGCGTGCCCCGTATCCCCACGCGTGTCCCCCGTGTCCCCCGTGTCCCACGCGTGTCCCCCGTGTCCCACGCGTGTCCCCCGTGTCCCACGCGTGTCCCCCGTGTCCCACGCGTGTCCCCCGTGTCCCACGCGTGTCCCCCGTGTCCCACGCGTGTCCCCCGTGTCCCACGCGTGTCCCCCGTGTCCCACGCGTGTCCCCCGTGTCCCACGCGTGTCCCCCGTGTCCCACGCGTCCCCCGTGTCCCCACGCGTGCCCCGTGTCTCCACGCGTGTCTCCACGCGTCCCCCGTGTCCCCACGTGTCCCCGTGTCCCCACGCGTCCCCCGTGTCCCTACGCATCCCCCGTGTCCCCACATATGTTCCCTGTGTCTCTCAAAGTGTCACCACTTGATTTGTCTCTCTGTGTCCTCGTCCCTCCCCGTGTCGCACCCCCCCACCACCCCCACCCTCGTGTCTCCCCCGTCTCATATCCCCGCATGTCCCCCGTGTCTCTTCATCTCCACGTGACTGTCTACCCCGTGTCTCTCCTCGTGTCTCTCCTCGTGTCCCTCCCAATGCCCTCATGTGTCTCCCCCCACGTGCCGCCTCGTGTCTTCATATTCTTTGTCTCCCCATGTCTCTGTCTCCCCATGTCCCGGCGTGTCTCCTCTCTCTCCCCGACCTACACCCCCCCGTGTCTCTTCTCTCTCCCCGACCTACACCCCCCCCCCCCCCCCCACGTGTCTCCTCTCTCTCCCCGACCTACACCCACCCCCGTGTCTCCTCTCTCTCCCCGACCTACACCCACCCCCGTGTCTCCTCTCTCTCCCCGACCTACACCCACCCACGTGTCTCCTCTCTCTCCCCGACCTACACCCCCCCCCCCCCCCCCACGTGTCTCCTCTCTCTCCCCGACCTACACCCCCCCCCCCCCCCGCGTGTCTCCTCTCTCTTCCCCGACCTACACACCCCCGCCCATCCCTCCCCCACCTCGTGTCTCGTGCCACGTGCCCACGAGGAAGATGTCCCAGCCGAAGAAACGGGCCGAGACGCTGATGTTCAGCCGCGAGGCGGTGGTCTCGAGCCGGGACGGACGCCTCTGCCTCATGTTCCGCGTGGGGAACCTGCGCAGCAGTCACATGGTGTCCGCTCAGATTCGCTGCAAGCTCATCAAGGTATCCTCCGCTTCAGCATCATCATCATTATTATTACTAAGTATTATTGTTATTGTGACGATACGTCCTCGCTTAACGCCTGGTCTTCACACTTTGAAGCGCGTTGTCGATATACAGGGAGTTCTCTACTTACGAACGCGTTGGGTTCCAGAGGTCTGTTCGTAAGTCGATTTGTTCGTAAGTCCAACTTTACTCCTGTTGATTCCAAACACGTTGTATGGCGTGTACACTAAACACGGGGAATGGCTTTAAAAGTTATATAATCTCCTGTAGATCTAAATGTAGAAGCCACGGGTTCTTCACGTTCTTCAGATGTAGATGCCACTGGTTCTTCACGTTCTGTGGATGTAGATGCCACTGGTTCTTCACGTTATGTAGATGTAGATGCCACTGGTTCTTCACGTTCTGCAGATGTAGATGCCACTGGTTCTTCACGTTCTGCAGCTGTAGATGCCACTGATTCTTCACGTTCTGCAGATGTAGATGCCACAGGTTCTTCATTTTCTGCAAATGTAGATGCCACTGGTTCTTCATGTTCTACAGATGTAGATGCCACTGGTTCTTCATGTTCTGCAGATGTAGATGCCACTGATTCTTTACGTTCTGCAGATGTAGATGCCACTGGTTCTTCATGTTCTGCAGATGTAGATGCCACTAGTTCTTCACGTTCTGCAGATGTAGATACCACTGGTTCTTCACATTTTGCAGATGTAGATGCCACTGGTTCTTCATGTTCTGCAGATGTAGATGCCACTGGTTCGTCACGTTCTGCAGATGTAGACACCACTGGTTCTTTACGTTCTGTAGCTGTAAATGCCACTGGTTCTTCATGTTCTGCAGATGTAGATGCCACTGATTCTTCACGTTCTACAGATGTAGACGCTACTGGTTCTTCATGTTCTACAGATGTAGACGCTACTGGTTCTTCATGTTCTGCAGATGTGGACGCCAATGGTTCTCCATGTTCTGCAGATGTAGATGCCACTGATTCTTCACGTTCTGTAGATGTAGACGCTACTAATTCTTCACGTTCTACAGATGTAGACGCCACTGGTTCTTCACGTTCTACAGATGTAGATGCCACTGGTTCTTCATGTACTGCAGATATAGATGCCACCACCGCCATCCACTGCGCGGTGGTTAAAATTACGACTCTCTGTCCGAAGAGGCAACTGGAAACACTTTTCGCACAACATGGTACGCGCCCCCCGTTATAACGCAAAACGCGCCCCCCCCCGTTATAAGGCAAAACGCGCCCCCCCTCGTTATAACGCAAAACGCGCCCCCCCCCGTTATAACGCAAAACGCGCCCCCCGTTATAACGCAAAACGCGCCCCCCGTTATAACGCAAAACGCGCCCCCCCCGTTATAACGCAAAACGCGCCCCCCCCGTTATAACGCAAAACGCGCCCCCCCTCGTTATAACGCAAAACGTGCCCCCCCCGTTATAACGCAAAACGCGCCCCCCCCGTTATAACGCAAAACGCGCCCCCCGTTATAACGCAAAACGCCCCCCCCCCTCGTTATAACGCAAAACACGCCCCCCCCGTTATAACGCAAAACGCGCCCCCCCCCGTTATAACGCAAAACGCGCCCCCCGTTATAACGCAAAACGCGCCCCCCTCGTTATAACGCAAAACACGCCCCCCCCCCGTTATAACGCAAAACGCACCCCCCGTTATAACGCAAAACGCGCCCCCCCTCGTTATAGCGCAAAACGCGCCCCCCCCCCCGTTATAACACAAAACGCGCCCCCCGTTATAACGCAAAACGCGCCCCTGTTACAACGCGGGTTCTGAGCGGTCGACAGCGAACTACTTTCTTACTAAACCGGCTGAGCGGCACGATACGGTACGCGGAATGATACGTTAACGTGGCGGCGTACCCTCATTTCTGCTCGCTGTGTGCGTAGTAGTACATCGTATCTCGCCAAACATGAACAATTAACACGTCGGCTTTCACGACCAATACTATTTATAACAAAGGTTTTTTTTTTTAAATCGTGAATAAACCTCATCGTCTTACATTATGTGTGGAAATTGTTCTCGCTTAACGCGTTTTTTGCTTAACTTTTCACGAACGCATCTACGGCGTTAAACGAGCACTCGCTTGGTAGAACCTTCAACTCGTAACACTCTCTCTCTCTCTAACACTCTCTCTCTCTAACACTCTCTCTCTAACACTCTAACACTCTCTCTCTCTCTAACACTCTCTCTAATACTCTCTCTCTAACGCTCTCTCTCTCTAACACTCTCTCTCTCTCTAACACTCTCTCTCTAACACTCTCTCTCTCTCTAACACTCTAACACTCTCTCTCTCTCTCTAACACTCTAATACTCTCTCTCTAACGCTCTCTCTCTCTAACACTCTCTCTCTCTAACACTCTCTCTCTCTAACACTCTCTCTCTAACACTCTCTCTCTAACACTCTCTCTCTCTAACACTCTCTTTCTAACACACTCTCTCTCTCTAACACTCTCTCTCTAACACTCTCGCTCTAACACTCTCTCTCTCTCTAACTCTCTCTCTAATACTCTCTCTCTAACACTCTCACACTCTCTAACACTCTCTCTCTAACACTCTCTCTCTCTCTAACACTCTCTAACACTCTCTCTCTCTATCTCTCTAACACTCTCTCTTCTTACACTCTCTCTCTCTAACACTCTCTCTATCTCTAACACTCTCTCTCTCTCTAACACTCTCTCTCTCTCTCACACTCTCTCTTCTTACACTCTCTCTCTAACACTCTCTCTATCTCTAACACTCTCTCTCTCTAACACTCTCTCTCTAACACTCTCTAACACTCTCTCTTCTTACACTCTCTCTCTAACACTCTCTCTATCTCTAACACTCTCTCTCTAACACTCTCTAACACTCTCTCTTCTTACACTCTCTCTCTAACACTCTCTCTATCTCTAACACTCTCTCTCTAACACTCTCTAACACTCTCTCTAACACACTCTCTCTCTCTCTAACACTCTCTAACACCCTCTGCTCCTCTGGTCAACCGCGGCTCTCACCCCCACGACCCAGTCTCGCCAGACGGCCGAGGGTGAGTTCCTGCCGCTTGACCAGCTCGACCTGGACGTTGGCTTCAGCTCAGGCGCCGATCAGCTCTTCCTCGTCTCCCCGCTCACCATCTGCCACGTGGTGGACGCGCGCAGCCCCCTGTACGAGATGTCGCGCGCCTCGCTGCACGACGGCTCGCCCCAGCTCGAGATCGTCGTCATCCTGGAGGGCATCGTGGAGACCACCGGTGCGTCGTGGTGTTTAAAAACCAGCAGCCGCACCACCACCACCACCACCACCGCCATCATCCCCACCAGCCCCACCGGCCCCACCACCTCCACTACCACCACTGCACCAACACCCCCACCGCCCCACACCTACAACCCCCACCCCACCACTCCACCACCACCCCCACCCCATGCCCACCATACCACCCCACACCACCACCACCACCACCCCCACTAATCTCACCCTCACCTCCGCCAGCCCCACCACCAAAACCCCCACCACCACCCCCACCACCACTCTCACCACCCCACCCTCACCCCCACCACCACCATCATCAGTGTGAGTTAGGGGGTTTCACTATCGCCGATAAGACATCATCAGTGTGAGTTAGGGGGGGTCACTTTGGCCGATAAGACATCATCAGTAGGACACGTGTGTGTTTGTAACACACGTGTCCAGTAGGGGCACGTGTGTTTTTAACACACACACACACACGTGTCCAGTAGGGACACGTGTGTGTGTGTGTGTTAAAAAAACACACGTGTGTGTGTGCGTTTTTAACACACGTGTCCAGTAGGGGCACGTGTGTGTTTTTAACACACACGTGTCCAGTAGGGGCACGTGTGTTTTTAACACACACACACGTGTCCAGTAGGGACACGTGTATGTGTGTGTTAAAAAAAAACACACGTGTGTGTGTGCGTTTTTAACACACGTGTCCAGTAGGGGCACGTGTGTGTTTTTAACACACACGTGTCCAGTAGGGGCACGTGTGTGTTTTTAACACACACACGTGTTCAGTAGGGGCACGTGTGTGTTTTTAACACACACACGTGTCCAGTAGGACACGTGTGTGTGTTTGTAACACACACACACGTGTCCAGTAGGGGCACGTGTGTGTGTGTGTTTTTAACACACGTGTCCAGTAGGGGCACGCGGTCAGCAAATTTAAAACGACAAAACGATGCAAAAACACCACGATGGGAGTGCGAAGTAGATCAAAGGTAGAAGCAAGTCGCGTAATAAACACGAACCAGACAACGGTCTCGTCTCATCCACCACCACCACCACTGTGTTCAACTACCACCACCACACCACCACCACTGTGTTCATCCACCACCACCACCACACCACCACCACACTGTGTTCAACCACCACCACCACCACACTGTGTTCAACCACCACCACACCACCACCACTGTGTTCATCCACTACAGCACACTCACGCTCCCACTCATTCACTCACGCACTCACCCACCCATTCACCCACTCACTCACCCACTCACTCACTCACCCACTCATTAATTCACTCACCCACCCACTCACCCACTCACTCACCCACCTGCTCACTCACCCACCCGCTCACTCACCTACCCACTCACCCGCTCACTCACTCACCCACTCACTCACCCACCTGCTCACACACCCACGCACTCACCCACCCACTCATTTATTCACCCGACCATCGTCGCCTCCAGCCTTGTCGAGGCCGCGGTCTGCCAGACCAGCCGGGCCTCCTGGACGGCAGCTCGCATCCACGCAGCCCTTCCAGCAAGCAGCGAGCCGCCCGCCAACCCTGAGACGTCCCCAGCGTTCACACCGGCGCGCGATCGCGACGCTGGCCGAGTTGGTGGTGTGGGCAAGGCTGAGTGAGACCACGCCCACTTGCGCGTTCGCGGTCGTGGTCGCGGTTAGCGAGCGGCGCCACGAACCCGGCGACCCGAGTTCGACTCCCCGCTCACGGCCAACACCCAGTGACGTTCGTCTTAACCGGTCCTGGGGCCTCCCCCTAGGTCGACTCGGCCTCAAACGAGTACCCGGTGCGGTGTGTGGTAGACATCGCCACTGGGGAGACAAAGGCGGCCGGGCGTGGTGCCGGCCACCCACCCACCCCCTCGTGCGCCACAGTGCCGGTAGCCTTCACAGGTGCTGCTCGCTAACAGCACTTGCCCCAACAGTCTGCCAAGGCTATACGGGGAGAGAGGCAGGGGGGGTGGTGGGTATCTTTGCCTTTGTGTTGCATTGATCCCGTGGGTGGTGAGCGCAGGGATGACGTGCCAGGCGCGCACCTCGTACACGGAGGACGAGGTGCTGTGGGGGCACCGCTTCCTGCCCGTGATGTCCCTGGAGGAGGGCTTCTTCCGCGTCGACTACTCGCAGTTCCACGCCACCCTCGAGGTGCCCACGCCGGAGCTGAGCGCGCGTGAGCGGGACGAGCTCGAGGCGAGCTGGGGCCTTGAGGGGCCCGGCTACGCCGCGTGGCCGCAAGAGAAGAACGGCCGCCGTGGCCTTGGCGACGGAGGAGGAGATGGAGGAGGAGATGGAGGAGGAGGAGATGGAGGAGGAGGAGATGGAGGAGGAGATGGAGGAGGAGATGGAGGAGGAGATGGAGGAGGAGATGGAGGAGGAGGAGGGCGAGATGGAGCAGGTGCAGGAGGAACAGGAGGTAGAGGCTGCGTGGGCGCTCCGACCTTGACCCCGAATAGAACGCCGACCTTGACCTCCAGCCTCGCTGTGCATAGGCAGCAGCATCATCAGCAGCAGCAGCAGCATCAGCAGCAGCAGCATCATCAGCAGCAGCAGCATCATCATCAGCAGCAGCAGCATCAGCAGCATCATCAGCAGCAGGTCGCACTGCCGCCCAAACTCCGGAAGATGAGCGTCGGCTTCGAAGTTCAATCCCGGACACTGGCGGGGAAGATGGGGGGCCAGGGCGTGCCGGGGGGGCTGGGGGGGCTCGGGGAGGGGGGGCTGGGGGGGAGGCCCAGGGTCGGAAGTTCCCCCGGGGGGGCCCAGCGGAGGCCTCGGCACCGCGCCGCTTGGAGCTCGGCGGGCGACCTCGTGGGGGACCCGTCCGTGGTCCAGGAGTCCAACTCGGGCCGCGTCATCCGCGGTGGCACTGAACCACCACAACAACAACAACAACCGCCGCCACCACCACCACCACAGCCACCACAGCCACCACAGCCGGCGTCGGCGTGGAGGCAGGCTGGACACCAACTGCCGGCGAAAGTGCGCAAGATGAACGGATGAGCCGGACAAGAGGATAAACTGAGCACGGCCATGGGAACGTGGAATGGCCGCCACTGGCTTATGATCATCAACGAAGAGTTGTAGGGGAACTGTCAATCAACTCTCGTGGGGGGTGGGGGGGGGCACAGAGGCTGTGTCCCGGACCCCCACACAGCGGCGCGAGGAGCTGACTCTGCCTTGGCTCTGCCGAGATGCGGGCTGATCACAGGGCTTAACGCCACTGTGTGTGTGTACACGTGTGTGTGTGTGTGTGCATGTGTGTGTGTACACGTGTGTGTGTGTGCATGTGTGTGTGTACACGTGTGTGTGTACAGGTGTGTGTACACGTGTGTGTGTATGTGTGTGTACACGTGTGTGTGTACACGTGTGTGTACACGTGTGTGTAGATGTGTGTGTACACGTGTGTACACGTGTGTATGTGCACACGTGTGTGTGTGTGGACGTGTGTGTACATTGTGTATATGTGTGTGTGTACACACGTGTGTATGCGTACACGTGTGTGTGTACACGTGTGTGTGTGTAGATGTGTGTGTATACACGTGTTTTGTTGTTGTTGGGGAGCGGTGGTGTAGTGGTTAGCGCGCTGCGCTACGAACCCGGCCATCCGGGTTCGATTCCCGATCACGGTCACCAACACCAGTGACGATTATCTGAACCGGTCCTGGGCCTCCCCTAGGTCGACTCAGCCTCAAATTAAAACTAATTTCTTTCGAACTGCTCGTTGTTCTTGTTGCTGTTGTGCTTGCTGTCCTCCTCCACCACCCCCCGCACCCACGATTAGCGCGGTTGGCTACGCACGGCGCGAAAGAAGTCCAACGTACATCTCCACTTGGGGGGATGGGTGGCCAGCAACCACGCCCGACCGCCTTTGTTTCCCTATCGGCACCAGGTTCTCATTTGAGGCTGAGTCGACCGCCACAGGGTGCCCGTTTACTCGCACGTTGCCACAAAAGTCTGCGCGTCTTTAGGGCGGGATCTGTGTCTTTGCGTGCGCGTCTCTGCGTGTGCGTTGATATATTATCGGGATCAATTCTGGCGGCAGCGGTTGCGTTGGCTGGGTCCTGTAGCCCGGGTGCCATGGGGCGCCGCGGTGGCTAGGAGATGTTAACGACCTCGCCTGGTATACAGCAGGTCGTGGGTCTTTCGGTAAAGTCACGTAGAAGGGAAATAATGAAATAATAAAAATATAAAGCAATAACATTCTCACGACGTTTCGATTGCAACACAAGCAATCGTCATCAGGTGTGAAAACCGCCACTTTTTTAAAAAAAATATTGCTGTGGTTTTCACACCTGATGATGATTGCTTGTGTTGCAATCGAAACGTCGTGAGAATTGTATAGTTGTATTTTTTTTATTTCATTATTTCCCTTCTACGTGGTGACTTTACCGAAAGAACCAAGAATATGAATCCCTGCAGTCACGAAAGCTTTAAATCGAAAAAAAGGCTGCTGTATATTTGGAGTTTGCGTGTCTCTCTCTCTCTTTCACTCATCATTATCACGGTGGCTAGGAGATGCTAACTACCTCGCGTTTAGAATCAACGTCACGCGTTTAGATTATTTGGCTGCTGCTACGATTGTCCACGTCATGATGATGATGATGCTTCGCCGAGCTATCGTTTTGTGATGGCCAGGTCGCTTCTGAAAAAGAGAGGAGATACGCAGCTCAGCGAGGGCCTTACCTGGTCCAATAAAAACAACAATAATTTATACTCTTTGGTTCTATTGGGTAAAGTCACGTAGGTAAAAAATAAAATAACAAAAATCACTTTTTACCTACATGACTTTACCCAATAGAACCAAAGAGTATGGATCTTAGCAGTCACGAAAGCTTTAAATCTAGAACAATAATTTAGAATGTTTTTGACTGACACATGACCTGCAGATGCACCACGTGCGCTCTCCGTAGTCGAGTGTTTTTGTTGGGTTACATCGCGTGAATATATTAGAGTGTGAGAGTGTGTGTGTGTGTGTGTAAGAGTGTGTGTGTGTGAGAGTGTGTGTGTGAGTGGAGAGTTTCCCATACCTAGGCAGTGTGTTTATGACCGGCTCCAGTTTAATAGCAGAGGTCTCACTCCGAATCAGTCGAGCGGCAATATCTTTTCATCGGTTGCGTAACCCTGTGTGGAAGCTACCTGGTCTGTCGCTCCGCACTAAGCTTCAGGTCTTCTCGGCCACGGTCATTCCCTCCCTTCTCTACGCTTGCGAAACGTGGACCCCCTTAATGGAGCATCTTCGCCGGTTAAAAACATTTAGGCTAGCCTGCCTACGATCCATCCTGGATTTAACCAGGCTGGATTGTGTGAGGAGCTCACAAATCCTTGACGGATCTGGGCAAGGTCCCATCGGTGAGCTCCTCCGGCAGGCAAAGCTGCGTTGGCTGGGTCATGTAGCCCGCATGCCCAGCCACCGCATGCCGAAACAGCTTTTGTTCGGCCGGATCGAGGGGGCTAAACGGGCGCGGCACGGGCTAGAAAAGAGATGGAGTGATGTGGTACAGGAGGCCGTGGAGCTGAGTGGACTTGCCGATGACTGGTACCAGCGGTGTAAAGATCGGCCTCTGTGGAGGAGGCTCGTGAAGGACGCTACTGGGCAGTTGGAGGCAGTCGCCCTCCAACAACAGCGGAGGGCGGAGGAGCGACGCTCACAACAACGAGCGGAGCGCCGGGTGGCTAAAGCACAGCAGGTTGGCACAGTAGGGGGCACAGGTGGTGCATCAGCCACTCATCTCAGTCAGTCGACCCGTGGCACCTGGATCTGCCCCGTGACCTCCTGCCAGCGGGCGTTCGACACTTCACGTGATAGCCTCAAGGTGCACATAGCCTGGCACAAGCGTCGTGGTGACGTCACCGCCACTTAGTGGCGAATGGCGGTTGGTGTTGATTGGTGTTGTATCCGCGTTGTCTCGTAGCTGCCACGTGCTTCGTCGCTCACGTTTCCTACCCGGCATGCATTTCGACATTTCTCCTTGCACGGTATCCATGCCGCAGCCTCCTGCGCCCTTCTCCACCCCCCCCCCCAACACTGAAAGGCCTAGAACCGCGAATATATGTGACGAAGGGCCATTGCCCGAAACGTCGCCTATTGTATACCCCCCCCTACCCCCCATCCCCTTTAAGACTACGATGTTATAGAGGAACGTGTGGCATGTCTCTGCATGTTCTATTTGTGTTTGTTAATGGGCGAGAACTCGGGAGGGGTGGGGACGAAATGAAGCCCACAACGCTCTACGCGAGCGTTAATCGCTGCACCAGTTCACGTTGTCTGAAACTCCCTAGATCCCAAATCGACCTCGTCGTTGTGAAGAGCCATGGAGGAGGCGGTGGGTGGGGGTGGTGGAGAGGAGAGGGGTGGGCCACAGATTTGGGCTGCGTCGGATTTGACTCGTCGAGTATTAAATGGAAATCTAAAACAGCTGTCTGAGTTGCGTTTGAATGAATGCTAAAGAACAGAGAATGCGCGGAGTGGCTTTCGTTTGGTGGCGATGGGCGGGTGGGGATGAGCAGGGGGGCGGAAATAAATATACAATGGTTGACGTTTCGGGCAATGGCCCTTCTCCACATCGTACATTTACGTCTTTAGAGCGGACCTCATGGAGGTGTGCCGGGCCGGCCTTCGTATAGGTATTCGCTAACGGCACTTTCCCCAAAAGTGTGAAGTGATGTCTGTAGCTGGTGAGCCTGGGTGTTGGACGTGAGCGGGAGTCGAACTCGGGTCGCCGGGTTCGTGGAGCCGCTCGCTAACCGCGACCACGACCGCGAACGCGCAAGAGGGCGTGGTCTCACTCAGCCTTGCCCACACCACCAACTCGGCCAGCGTCGCGATCGCGCGGCGGTGTGAACGCTGGGGACGTCTCAGGGTTGGCGGGCGGCTCGCTGCTTGCTGGAAGGGCTGCGTGGATGCGAGCTGCCGTCCAGGAGGCCCGGCTGGTCTGGCAGACCGCGTCCTCGACAAGGCTGGAGGCGACGATGGTCGGGTGAAACAATGAGTGGGTGGGTGAGCGGGTGGGGGGGGGGTGTGAGCGAGTGGGTGGGTGGGTGGGTGAGTGGGTGGGTGAGCGGGTGGGTGAGTGAGCGGGTGAGTGAGCGAGTGGGTCAGTGGGTGAGTGAGTGAACGGGTGGGTGAGTGAGTGAGTCAGTGGACGAGTGAGTGAGTGGGTCAGTAGGTGAGTGATTGAGTGGGTGGGTGAGTGAGCGGGTGGGGGGGGGGTGAGTGAGTGAGCGGGTGGGTGGGTGAGTGGGTGAGTGAGTGAGTGGATGGGTGAGTGAGTGGGTGTGTGAGCGGGTGAGTGGGTGGGTGAGTGGGTGAGTGAGCGGGTGGGTGAGCGAGTGGGGGGGTGAGTGAGCGGGTGTGTGAGCGGGTGAGTGGGTGAGTGGGTGGGTGAGCGGGTGGGGGGGTGAGTGAGCGGGTGTGTGAGTGGGCGAGTGAGCTGGTGGGTGGGTTAATGGGTGAGTGAGCGGGTGGGTGACTGAGTGGGTGAGTGAGCTGGTGGGTGGGTGAGTGAGTGAGTGAGGGGGTGGGTGAATGAGCGTGTGGGTGAGTGGGTGAGTGAGCGGTTGGGTGGGTGAGTGAGCGGGTGAGTGAACGGGTGGGTCACTGGGTGAGTGAGTGAGCGGGTGGGTGAGTGAGTGGGTTAGTGGGTGAGTGAGTGAGTGGGTCAGTGGGTGAGTGAGTGAGTGGGTGGGTGGGTGGGTGAGTGAGCGGGTGGGTGGGTGAGTGGGTGGGTGAGTGAGTGGGCGGGTGAGTGAGTGGGCGGGTGAGTGGGTGGGTGAGTGAGTGGATGTGTGAGCGGGTGAGTGGGTGGGTGTGCGGGTGGGTGAGTGGGTGAGTGAGCTGCAGGGTGGGTGAGTGGGTGAGTGAGCGGGTGGGTGAGCGGGTGGGTGGGTGAGTGAGCGGGTGAGTGAGCGGGTGGGTCAGTGGGTGAGTGAGTGGGTCAGTGAGTGAGTGAGTGAGTAGGTGAGTGAATGGGTGATTGAGCGGGTGGGTGGGTGAGTGGGTGAGTGGGTGGGTGAGTGAGTGGGTGAGTTAGTGGGTGAGTGAGCGGTTGGGTGAGTGAGCGGGTCGGTGAGTGAGTGGGTGGGTGGGTGAGTGAGTGGGTGACTGAGCGGGTGGGTGGGTGAGTGGGTGAGCGGGTGTGTGAGTGGATGAATGAGCGGGTGGGTGAGTGGATAAGTGAGCGGGTGGGTGAGTGGGTGAGTGAGTTGGTGAGTGAGTGAGTGGGTGAGTGAGTGTGTGGGTGAGTGGGTGAGTGAGTTGGTTAGTGAGTGGGTGAGTGAGCGGGTGAGTGGATTCTTGGTGCTGCGCTGTGAATTCTCTAGGGGAGCGGACACCGTGACACTCCCAGAAGGAAGTCCGCCGGGTGGCTGATGGGATGCGTGAAAAATACTTTTTAAAAATAACATTGATAAATACTCCACGTGTCGGGGTGGAGTAGGGTGCGAATCAGGCGTTTGGCGTCTTCTCGGTCTGCCCGTGTTGTTGTCGCTCGCTGCTTTGGGTCTAATTACGATGGTGAGTCGCGTTGTTTACCAAATTCTTCAAAGTGTCCCGGCTAATTAACGACTCCGGTTTCGTTAATTGGGCCGCCAGCGCTCGCTCAGTGTCGCTTCGAGCGCCACGGGCACTGCGAGCCTCGGGCTGCGACAGAGCGGAGCAGCCAGGCGCGGGGTCACCGGGGTCAACGCCTCCTCATCATCATCCTCATCGCACAACACCTCCTCCTCCTCCTACGCCTCCTCGGAGACGCCCGTGTATAACCATGAACTCGTTCACTCAACCACCCACTCACCCTCCCACCCTGCCACTTAACCACTCACGCATCCACGCACTCACTCACCCACGACCCTCCCACCCTACCACTCACCCGCTCACTCACCCACTCACTTAGCCACACACTCACCCTCCCAACCTGCCACTCACCCACTCACTCACCCACTCACTTAGCCACACACTCACTCATCCACACACTCACTCACTCACTCATCCACTCACTCACCCACCCACCCACTCACCCACTCACCCTCCCACCCTGCCACTCAACCACTCACGCATCCACACACTCACGCACCCACTACCCTCCCACCCTGCCACTCACCCACTCACTCACCCACTCACTTAGCCACACACTCACTCGTCCACACTCACCCTCCCACCCTGCCACTCAACCACTCACTCACCCACTCACTCACCCACTCACCCTGCCACTCACTCACCCACTCACTTAGTCATACACTCACTCATCCACTCACTCACTCACTCATCCACTCACTCACCCACTCATCCACACACTCACCCACTCACCCACCCACCCTGTCATTCAACCACCCACTCACCCACCCACCCACTCACTCACCCACTCACTTAGCCACACACTCACCCACTTACCCTGCCACTCACCCACTCACTCACCCACTCACTTAGCCACACACTCACTCATCCA
Source organism: Petromyzon marinus (assembly GCF_048934315.1). Classification (NCBI taxonomy): domain Eukaryota; kingdom Metazoa; phylum Chordata; class Hyperoartia; order Petromyzontiformes; family Petromyzontidae; genus Petromyzon; species Petromyzon marinus. Next base: position 4,397,920 of record NC_133722.1, read on the forward strand.
CACACTCACCCTCCCACCCTGCCACTCACCCATTCACTCACTTAGCCACACACTCACTAATCCACACAATCACCCACCCACCCTGTCACTCAACCACTCACTCACCCACCCACCCACCCACTCACTCACCCACTCACCCACTACCCTCCCACCCTGCCACTCACCCGCTCACTCACCCACTCACTTAGCCACACACTCACTTAGCCACACACTCACAAGCCAACCCTGCCACTCACTCACACACTCACCCACCCATCCACCCCTGCCACTCATACACTCACCCACTCACCCACCCACCCTGCCACTCACACACTCACCCACCCACCCTGCCACTCACTCACACACTCACCCACTCACTTAGCCACACACTCACCCACTTACCCTGCCACTCACCCACTCACTTACCCACTCACTTAGCCACACACTCACTCATCCACACACTCACCCTCCCACCCTGCCACTCACCCATTCACTCACTTAGCCACACACTCACTAATCCACACAATCACTCACTCATCCACACACTCACCCACTCACACACCCACCCTGCCACTCACTCACACACTCACCCACCCATCCACCCTGCCACTCACTCACACACTCACCCACTCACCCACCCACCCTGCCACTCACTCACACACTCACCACCGGATCATCAGAACCCGGGTGGCCGGGTTCGCAGCGCGGGGCGCTAACCACTGCACCACCGCTCCCCAACAGCGTTCCTCGTCGATGCCGTGGGACCAGATCGGAACTCAAGAGACCAAGAGGGACCCGGGCACTCCGAGATGACAAAAAGCGATAATAACATCCATACATCCACACACGTACGCGCACACACACATTCACACACGGACCCCAATCACCACCGCCATCATCACACCTCTGTCCACGCCACGTCAACACCGCCATCATCATCATCGTAACGGCATAACACCTCGGCCGCGACAACTTCAGACCGTCGCGTGTTTCCCTAAGCACGTGGAAGTGCCAATTCGAGTGTGCGGACGTCTGAGTAATATTACACACACACAATAGACAAATATCCCCCGTATAGCCTTCCACAGACTGTTGGGGCAAGTGCTGTTGTGAGTGGCCGGCACGGCAACACAAGGTGGGATGGGTGGCCACCGCCACGCCCGGCCGCCTTTGTCTCCCCAGTGGCGATGTTTACTACGCACCACGCCAGGTACGCATTTGAGGCTGAGTCGACTTAGCGGGAGGCTCAAAACCGGCTCAGATAATCGTCATTGGGTCACCGGATTCGTAGCGCAGCGCGCTCACCACTATACCACCGCTCCCCCCTACAAAGACAAAGATCCCCCATATGGCCTTTATCAGACTGTAGGGGCAAGTGCTGTTAGCGAGCACCTATGAAGGCCGGCACGGCACACGCGCGCGTGGGTGGCCAACACCAAGCTCGGTCGCCTTTGTCTCCCCAGTGGCGATGTTTACACATCGCACCAGGTACTCATTTAAGACTGAGTTGACCTAGGGGAGGCCCAGAACCGGTTTACATATTCGCGATCACTGTTATTGGGCCACGAGCAGGAATCGAACTCGGGTCGCCGGGTTCGTAGCGCAATGCGGCTGACCACTACATGACCGCTCCCCCACACAAGACAAAGTTCCCCCGGATAGTCTGTAACAGGCTGTTGGGGGCAAGTGCCGTTAGCGAGTGGCGCCTATGAAGGCCGGCACGGCAGCACGTGGCACACTCACTGCGCACACGTGACAGACGATCTGCTGCTGCTGCTGTCGCGTTGTCGGTGTCGCACAAACAACACCACCACCAACAACAACACAAACTCAACACGTGCCGTGTCAATAACAACACCACTAACAACAACACAAACTCAACACGTGCCGTGTCAATAACAACAACACCAACAACAACACAAACTCAACACGTACCGTGTCAATAACAACACCACCAACAACACAAACTCAACACGTGCCGTGTCAATAACAACAACACCACCACCAACAACACAAACTCAACACGTGCCGCGTCAATAACAACAACACCACCACCAACAACACAAACTCAACACGTGCCGTGTCAATAACAACACCACCAACAACAACACAAACTCAACACGTGCCGTGTCAATAACAACAACACCACCAACAACAACACAAACTCAACACGTGCCGTGTCAATAACAACACCACCAACAACAACACAAACTCAACACGTGCCGTGTCAATAACAACAACACCACCAACAACACAAACTCAACACGTGCCGTGTCAATAACAACAACACCAGCAACAACACAAACTCAACACGTACCGTGTCAATAACAACACCACCAACAACAACACAAACTCAACACGTGCCGTGTCAATAACAACACCAACAACAACACAAACTCAACACGTGCCGTGTCAATAACAACACCACCAACAACACAAACTCAACACGTGCCGTGTCAATAACAACAACACAAACTCAACACGTGCCGTGTCAATAACAACACAAACTCAACACGTGCCGTGTCAATAACAACACCAACACAACACGTGCCGTGTCAATGACAACAACACTACCACCAACAACACAAACTCAACGCGTGCCGTGTCAATGACAACAACACAAACTCAACACGTGCCGTATCAATAACAACACCAACACAAACTAAACACGTGCCGTGTCAATAACAACACCACCAACAACACAAACTCAACGCGTGCCGTGTCAATAACAACAACACCACCAACAACACAAACTCAGCACGTGCCGTGTCAATAACAACAACACAAACTCAACACGTGCCGTGTCAATAACAACACCACCAACAACACAAACTCAACACGTGCCGTGTCAATAACAACAACACAAACTCAACACGTACCGTGTCAATAACAACACCAACAACACAAACTAAATACGTGCCGTGTCAATAACAACACTACCAACAACAACACAAACTCAACACGTGCCGTGTCAATACAACAACAACACGACCAACAACAACACAAACTCAACACGTGCCGTGTCAATAACAACAACACCACCACCAACAACACAAACTCAACACGTGCCGTGTCAATAATACCAACACAAACTCAACACGTGCCGTGTCAATAACAACACCACCAACAACACAAACTCAACACATGCCGTGTCAATAACAACAATACCACCAACAACAACACAAACTCAACACGTGCCGTGTCAATAACAACAACACAAACTCAACACGTGCCGTGTCAATAACAACACCACCAACAACACAAACTCAACACATGCCGTGTCAATAAGAACAACACCACCAACAACAACACAAACTCAGCACGTGCCGTGTCAATAACAACAACACAAACTAAACACGTGTCGTGTCAATAACAACACCACCAACAACACAAACTCAACACATGCCGTGTCAATAAGAACAACACCACCAACAACACAAACTCAGCACGTGCCGTGTCAATAACAACAACACAAACTCAACACGTGCCGTGTCAATAACAACACCACCAACAACACAAACTCAACACGTGCCGTGTCAATAACAACAACACAAACTCAACACGTACCGTGTCAATAACAACACCAACAACACAAACTAAATACGTGCCGTGTCAATAACAACACTACCAACAACAACACAAACTCAACACGTGCCGTGTCAATACAACAACACGACCAACAACAACACAAACTCAACACGTGCCGTGTCAATAACAACAACACCACCACCAACAACACAAACTCAACACGTGCCGTGTCAATAATACCAACACAAACTCAACACGTGCCGTGTCAATAACAACACCACCAACAACACAAACTCAACACATGCCGTGTCAATAACAACAATACCACCAACAACAACACAAACTCAACACGTGCCGTGTCAATAACAACAACACAAACTCAACACGTGCCGTGTCAATAACAACACCACCAACAACACAAACTCAACACATGCCGTGTCAATAAGAACAACACCACCAACAACAACACAAACTCAGCACGTGCCGTGTCAATAACAACAACACAAACTAAACACGTGTCGTGTCAATAACAACACCACCAACAACACAAACTCAACACATGCCGTGTCAATAAGAACAACACCACCAACAACAACACAAACTCAGCACGTGCCGTGTCAATAACAACAACACAAACTCAGCACGTGCCGTGTCAATAACAACACAAACTCAGCACGTGCCGTGTCAATAACAACATCACCACCACCACATTGTGTGTTGCCTTCAAATGAAAAGTAGAATAGGCCACGTTTCTGGGCCTTCTTCACAGCACGTAAATCAACCAATTCGCAGTACAATAGTCAATCAATCGTCAATAAATACATCGAATTTGGCAAAAGATTTTGACCCTTGAAGCCGGTGGCGTCATTGCGAAGGGCGCCGTCACGTGTTCATAATTAAGGGGCCGTCCATAAATGACGTCACGCACCTAGGGGGGTGGTCAGACATTGACGATATATGACGAGGGGGGGGGGGTGGGGGTTGAGAAATGTGACGTCACGTAAAAATGCGCAACTTTAAATAAACATTAATTAAATATTACTGTTATAACACATTTTTGTAAATTAATTTTCATTATTAACTATTTGATCATTTAAATTTACTAAAGTCACCTTCTTGTTTATTCCACGAAGGAGCGTTTTTATCTTGATTTTAAGCTTTTCTGACTGCAGGAATCCATACTCTTTGGTTCTGTCGGTAAAGTCACGTGGGTATAAAAAATAAAATAAAAACCACGACGTTTCGGGGGCAACACAAGCGTCCGTCATCAGGTGGGAAAGCCTTGGTCTGCTGCTGAGGCAGAAGGGTGTAGCCCAGGGGGTAGGCAAATGTTTTTGACTCGCGGGCCCACAATGGGTTCTAAAATTTGACGGAGGGGCCGGGCCAGGAGCAGATGGACGGAGTGTTTGTGTGAACTTAATATAAATGACGTGTTAAAAAAATCATGACGTGAAAGGATTTGGCCTTTAACAGGTAGCAAAGCATTTATTTGCGAGGCAATTTAACAAATTGCACGAACATTAACAATACAAAAACATGTCTTTTACGTGACTGATCAGGTTAGAGCAACCGCGCAGGCTGTGTGTCGCAGATTTGGCTCCAACCTCGCTGCAGCAACACATCATCACTTTCAGTTTCGAGCCCTAAACACCACACTCCCGGTCAAAGTGCGCCATCTAATGGGGAAATGTGGGCATTACAGGAGAAAGGTAAAATATTATTTAATGATAATAATATTTGGACAAGTTCGGAGGGCCGGATTTAAAAGCCCAACGGGCCGTATACGGCCCGGGGGGCCGTACGTTGCCCATGTCTGGACTGTAGCCCAAGGGTTTATTGTTCTGGCCTTACAGGACGAAGGGCCAAGCCGTACAAGGGGGGCAGCCGGGGTCGGATTATTCCACGTGACTTTACCGAAAGAACCAAAGAAGATGAATCCTTGCAGTCACGAAAGCTTTAAATCGAAATTTAAATAAGTAGTTGTTAGTAACAGTTGTTAGTAAGTAAGGCGTTGTTAGTAAGGAGTTGTTAGTAAGTAAGGAGTTGTTAGTAAGGAGCTGTTAGTAAGTAGGGCGTTGTTAGTAAGGAGTTGTTAGTAAGTAAGGAGTTGTTAGTCAGTAAGGAGTTGTTAGTAAGTAAGGAGTTGTTAGTAAGTAAGGTGTTGTTAGTAAGTAGTTGTTAGCAAGTAAGGAGTTGTTAGTAGGTAAGGAGTTGTTAGTAAGTAAGGAGTTGTTAGTAAGTAAGGAGTTGTTAGTAAGGAGTTGTTAGCAAGTAGGGCGTTGTTAGTAAGTAAGGAGTTGTTAGTAAGTAAGGAGTTGTTGGTAAGTAAGGAGTTGTTAATAAGTAGTTGTTAGCAAGTAAGGAGTTGTTAGTAAGTAAGGAGTTGTTAGCAAGTAAGGAGTTGTTAGTAAGTATGGAGTTGTTAGTAAGGAGTTGTTAGCAAGTAAGGAGTTGTTAGTAAGTATGGAGTTGTTAGTAAGGAGTTGTTAGTAAGTAGTTGTTAGTAAGTAAGGAGTTGTTAGTAAGTACTTGTTAGTAAGTAAAGAGTTGTTAGTAAGTAAGGAGTTGTTAGTAAGTAAGGAGTTGTTAGTAAAGAGTTAGTAAGTACTTGTTAGTAAGTAAGGAGTTGTTAGTAAGTACTTGTTAGTAAGTAAGGGGTTGTTAGTAAGTACTTGTTAGTAAGTAAGGAGTTGTTAGTAAGTAAGGAGTTGTTAGCAAGTACTTGTTAGTAAGCAAGTACTTGTTAGTAAGTAATGAGTTGTTAGTGAGTAAGGAGTTGTTAGTAAGGAGTTGTTAATAAGTAAGGAGTTAGTTAGTAAGTACTTGTTAGTAAGTAAGGAGTTGTTAGTAAGGACTTGTCCCTTGCTTGTTACTCGACGCGTGTGTGGCGATGGCTCAGACATCGATCGAGGGTCGAATTGGAACCGCGTTGTGTGATTGGCCTCGCGCTCGCTGAAGGTGTCGATGTCTTCAGGGGAGTCGTGGACTCTGTAGACGCAGCTGAGCACAATTCTGTGAGTCACTTATAACCGCTTTGCCGTTACTTATTGACAATTATGGACTCAGATTATTGTCCCATCATCTCAGAGTCCCTGGGACGTAATAAAATGCTACACAGTGGCAGTGGGGGTGGCAAAATGCCGATTTATTACTAATAAACCCCAATAATCCGATCGAAATTAGGGATTTCGATCGGATCATTGGCGGGGGGGGGGGGGACATGCCACCCCCCCCCCCCTCCACTGACCCCGCCAGCTCCCAGGGGGGGTCTACAAAATCTTAGTCCGGACCTGGGGGCAACACAAAACATTTAGCCCACCGCGCTAAATGCTTTCGAGCTATCAATTCCGGTTCAGTGATTCTGCACTAGCTCTATTACTATAGTACTATACCGCCTTCAACTTTTACGAACGACTGGGGTGTTTAAGGTTAGCGATTTGTCGTATTATCTGGCTGTATAACAAATGCAAAAATACAATTACTTTACTGTGCAAGTGAGGGGAGGGGCTGTCAACAATGCGAGGAGGAGGAGGAAGAGGAGGCGATGGATCTCCCGCGAGAACGCGACCTGCATTTGAATGTCACGTCGCTACGGATGACACGTACATAGACAAAGACCATCCCCCCCCCCACATACACCACACACACACCACCCACACACACACCACCCACACACACACCACCCACACACACACCACCCACACACACACCACCCACACACACACCACCCACACACACACCACCCACACACACACCACCCACACACACACCACCCACACACACACCACCCACCCACACACACACCTCCCACACATAGCCTTGAACGAATTCTCGGGGCAAATGTTGTGATTTAAGCGAGCACCACCTGTGAATGTTAACACGGCACGCGAGAGGGGGGGGGTCAGAATCTACGCGCCCGGCCGCCTTTGTCTCCCCGGCGCTGATGTTCACACACCGGGTACTCATTTGAGGCTGAGTCGACCCACGGGGAGGAGGCCCAGGGCTGGATCATTGTTGGTCCGTGAGCGGGAATCGAAGTCGAGTCGTAGCGCATTAACAGCTACAAGGCAAAGATCCCCCGTATAGCCTTAACAGGCTGTAGGGGCAAGTGCTGTTAGCGAGCACCTATGAAGGCCGGCACGGCACACGAGGGGTGGGTGGCCAGCACGACGCCCGGCCGCCTTTGTCTCCCTAGCGGCGATGTTTACACACCGCACAAGGTACTCATTTGAGGCTGAGTCGACCTAGGGGAAGCCCAGGACCGGTTATGATAATCGTCACTGGTGTTGGCCGTGAGCGGGAATTGAACCCGGGTCGCTAGGTTCGTAGCGTAGCGCGCTCACCGCCACACTACCGCTCCCCACACACTGACACACGCACTGACACAACAACAACCGCCATCGCCACTAAGTGGTGGTGACGTCACCACGACGCTTGTGCCAGGCTATGTGCACGATGAGGCCACGTGAAGTGTCGAACGCCCGCTGGCAGGAGGTCACGGGGCAGACCCAGGTACCACAGGTCGACTGAATGAGATGACTGAGATGACTGGCTGATGCACCACCTGTGCCCCCTACTGTGCCAACGTGCTGTGCTTTAGCCGCCCGGCGCTCGCTCGTTGTTGTGAGCGTCGCTCCTCTGTCCTCCGTTGTTGTTGGAGGGCGACTGCCTCCAACTGCCTAGTAGCATCCTTCACGAGCCTCCTCCACAGAGGCCGATCTTGACACCGCTGGTACCAGTCATCGGCAAGTTGACTCAGCTCCACATCCTCCTGTACCACATCACTCCATCTCTTCTCTAGCCCGTGCCGCGCCCGTTTAGCCCCCTCGATCCGGCCGAACAAAAGATGTTTCGGCATGCGGTGGCTGGGCATGCGGGCTACATGACCCAGCCAACGCAGCTTTGCCTGCCGGAGGAGCTCACCGATGGGACCTTGCCCAGATCTGTCAAAGATTTGTGAGCTCCTCACACAATCCAGCCTGGTTACACCCAGGATGGATGGTAGGCAGGCCAGCCTAAATGTTTCTAACCAGCGAAGATGTTCCATTAGGGGGGTCCACGTTTCTCAAGCGTAGAGAAGGGAGGGAATGACCGTGGCCGAGAAGACCTGAAGCTTCGTGCGGAGCGACAGACCAGGTAGCTTCTACACAGCGTTACGCAACCGATGAAAATATAATTCCGCTCGACTGATTCGGAGTCAGACCTCTGCTGTCAAACCGGAGCCGGTCATGAGCACACTGCCCAGGTGTGGGACACTCTCCACTCTCTCCACAACTGCCCTATCATCAATTGGGAGTTGTGGGGGTGGTACAACATACCCAGGCAGGTGCTTTGTTTGGTGGGGCTGATGGTAAGGCCCCACCTCTTAGTGGCACGCTCCAGGATCAGCAGCAGCGCCTCCAACTCCTCCTCTGAGTGAGCAGCAACTACCAGATCATCGGCATAACTGTGTCGTTAAACCCACCACCACCCGACACAGCCAATTAGTGAACGGTTTGTCACGTGAACGGAACGTGCCAATTCGTTACGAGTACTGCACCACCGGTGTGATGGAGAGTTAACCCACAGCATTTACAATTGTAAATGTAAATTGGAGGGCAAACCCACAGCTTTTACGACAACAAAAATTGTAAATGTAAAATGTAAATATTGCGGGTTTACTCTCTAGCACACCGGTTAGTGCTGAACGAGTAACGAATTGGCACGTTCTGTTTTAGTGACAACCCTTACTAATTGGCTGTGTCGGGTGGTGGCGGGTTTAACGACACATTCATATATTTACGCGCTCTAACCCAAAACAACCTCTATTATGGATAATATTGGTCGCGAAAGCCTGCCAGTGCCACGCGTCAAACTGAGTCTGACGTTGGTTTTCTACAACTCGGGAGAGAACTCAAGAGGCCAGTGCGGGTCCCGTTCGCAAGCGTGAGCTGGGCCATCAGCCTGGTGCCAGTTAGGGGACAATCATTGCCGCTACTGCTACGTGCGTGTGTATAATTCCAATTGAGGCATTTTCGGGGTGTAATTTAAGGATTTGGCAAATGCATAGACCGAAGTAGCTCGAGGTAGAGAGAGAGAGAGAGACGGTGCACAGAGAGAAACGAGCGGAGACAGGCAAGAGACAAAGGTCAGAGGTCAGACACAGAATGTGATAAAGCCGAGTGGGAACCAGGGTGAAGCAGCAGCAGTCGTGGTGATTGATGATTCAGCACTCACCGATTCACTCCACCCATTCGCATGCTCACCCACTCACTCACCCACCCACCCACCGGTTCACTCACCCACTCACGCAACCGCTCGCTCACCCATCCACCCACTCAGCCACCCACCAATCTGCTCGCTCACACACTCACCCACTCACTCACTCGTCCGCTCACTCACTCACTTACTCACTCACCCACTCACCCACCTACCCAATTCCTCACCCACTCACTCACTCACTCACCCGCTCACTTACTCACTTACCCACTCACTCACCCACTCACCCTCTCACTCACCCACCCATCCGCTCGCTCACCGACCCACCCACCCAACCACCAATCCACTCACCCATTCACTCCACTCACCCGCTCACTCACTCACTCACCCAACTACCCACCCATCCACTCACTCACCCATTCACCCCGGCTCACCCATTCACTCGGGCTCCTCACCAACTCACCACGCTGCGGGTCACCTCGCTTCGATCTCTGCATCCCCGTTGGGGATTCCCTCTCCCGTAATCGTCCCTTCAACCATCCGAGCTCTCGCTAGAACGACAGAAACATTGCCCCACTCGACACGCGCCCTGCTACCACTCTCGGCTCTCACAACTCCGATGGTGCTGTGCGTTGCTGGCCGCCTGACATCGTTGGGGCCCCACTTGGGCCCCCTGTGCTCAGCCACTGAGTTAAACCCCCCCCACCCACCTCTGCATCCCACGACATCCTAATCTCTCATCAACGCCCCCTTCTGCCATCGCGCTGGCAAGTATATAAACTGATAGAGTGGGGAAGGAAGGGAAGGGGGGTGGCCCCCCAAAAATATTCTGCTTAGCCCCCCTCCCTCCACCCAGTATGGCAGCACCACCACCACTACTGCCACGCGTGCACGGAAAGGATTCAGTGAAGAGTTTTTGTGACTTAAGCCCCTCTCCCACTCTCCCTCCTCGTGTCCTCCTCCACCCCCACTCCCTCCCCGTGTTACTGTGGGGGGGGAGTTGGGGGTGTTGTTTGGTGGGGGGGGGAGAGAGAGATTGGCGGTGGGGAGGTCACGGTGTGAGTAGCTCTATCAGAGTGAGCGCCGCAGCTGCCATCAGCACCAACAACACGACAATTGGGAGAATCAATTCTCACAAAACAGCTGATTTACAAATTGACGCGTGGAGGAGGCCGTGGGCGGCGCGGGGTGGGAAGAGAGAGGGGGGGGGGGGTGATGAAATTCACACCTCTTAACTCGCCCCCCCCCCCCAACACCACCACCTCCCCCCTCTCCCCACCTGGGGGATGCGAGATTTCAAAGTGTACCCAATCGGCATCATTGACTCTGACCGCGAGCGGCTCGTTTACAGAGTGCATCCCAAAAGCGGACGATGGAATCGCGCGGAGGTCCTCAGCGTTTTGACGCTCGAGGCGCGCTCCAGGGATTATTCCAAACTTGACCTCAGAGAAAATGCGGCCTCGACCTAAATTTGTTCCGAGATGACATTCACTCTCGGGCAGCTTCGTACGAACATGTTTTGTTGTTGCTGTTGTTGTTTGTGTTGTTGTTGTTTTTGTTGTTGTTGTTTTTGTTGTTGTTGTCGTTGTTGTTGTTTTTTGTTGTTGTTGTTGTTGTCGTTGTTGTTGTTGTTGTTTTTGTTGTTGTTGTTTTTGTTGTTTTTGTTGTTGTTGTTTTTGTTGTTGTTGTTTTTTGTTGTTTTTTGTTGTTGTTGTTTTTGTTGTTTTTTTGTTGTTGTTGTTTTTGTTGTTGTTGTTTTTGTTGTTGTTTTTGTTGTTGTTGTTTTTTGTTGTTGTTGTTTTTGTTGTTTTTGTTTTTGTTGTTGTTGTTTTTGTTGTTGTTGTTTTTGTTGTTGTTTTTGTTGTTGTTGTTATTGTTTTTGTTGTTGTTTTTGTTGTTGTTTTTGTTGTTGTTGTTGTTTGTCGCCGCCGAAACAAAAGCGACGTCGCTTTTACCCTGACTCGTTTGTCATAAGTAGTAGTACTACTACATATGTAGTAGTAGCTACATATTACATAAGTAGTAGCTACTACTACATATGTAGTAGTTACATAAGTAGTAGCTACTACTACATATGTAGTTACATATGTAGTAGTAGCTAATACTACACATGTAGTAGTTACATAAGTAGTAGCTACTACTACACATGTAGTAGTTACATATGTAGTAGCTACTACTACACATGTAGTAGTTACATATGTAGTAGCTACTACTACACATGTAGTAGTTACATATGTAGTAGCTACTACTACACATGTAGTAGTTACATATGTAGTAGCTACTACTACACATGTAGTAGTTACATATGTAGTAGCTACTACTACACATGTAGTAGTTACATAAGTAGTAGCTACTACTACATATGTAGTAGTTACATAAGTAGTAGCTACTACTACATATGTAGTAGTTACATATGTAGTAGCTACTACTACACATGTAGTAGTTACATATGTAGTAGCTACTACTACACATGTAGTAGTAGCTACTACTACATGTGTAGTAGTTACATAAGTAGTAGCTACTACTACATATGTAGCTGCTACTACTACATATGTAGTAGTAGCTACTACATATGTAGTAGTAGCTACTACTTGTGTAGCTACTACTACACAAGTAGTAGCTACTACTACACAAGTAGTAGCTGTGTAGCTACTACTACACATATAGTAGTAGCTACTACACATTTAGTAGTAGCTACTACTACATATGTAGTAGTTACATAAGTAGTAGCTAATATATGTAGTAGTAGCTACTCCCCTCCACGAGTGAGAGGGGAAAGGCAGGTGAGTGCGTGGAGGGGAGTAGAGTGAGATGAGAGGGGAAAGGCAGGAGAGTGAGGGGAGTGGAGTGAGATGAGAGGGAGAGGTAGGAGAGTGTGTGGAGGGGAGTGGGGTGAGATGAGAGGGGAGAGGCAGGAGAGAGCGTGGAGGGGAGTGGAGTGAGATGAGAGGGGAGAGGTAGGAGAGTGTGTGGAGGGGAGTGGGGTGAGATGAGAGGGAGAGGTAGGAGAGTGCGTGGAGGGGAGTAGAGTGAGATGAGAGGGGAGAGGCAGGAGAGAGCGTGGAGGGGAGTGGAGTGAGATGAGAGGGGAGAGGTAGGAGAGTGCGTGGAGGGGAGTGGAGTGAGATGAGAGGGAGAGGTAGGAGAGTGCGTGGAGGGGAGTGGAGTGAGATGAGAGGGAGAGTTAGGAGAGTGAGTGGAGGGGAGTGGGGTGAGATGAGAGGGGAGAGGTAGGAGAGTGCGTGGAGGGGAGTGGAGTGAGATGAGAGGGAGAGGTAGGAGAGTGAGTGGAGGGGAGTGGGGTGAGATGAGAGGGGAGAGGTAGGAGAGTGAGTGGAGAAGAGTGGGGTGAGATGAGAGGGAGAGGTAGGAGAGTGCGTGGAGGGGAGTGGAGTGAGATGAGAGGGGAGGGGTACGTAGCCAGCCGAGATAATGGGGAGGTTTAGTAGTAGAGCCCCCCCCCCACCTTTCTCCGCCTCTCATGCCCCCCCCTCCACTCAGCCCCCCGAATTTATCTCGCAGCGCTTGATGACGACGATCGATACCGTAACGAGGCAGCCCGGGCCACTCGACGCAGGCTGCTTCGTCCCCTTGGGCCACCCACGAGTCGCTTCGGCTTCACGGGTAAAATAAAATACCGAAACGAACGAGCAGCAGATACAGGAATAACGCAAATAGCACAAGCAACCGTCCGCAGCTACATTTGTAACAAAGAGCGGACTGCGCGATTCTTCAATTGTAATCGAGAGGAAATAATGGTGAGGAAGAGACAGTGCCGGATCATCGTAGTAGCAAAAGTAGCTACTACTGCATATGTAGTAGCAGCTACTACATATATAGTAGTAGCTACTACTACAAATGTAGTAGTAGCTACTACAGATGTGGTAGCTACGAGCCCCGCACTTTCAAGGGCCCCGCGCGAAATGCGTTCAAGCTATCAATTCCGGCTCAGTGATTCTGCACTTGCTCCATCACTATAGTACTATACCGCCTTAAACTTTTACAAACGACTGGGTGGATGTTTAAGTTGAGCGATTTATCGTATTATCTGGCTGTATAGCAAATGAAAAAATACAATTACTTTTCTGTGCAAGTTCAACATTTGTGTTTTAATATTTACGTGTTTTCTTTTTTTAAACTTTAGGGTCCTTTCATAACATACGCTACAAGCCCCGCACTTAGGTTAATTCTGCACTGGTCACAGAGACTCGTTACACACACCGCCTCCCGCCTTGCCCGAGCAGCTTCAGTTTGGGTGACTCGAGAGGGCTGAACGGGCGCGGCACGGGCTAGAGAGGAGATGGAGCTGATGCGGTACTGGAGGATGTGGAGCTGGGTGGACTTTGCCGATGACCGGTAACCCAGCGGTGTCAAGATCGGCCTCTGTGGAGGAGGAGGAGGCTCGTGAAGGACGCTGCTGCTGCTACTGGGCAGTTGGAGGCAGTCGCCCTCCAGCAATAGCGGATGGCAGAGGAGCGACGCTCACAACAACGAGCGGAGCGTCGGGTGGCTAAAACGCAAGTTGGCTCAGTAGGTGGCACAGGTGGTGTATCTGCCAGGAGGAGCGGTAGTGTAGCGGTTAGCGCGCTGCGCTACGAACCTGGCCACCCAGGTTCGATTCCCGCTCACGGCAAACACCAGCGACGATAATCTGAACCGGTCCTGGGCCTTCCCTAGGTCGACTCAGCCTCAAATGAGTACCTGGTGCGATGTGTAAACATCGCCACTAGGGCCTTCATAGGTGCTCGCTAACCGCACTTGCCCCTACAGTCTGTTAAGGCTATACGGGAATCTTTATCTTTGTCTTGTATCTGCCAGTCACCTCAGTCACTCAACCCATGGCACCTGGGTCTGTGCCGTGACCTCTTGCCGGCGAGCATTCGACACTTCACGTGGCCTCAAAGTGCACCTAACCTGGCACAAGCGGCGTGGTGACGTCACCATGACTTCGTGGGGAATGGCAGCTATTGTGTATATCTGTATGTATGCATTCCTGTCTGTGCCTATGTATGTTCCATCCACTGCTGTACCCATTTCTTTAACCTGCGAGCATTTTCTCATGCACGTGATCGTAATCTACTATTGAAATCATCATACTCATCATCCTCAACTTCATCATCATAATCATCATCAACCAACCTCATTACAACCATCAATCTCATCGTCACCAGCATCATCACCTGTGAAGAGGAGAATTGAGATGGTTAAGGCAACCTCAGACCATTCTTCCACTCATCATAGAAAACCAACCACGAAATCTCCAATTCCTCTCCCTTATATCGCCCCCCCTACCCCCCTTTTCAAATATTTGTTCATCCTTCTGGGGCCAATCCGATCAGAGTGCCCACCACTCGATAATCGAATATTCGTGTCGTGTACGGCAGCGCTCCCGTGACCCTTGACCCGTTGTCGCCTTGCGTTCGCGTGCGAGGATGTCCCGAACAAATCCTCTTCACCAGGGGTCCACAACCCCCGGGACGCGGGCCGTTACCGGTCCGTGACCTGTTAGGAACCGGGCCGCACAGCAGCAGGAGGAGGTGAGAGCGGTGAGTCCGCACGTGGCCCGCCGCCATTATTTTATTATTTACCACTTCCGACCGCGCCTCTTTCCCGCACTGCGCACTTGTCTCAGTCACGTGGTGTTGGTAAGCCCACAAGCTCTAACCCCTAGTAACAAAAATGAGTAAGCCCACAAGCTAACCCCCTAGTAGACACAATGAGTAAGCCCACAAGCTCTAACCCCTAGTAGCCACAATGAGTAAGCCCACAAGCTGACCCCTAGTAGCCACAATGAGTAAGTCCACAAGCTAACCCCCAAGTAGCCACAATGAGTAAGCCCACAAGCTAACCCCTAGTAGCCACAATGAGTAAGCCCACAAGCTGACCCCTAGTAGCCACAATGAGTAAGTCCACAAGCTAACCCCCAAGTAGCCACAATGAGTAAGCCCACAAGCTAACCCCTAGTAGCCACAATGAGTAAGCCCACAAGCTAACCCCTAGTAGCCACAATGAGTAAGCCCACAAGCTAACCCCTAGTAGCCACAATGAGTAAGCCCACAAACTAACCCCTAGTAACCACAAGGAGTAAGCCCACAAGCTCTAACCCCTAGCAGCCACAATGAGTAAGCCCACAAGCTAACCCCTAGTAGCCACAATGAGTAAGCCCACAAGTTAACCCCTAGCAGCCACAATGAATAAGCCCCACAAGCTAACCCCTAGTAGCCACAATGAGTAAGCCCACAAGCTCTAACCCCTAGTAGCTACAATGAGTAAGCCCACAAGCTAACCCCTAGTAGCCACAATGAGTAATCCCACAAGCTAACCCCTAGTAGCCACAATGAGTAAGCCCACAAGCTAACCCCTAGTAGCCACAATGAGTAAGCCCACAAGCTCTAACCCCTATTAGCTACAATGAGTAAGCCCACAAGCTAACCCCTAGTAGCCACAATGAGTAATCCCACAAGCTAACCCCTAGTAGCCACAATGAGTAAGCCCACAAGGTTACCCCTAGTAGCCAAAATGAGTAAGCCCACAAACTAACCCCTAGTAGCCACAATGAGTAAGCCCACAAGCTGGCCCCTAGTAGCCACAATGAGTAAGCCCACAAGCTAACCCCTAGTAGCCACAATGAGTAAGTCCACAAGCTAACCCCTAGTAGCCACAATGAGTAAGCCCACAAACTCTAACCCCTTGTAGCCACAATGAGTAAGCCCACAAGCTCTAACCCCTAGTAACCACAATGAGTAAGCCCACAAGCTCTAACCCCTAGTAGCCACAATGAGTAAGCCCACAAGCTAACCCCTATTAGCCACAATAAGTAAGCCCACAAGCTAACCCCTACTAGCCACAATGAGTAAGCCCACAAGCTAACCCCTAGTAGTCACAATGAGTAAACCCACAAGCTAACCCCTAGTAGCCACAATGAGTAAGCCCACAAGCTAACCCCTAGTAGCCACAATGAGTAAGCCCACAAGCTCTAACCCTTAGCAGCCACAATGAGCAAGCCCACAAGCTAACCCCTAGTAGCCACAATGAGTCAGCCCACAAGCTCACCCCTAGTAGCCACAATGAGTAAGCCCACAAGCTGACCCCTAGTAGCCACAATGAGTAAGCCCACAAGCTGACCCCTAGTAGTCACAATGAGTAAGCCCACAAGCTCTAACCCCTAGTAGCCACAATGAGGAAGCCCCACAAGCTATCCCCAAGTAGCCACAATGAGTAAGCCCACAAGCTCTAACCCCTAGTAGCCACAATGAGTAAGCCCACAAGCTCTAACCCCTAGTAGCCACAATGAGTAACAAACAAACGTAGCCGGAGAGCTTCTTTGAAACGGGGAAAGACCCAATGATGAACACCCCCCCCCCTCCCCCGGTCCGTGAAAATAAATTGTCTTCCACGAAACCGGTCCCTGGTGCCAAAAAGGTTGGGGACTGCTGCTCTACACCTGTAACGGAATCCCAACTTTATCTTCGCAAGCTCAGCCCGAGTGATCCACCCGCTCGCCTGCTGGGACGCGAGACCCATGGCAGGCAACGGAGCCCTGGGTGGCCGCGTTCGTGGCTAATCCGCTGCGCCACCGCTCCCCACATCAAACAAACACCGCCTAAAATCTTGACTTAGAGCTTTCGTGACTGCAGGAATTCATACATTCTTGATAGGTACATATATAACAAACAAAAAAATATAACGAGACAAACTACGACCCAAAGAATGTAAACACCGCCTCCTCCACGCAACGCTCCACGCGCGGTGTCATGCCGCAGAGGGGGGCCCACCCGGTGCTTGCCAGTGACCGAGAAGAGGGTCGCGACAGGATGCCAGCGACACCTTCCAATCACCGACTCAACAACATCGTCACCGTGCCGTGGTGAGAAGTCGCGAATCTCAAACCCCCCCCATGGGTTCCCCTCCTCCCACAGCACCCCGCACATCTCCCGCAAACAATCTCAGCGTCCAACAATAATTGTCACCAGCTGCACCCCCACGCTACAGCACGGGGAGGTTGGGGGTGGTGGTGGTGGTGGGGAGAGAGAAGAGCCGAAGGCTTTGCAATGAATAGGGAACAGGGAAGGGACACGGGAGAGGGAAGGGGGCAGAGAGCGAGAAGGGAATCAGAGGCCAAGGATGAGACAGGTAAGGGAGCAACTGGAGCGAAGGCTGCGTGAGAGACGAGGGGAGGGAGGAGGGGGAGGCTGCGTCAGGTACCTCGACGCCGCTGCTGCTGCTGCTGCTGCACGGAGCAGCGTCTGTTTTCACAGTGGGTGGTGATGGGGGAGAGGGGAGGGGGTTCAGAGTGTATGGGAGGGGGGGGGGAGTCCACGCGGAAGTCGCGTGGTTTACGGGAGGCTTGAGCTGATTTTTAATAGAGAGATGCATACTCAGACAATTGGCATCCTTCCCACATCGGTCCCTCGACTTTACACATCCCATCAGTCGCACCGCATTCTGGGAGTGCATTGATGCAATGCGATTGTAGCCCGGCACAAAGCAAAACTTTGGACCGGTTTTCACTTTCAGTGTCTCATCAGCAGCACGGTAGATGTGCGGCGTACACGTTCCGTAAAATAGAAAAATCAAAGAATCACCAAACTGCGACTGTGGTAAAGCCTAAACCGTCAAACACATCACTGACAAGCGCGCGCCATCCACGCACACCCTGGCGGTAGCGCTGCAATCCATACAAAATCGACTACCGCCTCGGATTGGTTGAAGGACCTGAACATTCAACTATGACGTCATGTCTAAAATCCATACAACGTCTACTGCCGCCTTGGATTAGTTGAAGGACCTTGACATTGAACTATGACATCATCTATACAATCCATACAGCATCTACTACCGCCTTGGATTGGTTGATGGGCCTTGACATTGAACTATGACATCATCTATACCAGTGGTTCTTAACCTGGGTTCGATCGAACCCCAGGGGTTTGGTGAGTCGATCTCAGGGGTTCGGCAGAGCCCCCGCCACGGAGGTCCGGACACACTTGAATTATTGTGTAAATTTGTGATGACACACACGGCCCGCTTGGCCATCACTGGCTGCAGATGATCATGCTACACTGCTTGGCCAATCAGCGCTGCGGGGAATTTAGTGCGTACTCAGTAGTCAACGTGTGACTGTTGTTGTCGTACGTCGTGTGATTTCTTTAATATTTTATCCATACTAACTATGTCGGGCAAAAGAAGAAAGTGGTCGGACGAATATGTACAACATGGATTCTCATGTATCACGGAACGTGATGGGAGTGAGCGTCCTATCTGCATGATTTGCAACGCCAAGTTGAGCAACTCTAGTCTTGCACCGGCAAAACTAAAGGAACACTTCTTGAAGCTGCATGGAGACGGGGAATACAAGAACACAACACTTGCTGAATTCAGGGTGAAGAGAGCCAGATTCGATGAAAGGGCCACTCTGCCTGCTCTTGGATTTGTACCTGTTAACAAACCGATCCTGACAGCATCGTACGAAGTTGCTTACCTGATCGCAAAGCAGGGCAAGCCACACACCATTGGTGAAAGACTTGTGAAACCAGCTGCATTAAAGATGGCGAATCTGATACTCGGAACAGCGGCCGAAGGTAAAAATCCCAAATTCCCCTTTCAAATGACACCGTCAGTGACAGAATAGAAGACATGAGTAAAGACATCTTGGCTCAAGTAGTCGCGGATCTGATTTCAAGCCCGGCAAAATTCAGCCTTAAACTCGACGAAACCACAGACGTTTCTGATCTAAGCCAGCTTGCTGTTTTTGTACGCTATGTGAAAGACGACATGATAAAAGAAGAGTTTTTATTTTGTAAGCCTCTTACAACAACAACGAAGGCAGCCGATGTGAAGAAGCTTGTGGATGACTTCTTCAGAGACAACAATCTTTCATGGGATATGGTTTCTGCAGTTTGTACGGACGGAGCTCCAGTCATGCTGGGAAGAAAGTCTGGTTTTGGTGCGCTAGTAAAGGCCGATGCACCACACATCATTGTGACGCATTGTATTATGCACAGGCATGCGTTGGCAACAAAAACCTTACCTCCAAAAATGGCAGAAGTATTAAAAACTGTGGTGGAATGTGTGAACTATGTGCGAAAAAGTGCTCTGAGGCACCGCATCTTCAGTGAGCTGTGTAAAGAAATGGGCTCTGAATTTGAGGTACTTCTGCTCCATTCTAATATTCGGTGGTTATCCCGGGGACAGGTGCTGAATCGTGTTGTTGCCATGCGTGTGGAATTAGCCCTGTTTTTGCAAGAGCACCAACACTGCCATGCAGATTGCTTCAAAAATCCTGAGTTCATTCTCATTTTAGCGTACATGGCTGATATAGTCGCAGCTCTCAATCATCTCAATCAGCAGATGCAGGGTGGTGGAGTCAATATCATGGAAGCGGAAGAACACCTGAAGGCTTTTCAAAAAAAGCTACCGTTATGGAAACGACGAACAGAGAACAATAACTTCGCAAACTTCCCGCTTCTGGACGACTGTGCAAGTAAGATCGAAGATGTGTCTGGAATCGGAGATATTTCTGTATCCACGGAACTGAAGCAAACAATTGCCACGCACTTAGATGAGCTTGCAAAGTCTCTCGACGGATATTTCCCTACAAGAGAGTCATATCCAGCATGGGTGAGACAGCCGTTCACGTTTGCTGTTGAAACAGCAGATGGCAATGATGAATTCCTCGACGAAATCATTGAAATTCAGCAGAGCCAGGTTCAACAGCAACTCTTCAGAACAACAACGCTCTCAACGTTTTGGTGTCGACAAATGAACAAGTATCCAGTTATTGCTAAGAAAGCCCTGGATTTTTTTATACCATTTGTTACAACATATCTTTGTGAGCAATCCTTTTCGAGGATGCTGGACATAAAAACGAAGAAAAGGAACAGACTTTGCTGTGAAAATGACATGAGAGTGGCACTTGCCAAGGTGAAGCCACGCATATCTGAACTGATCTCTCAAAGGCAACAGCAGAAGTCACATTGATTTCCAGGTATGTAATTTGTTGTGAGTTTATGCATTGTGTTGGTTTTATTCTTTGAACAAGGTAATGTTCATGCACGGCTCATTTTGTGTACCAGTAAAAAACATATCTATGTCTTGAATTTGAAAAAAATCACATTTTATTTTTCACTAAAGAGGGGTTCGGTGAATGCGCATATGAAACTGGTGGGGTTCGGTACCTCCAACAAGGTTAAGAACCACTGATCTATACAATCCATACAGCATCTACTACCGCCTCGGATTGGTTGAAGGACCTTGACATTCAACTATGACATCATCTATACAATACATACATCGTCTACTACCGCCTCGGATTGGTTGAGGGGCCTTGACATTCAACTATGACATCATCGATACAATCCATACAGCATCTATTACCGCCTCGGATTGGTTGAGGGGCCTTGACATTCAACTATGACATCTTCGATACAATCCATACAGCGTCTTCTACTGCCTCGGATTGGTTGAAGGACCTTGACATTGAACTATGACATCTTCGATACAATCCATACAGCGTCTTCTACTGCCTCGGATTGGTTGAAGGACCTTGACATTCAGCTATGACATCATCGATACAATCCATACAGCATCTACTACCGCCTCGGATTGGTTCAGGGGCCTTGACATTCAACAATGACATCATCTCTACAATCCATACAGCATCTACTACCGCCTGGGATTGGTTGAGGGGCCTTGACATTCAACTATGACATCATCTCTACAATCCATACAGCATCTACTACCGCCTCGGATTGGTTGAAGGACCTTGACATTGAACTATGACATCATCGATACAATCCATACAGCGTCTACTACCGCCTCGGATTGGTTGAAGGACCTTGACATTGAACTATGACATCATCTCTACAATCCATACAGCATCTACTACCGCCTCGGATTGGTTGAAGGACCTTGACATTGAACTATGACATCATCGATGCCATCCATACAGCGTCTACTACCGCCTCGGATTGGTTGAAGGAACCTTGACATTTAACTATGACATAATCTCTACAATCCATACAGCATCTACTACCGCCTCGGATTGGTTGAAGGACCTTGACATTGAACTATGACATCATCGATACAATCCATACAGCGTCTACTACCGCCTCGGATTGGTTGAGGGGCCTTGACATTCAACTATGACATCATCGATACAATCCATACAGCATCTACTACCGCCTCGGATTGGTTGAAGGACCTTGACATTGAACCATGACATCATCTCTACAATCCATACAGCATCTACTACCGCCTCGGATTGGTTGAGGGGCCTTGACATTCAACTATGACATCATCTATACAAACTGCTGCATCGTTTTGATGCACTAAAATTGCTCGCATTAGTAATACTTTCGAGGCCACACGCGGAGTTTGTTGTTGTTGTTTCTCCACCATCGCATCGGCATAGTTGTCAACCCATACGGTTTACCCGTGTTCTTGTACAGAGAACTTGAGTTTTCAGGCGTACAGCCGTTACAATACGGGCAATTTGTTTCTCCCTTATGGTAGGACTCTGCAGGATGAACGTTGAGATTTATAAGGGCACGGGGTGACCAATAACTTCAATAAGGTCTGAATTGGTCTGTAATAAGGTAGGGCACTGGTAAGGGGTTGACATGTATGCCTAGGTGAACATTGATCCGACATCAAAACGGTGAATGCGTTGGCCACACTTGCGCCATTTCAGGTGCTCCGCTCCCGTTTGAATTCACTCTACAAAGCGTGGGACAAAACATCTATCACACATCTCTCAGCGAATGTTACCCGCCGCCCGAGTGAGCGTGCGTGTGTGTGTGTGGGTACGAGTGCGTGTAGTGGGGAGCGGTGGCATAGTGATTAGCGCGCTGCACTACGAACCCGGCGACCCAAGTTCGATTCCCGCTCACGGCCAAACACCAGTGACGATTATCTGAGCGGGTTATGGGCCGCTCCTAGGTCGCCTCAGCCTCAAATGAGTACATGGTGTGGTGCGTAAACATCGCCACTGGGGAGACAAAGGCGACCGGGCGTGGTGCTGGCCACCCACCCCCCTCGTGTGCCGTCACGGCCTTCACAGGTGCCACTCGCTAACAGCACTTGACCCAACAGTCTGTTACAGGCTATACGGGGGACCTTTGTCTTTGCGTGCGTGAGTCACGTAGGTGGAGCGGTGGCGCAGTGGTTTGTGCGCTGGGCTACGGCCCCTGTCGACCCTGGTGATTATCTGAACCTGTGCTGGGCCCTCCCCTAGGTCGACTCAGCCTCCAATGAGTACCTAGCGCAGTATGCAATAGACATCAGCACTGGGGAGACAAAGGCGGTCGGGTGCTGGCGCTAGCCACACGAGAACCTTTGTGTGACCTGTTGACTTGCGTAGGTGGAGTAGCAGCCCTTGCCTCGACAGTCAGCTGTGTCCATATTGGGGGATCTTTGTGTACGCATGTGCCAGTCCCCGTCTCAGGAATGTGGAATTCCCCAAGTTGGTGCACGTGTGCGGGTGGGTGTGTGCGCGCGTGTTTCTACCGCCGCCACGTGGATCGCGGCAGTACTGCGCGCCCGCTGGATATTCAGACTCAGAATATTGATTTACCGCTGGAGAAATCCGATGAGCTATCAAGCTCTTTTTCACAGACGTCCAGTCGGGGCACGGGGTAAGAACGTCACAACAACAAAGCAGTACAAACGCACGATAGTCGTGCAAAGTATAAGAAAGATCAACAAATCACCCAACCACAAACGAATACTCTTTGGTTCTTTCGGTAAAGTCACGTAGGTATAAAATAAAACAAAATTAAATCACGACGTTTCGGACGCAACACGAGCGTCCGTCATCGGGTGGGACAATCACAGCACGAAACAATTCCGTGACTTTACCGATAGAACCAAACAGTATGGATCCCTGCAGGTATCTACTTATTTTTTCAGAAGCAACCCGGCCACAACATGATGGCAGTTCAACAAAGTGGTCCATCGTTTGGACATTAATAGCGCCAACTGCGCTTTGCTAAATGTGGAGGGTAGAACCGGAGGACCCGGAGAGGAAATGCACGGGGAGAGAGAGAGACACCGCAAACTCCAAATCTACAGCAGCAGGCGTCAGGGTCGGGATCGAACCCACGACCTCCTGTACACCAGGCGAGGTAGTTAACATCTCCTAGCCACCGTGATGATGAGAGAGAGAGAGAGAGACACGCAAACTCCAAATCTACAGCAGCAGGCGTCAGGGTCGGGATCAATCCTTCGACCTCCTGTAGACCAGGCGAGGTAGTTAACATCTCCTAGCCACCGTGATGATGATGATGAGAGAGAGAGACACCGCAAATCCAAATCTACAGCAGCAGGCGTCAGGGTCGGGATCGAACCCACGACCTCCTGTACACCAGGCGAGGTAGTTAACATCTCCTAGCCACCGTGATGATGATGCGAGAGAGAGAGAGACACCGCAAACTCCAAATATACAGCAGCAGGCGTCAGGGTTGGTATCAATCCCACGACCTCCTGTACACCAGGCGAGGTAGTTAACATCTCCTAGCCACCGTGATGATGATGAGAGAGAGACACGCAAACTCCAAATATACAGCAGCAGGTGTCAGGGTCGGTATCAAACCCACGACCTCCTGTACACCAGGCGAGGTAGTTAACATCTCCTAGCCACCGTGGCGCCCCTTCATTAACGTCGCTCAACGCATTTGTCAATGCAATAGGCGACGTTTCGGGCAAAAGCCCTTCTTCATAGCACGTGTAAGAGAGAGACAAAATGTGTAGGAATGTTAGAATATATAATAGTAACCTCGAGCTGTTCTCTGGTTGAACGTATTGCAGTGAGTGGTGCACAAACACACAACAGCTCACAACACCAACAATGTGCCAGTAACACTGCCCTCAATATAAGCATATAATGAGCGAAGTTTCGGGTAAATGGCCCTCGTTCATAGCAGAATTTGCAACTTTTTCTGCTACGAAGGACCATTGCTCATCATCCCTACGTGGTAGGTAAAATCGGTACCACTTTGTGGGGAAGTCAACAGCGGTTGACCGGAAAGAGGGGGATTTCTACCGACGCCTCCAATGCTTATTCGAGCATAAAATATTCACTCGCGTCATTGTGGCCGTTCGCCAGCATTGTTTCAAGCGAGCCTGACTACTGGTGAAACACCGAATGTCAAAACCGCTCTTTGTCAATAACATCTGGCAGTTTTACTAGCATTGGCTCAAGCGAGCCTGACTATACTGATGATACACTGAATGTCAAAACCAGTTCTTGCCTATCACGTCTGGCAGTCCACCAGCATTGGCTCAAGCGAGCCTGACTATACTGATGATACACTGAATGTCAAAACCAGTTCTTGCCTATAACGTCTGGCAGTCCACCAGCATTGGCTCAAGCGAGTCCTAACTCTACTGATGAGACACTGAATGTCAAAACCAGTTCCTGCCTATAACATACGGCAGTTTTACCGGCATTGGTTCATCACGTGATTTGTTTTATTTTATTTTCTACCTACGTGATGACTTTACCGAAAGAACCAAAGAGTATGTATTCCTACAGTCACGAAAGCTTCAAATCAAGATTGTGGAGACACAATCACGTGGTCTCTCCGCTGCTGCCCCAGCCACAGTGGGGGTGGGGGACGCTGAGCGCCGGGAGAGCCTCCATTGGTGGATTGGAAGAACACGTGACCGGGGAGCGGAGAGCTCCAGTCGGGGGACACAGCAGGGGGCGTGGCCAAGGGCGTGGCCAAGGGCGGGGCGAGGGGATAAAGGGGGGAGCGGCGAGGGGGTATTGGGGGGGCTCGTATTGGGGGATCAACGGGAGAGGCCTCTGCCCTTCTTCGCTCTTCGGGGGCCCGCTCTTCGGCGTCGTGTAGAGTTAGGGGCCGTCCATAAATGACGTCACGCGATTTTTGACCCCCCCTCCCTAGTAGTTACACGGCGTCACAAAAAGTCAGACACTCCCCCCCCTCAAATATGACGTCACAAAGCTCTGCGCCCCCCCCCCCCCGCCGCCCCCCAAAAAAATACAAAACATGCTTCAAATCGCTTTAAACTATTGTCATTGTCGTGCGTATTTAATGTGGCGCTGCACTCTGATGTTGTAGGAGAAAACATTTATTAAAAAGTCTATTTAATTAAGTAGAACGTGTTGTCTATATTTATTTAAAGTTGCGCTTTTTTATGTGACGTCATATTTCTCAACCCCCCCCCCCCCCCACTCGTCACACATCGTCACAAATGTCTGACCCCTCCTCGCCCCCCCTAGGTGCGTGACGTCATTTATGGACGGACCCCTTAGCTGGAAATCGTGGGTTCTGTAGCGTGTGAGATACAGAACCCGTTCGCTAGCTAACTCACACACACACATAAATAGTGACCGGTATAGGGCAGCATAGCCACGCTTGACAATGGAACCCGGTGATCAGTTTGTTTATTAAAAGAGTTGCCTCCGCTGAACAGTGTGTGTGCCTTCGAAATTACACACGCTACAACGAGCCCTGACTTTACCAATGATACACTGAATGTCAAAACCAGTTCTTGCCTATAACGTCTGGCAGTCCACCAGCATTGGCTCAAGCGAGTCCTCCTTCTATTGATGAGACACTGAATGTCAAAACCAGTTCTTGCCTATAACGTCTGGCAGTCCACCAGCATTGGCTCAAGCGAGTCCTAACTCTACTAATGATACACTGAATGTCAAAACCAGTTCTTGCCTATAACATCTGGCGGACCCACCAGCATTGGCTCAAGCGAGTCCTAACTCTACTGATGATACACTGAATGTCAAAACCAGTTCTTGCCTATAACGTCTTGCAGTCCACCAGCATTGGTTCATGCGAGCCCTGACTCGACTGATGATACACTGAATGTCAAAACCAGTTCTTGCCTATAACGTCTGGCAGTCCACCAGCATTGGCTCAAGCGAGTCATAACTCTACTGATGAGACACTGAATGTCAAAACCAGTTCTTGCCTATAACGTCTGGCAGTCCACCAGCATTGGTTCATGCGAGTCCTAACTCTACTGATGAGACACTGAATGTCAAAACCAGTTCTTGCCTATAACTTCTGGCAGTCCACCAGCATTGGCTCAAGCGAGTCCTAACTCCACTGATGAGACACTGAATGTCAAAACAAGTTCTTGCCTATAACGTCTGGCAGTCCACCAGCATTGGCTCAAGCGAGTCCTAACTCGACTGATGATACAATGAATGTCAAAACAGTTCTTGCCTATAACGTCTGGCAGTCCACCAGCATTGGTTCATGCGAGCCCTAACTCTATTGATGAGACACTGAATGTCAAAACCAGTTCTTGCCTATAACTTCTGGCAGTGCACCAGCATTGGCTCAAGCGAGTCATAACTCTACTGATGATACACTGAATGTCAAAACCAGTTCTTGCCTATAACGTCTTACAGTCCACCAGCATTGGTTCATGCGAGCCTGACTCGATTGATGAGACACTGAATGTCAAAACCAGTTCTTGCCTATAACGTCTGGCAGTGCACCAGCATTGGCTCAAGTGAGTCATAACTCTGCTAATGATACACTGAATGTCAAAACCAGTTCTTGCCTTTAACGTCTGGCAGTCCACCAGCATTGGTTCATGCGAGCCTGACTTCACTGATGAGACACTGAACGTAAAAACCAGTTCTTGCCTATAACGTCTGGTAGTGCACCAGCATTGGCTCAAGCGAGTCCTAACTCTACTGATGATACAATGAATGTCAAAACCAGTTCTTGCCTATAACGTCTGGCAGTCCACCAGCATTGGCTCAAGCGAGTCCTAACTCTACTGATGAGACACTGAATGTCAAAACCAGTTCTTGCCTATAACGTCTGGCAGTGCACTAGCATTGGTTCATGCGAGCCTGACTCGACTGATGAGACACTGAATGTCAAAACCAGTTCTTGCCTATAATGTCTGGCAGTCCACCAGCATTGGCTCAAGCGAGTCCTAACTCGACTGATGATACACTAAATGTCAAAACCAGTTCTTGCCTATAACGTCTGGCAGTGCACCAGCATTGGTTCATGCGAGCCTGACTCGACTGATGAGACACTGAATGTCAAAACCAGTTCTTGCCTATAACGTCTGGCAGTCCACCAGCATTGGCTAAAGCGAGTCCTAACTCGACTGATGATACACTGAATGTCAAAACCAGTTCTTGCCTATAACGTCTGGCAGTCCACCAGCATTGGTTCATGCGAGCCTGACTCGACTGATGAGACACTGAATGTCAAAACCAGTTCTTGCCTATAACGTCTGGCAGTCCACCAGCATTGGCTCAAGCGAGCCCTGACTCGACTGATGAGACACTGAACGTCAAAACCCACTCTTTGCCTACAACATCTGGCAGTTTTACCAGCATTGGTTCATGCGAGCCCTGACTCGAGCTTGACAATGGGACACGGAACGTCAAATCACGTCTTTAGTTGTGCCCCTATTGAACCAATGCTGCGGACATTGTACATTCCCAGAGGGAAGGCCGTGTGGCTGATGGGGTGTGTTAAACCAGGGGTGAGGAACGTCCGGCCCGGGGGCCGTTTAAGGCACCGCGAAATAATTTGGTGTGGCCTTGCCAAGACAACCGTAGGCGGGACTCGAAATTCACGAAATCTAGGAGCAAACCTGGCAAAGCAGTTGCGAGTAGCAACAACATCGTCAATACCCAGCTAACATCATCATCATCACCACGCCTCGCCAAAGAGAAAGCAGTTCCGGCCCATCGCATTAGCGGTGAGTTAATTAAATGTTTGACCAAATATAACGGGCTAACTTTTTGAAGTTGATCATTTTGTATGGCCCGCGAATGATGTTATACAAATATCCAAATGGCCCTTGGCAGAAAAAAAGATTCCCCACCCTATGTGTTCAAACAATAACTTGCGTTGTTTTCTGTGGAGGTGACGGACAGACATATTTGTGAATAAGGTAAATTGACTGTCATTTGTGGCCAGGTCGCTTCTGAAAAATAATTTTACTCAGTGGCCTTTTACCTGATAAGCTACAAAGAAAGTTCAGTGTTATTTGTTTATTTTTAAGTGATTTGTTCATGAGTTTCTATATCTTGCACTCATATCGTGTTTTAAAAAAAATTGTTGAAACGTTCTGACCCCGGGTCCTTTCTGGACATCTGTCTAAAAGAAAGAGCTTTATAGCTCATCAGATTCCTTGGAGTATAGATAAATATTCTGATCGTGGCTACTTGGTCACTTTTATAACACTGTTCCTGGGTAGTGAGTGTTCTTTCCTAATTGCTTATGCCTCAAAAGTACAGAAAATTGATATTATTCCCCACAAACTTTGCTTTTGTGACCAGGATAGTGATATTTTAAAATTTACCTGTTTTCAATGAGAAAACGTGGTGTGCATTCGTGTCTTTCGTGCACATAAAGTCCTGGTCACAAAAGAAAAGTTTGTTGGGGAATAATATCCATTTTCTATACTTTTGAGGCATAAGCAATTAAAGAATAATACTTTAGTCGCCCAGGAACAAAAATTGTGTTGCATCGTGCAATCCACGTGGAATCGATTCCCCAAAATGTCAAACAACAATCGAACAAACCGCGCCCTTCGATTCTATTTTTATCTTTCAAAATCAAAACGATTCACGGGAATCGAACCTCGGCAGTCTCTTTTTTTGTGTTCGGGTACAGGTGGGGGGGGGGTGGAGGAGAAGGCGGGTCAGGAAATCGCCTATCACAATACAAAATCCTCGATCCACGGAATCGAAGCTGCGGTGACGTCACCACCCAGGCGGGCGGGGTGGGTGGAGGGGGAGGGGTAGGTGGAGGGGGAGGGGTAGGTGGAGGGGGAGGGGGGAGGAGGCGACGCGGCCATGAGCGACTGTGGTGGCGGTGTCGGCAGCGGCGGTGTCGGACTGCGCTTCGGGCAGTCCCCTCGGCCCGGTAAGGGGGGTCTCCGGGGCTATCGGTTGAAAGGGCCCCCCCCCCAACCTGCTCCTTCGGCTACCCCCCCCCCCTATCTCTTGCCAGGTCCCCGAGGGTTCCCGGGTTCTCCGTGGCCGCGGCGTTTCGAGGACCCCCCCCCCACCAGCGCCGCCCGCGCTGGGCCACGCGGAGCCCGCCTCGGCCGCCTCCGCCTCCTCCTCCTCATCCCTTCTCCCAACTTCATCTCACTTAACACTCGGCTGGCGGCGGGGAGAGGTGTTGTGGATTCCGAGTTGTTTTATCCGAGGGCGGAGGATTTGTCTCCGTGGAGAGAAATTTTTTTTTTGCCGTTGGCGTTGCTGTGGTCGGTCAACAGTCGGTTGTTTGTTGGGGAGTCGAGGCCTAGTGTCCCGGGTGATCCGTTCGAGCCCCCCCGCCTAGGCTGGATTTCCCGCGGCTCAAGGCTCGCCCTTGCCCGGCGGAGCGAGGCGGTGTAGGGGGGGGGTAGTGGAAGGTCCCGAGGGAGATTTTTTTTTGGGGGGGAGGGGAGGGCGAGGTTCTTGCACGGAGAATTCGTGGCATTTGTCGTGAATCCGGTAGCAGGGACAGTAGCAACAGCAGCGGAAACTGCGATGGCAGCGTCATTAGCATCGGCAGTACTATCGGCATCACCCTAATCATCGGCAGCAGCTTAACCCACACCATCACCAGCGTCGTCATCCTCTCATCAGTGGGAGCATTGAGCAGATTCAGAAGCATGATCATCGGCAGCAACGCCAACGCCAACATTGTCGTTGTAGTCAGCATTATTCGCAGAAGTAGGGCGATCCCGACGTCATCACGAAAGTAATCGGCGACATCACCGCGATCATAGATGATCATCTCCATCACGATCAACGTCATTATTGTTGCTGCCATCATCATCAACACTCATCATGAACACAATCATATCTCCAACATGAATCATCACCGTACTCGTCAAAATCTTGAAGCACCGCCATCATCGTCGTCACAATCATCATTACTCTCCTCGCAATTATGATCAACATCACTCTTCGTCATCGCCATCATCAATCACGAGCATCACCCTCAACACTACCACCACCATAATCTCTTATCTTCCTCATCATTACCCTCACAACCATCATTGCCAGCATCCCCCTCCATTATGCTCGCGAACTTCACATGCCCGTACTCCCACCATTACCCTCGTTATCATCGCCACCATGATCACAATCACGATCTTCATTACCACCATGGCCACCCACCGTCGTCGACACCGCCTGTTATCACAATCTCCGCCACCAATCACGATCATTATCAATCGCCACAATCCTCAATCGCCATCATAATCGCTATCTCCATCATCAGAAGAGTTAACGGGGGACTCGGCCCGTCTTTGTCACGGAGTGCCAACTCCCGGTACGCCCCCCACCCCCCACCCCCATATGGATCTCGAGTCCCAAGTGAGACACGGGGAGGGGTCGGGAGGATGTACGCGGCCTCGTCGCCGTAACGTGGACACCAGGTTTTGTTCTTCTCACGGTCGTTTCTAAGTGGCGCCCAACCACCACAGCGAGACGGGGCTTGTAGTGGTGGGGCGGTCGGAATGGGATTTGATGTGGGATGTACACGGACTCGCCGCGGGAACGTTGAATGTGCTCGATATGTATTTGCCCCCCCCACTGTGAAGGCGATAGAGCGAATGAGTGAGTGAGAGTGATGTGGGTCACGGCGGGAGACGGGTGTGAGACCCCAGGAGGAGGGAGGAGAGGACACGTGTGATTGTGGCGGGCAATCATTTCTTTGTGTGTGTGTGTGCTGTGTTGGATGTGGTGCTTGGTGTGTGTGTGCGCGCGCGTGCGGGTTGTTGTAGTTTTGCGTTTAGGTTATGTTGTGGTATGCGTGTTGAAATGTTTAAGTGTCCTGATGTTTTATTATGATGCGTACTTTCTGTTTTAGTGTGTGTGTGTGCGCCGTGTGTAATGCCGTAATGTTTTAGTGAGTGTGGTTGTGTAGTTATAGTGTAGTATGCCTGCCAATTTTTTCTAAATGTGTAATATTTATGTTGTGTGATTTTTTTTGTGCGTAGTTGTGATGTGTTGTCTGGTGTTCGTTGTATCTTAGTGTGGTGTAGTGTGTGGGCTAACGCTGTAGTGTGTAGCGGTGTGTGTATGCTGTGACGTTTTCGTGAGTGGTTGTTCTGTGTAGTGTAATGTTTTAGTGAGTGTGTGTGTGTAGTGTAATGTTTTAGTGAGTGTGTGTAGTGTAATGTTTTAGTGAGTGTGTGTAGTGTAATGTTTTAGTGAGTGTGTGTAGTGTAATGTTTTAGTGAGTGTGTGTGTGTAGTGTAATGTTTTAGTGAGTGTGTGTGTGTAGTGTAATGTTTTAGTGAGTGTGTGTGTAGTGTAATGTTTTAGTGAGTGTGTGTGTGTAGTGTAATGTTTTAGTGAGTGTGTGTGTGTAGTGTAATGTTTTAGTGAGTGTGTGTGTAGTGTAATGTTTTAGTGAGTTACTGTGTGTAGTGTAATGTTTTAGTGAGTGTGTGTGTGTAGTGTAATGTTTTAGTGAGCGTGTGTGTAGTGTAATGTTATAGTGAGTGTGTGCGTAGTGTAATGTTTTAGTGAGTGTGTGTGTAGTGTAATGTTATAGTGTGTGTGTGTAGTGTAATGTTTTAGTGAGTGTGTAGTGTAATGTTTTAGTGAGTGTTTGTGTGTAGTGTAATGTTTTAGTGAGTGTGTGTGTGTAGTGTAATGTTTTAGTGAGTGTGTGTAGTGTAATGTTTTAGTGAGTGTGTGTAGTGTAATGTTTTAGTGAGTGTGTGTAGTGTAATGTTTTAGTGAGTGTGTGTGTGTAGTGTAATGTTTTAGTGAGTGTGTGTAGTGTAATGTTTTAGTGAGTGTGTGTGTGTAGTGTAATGTTTTAGTGTGTGTGTGTAGTGTAATGTTTTAGTGAGTGTGTGTGTGTATTGTAATGTTTTAGTGAGTGTGTGTAGTGTAATGTTATAGTGAGTGTGTGTGCGTAGTGTAATGTTTTAGTGAGTGTGTGTGTGTAGTGTAATGTTATAGTGAGTGTGTAGTGTAATGTTTTAGTGAGTGTGTAGTGTAATGTTTTAGTGAGTGTTTGTGTGTAGTGTAATGTTTTAGTGAGTGTGTGTGTGTAGTGTAATGTTTTAGTGAGTGTGTGTGTGTAGTGTAATGTTTTAGTGAGTATGTGTAGTGTAATGTTTTAGTGAGTGTGTGTGTGTAGTGTAATGTTTTAGTGAGTGTGTGTGTGTAGTGTAATGTTTTAGTGAGTGTGTGTAGTGTAATGTTTTAGTGAGTGTGTGTGTGTAGTGTAATGTTTTAGTGTGTGTGTGTAGTGTAATGTTTTAGTGAGTGTGTGTAGTGTAATGTTTTAGTGAGCGTGTGTAGTGTAATGTTTTAGTGAGTGTGTGTAGTGTAATGTTTAGTGAGTGAGTGTGTGTAGTGTAATGTTTAGTGAGTGAGTGTGTGTAGTGTAATGTTTTAGTGAGTGTGTGTGTGTAGTGTAATGTTTTAGTGAGTGAGTGTGTGTAGTGTAATGTTTTAGTGAGTGTGTAGTGTAATGTTTTAGTGAGTGAGTGTGTGTAGTGTAATGTTTTAGTGAGTGTGTGTGTGTAGTGTAATGTTTTAGTGAGTTACTGTGTGTAGTGTAATGTTTTAGTGAGTGTGTGTGTGTAGTGTAATGTTTTAGTGAGCGTGTGTGTAGTGTAATGTTTTAGTGAGTGTGTGTGTGTAGTGTAATGTTTTAGTGAGTGTGTGTAGTGTAATGTTTTAGTGAGTGTGTGTGTGTAGTGTAATGTTTTAGTGAGTGTGTGTGTGTAGTGTAATGTTTTAGTGAGTGTGTGTAGTGTAATGTTTTAGTGAGTGTGTGTGTGTAGTGTAATGTTTTAGTGTGTGTGTAGTGTAATGTTTTAGTGAGTGTGTGTGTGTAGTGTAATGTTTTAGTGAGTGTGTGTGTGTAGTGTAATGTTTTAGTGAGTGTGTGTGTGTAGTGTAATGTTTTAGTGAGTGTGTGTGTGTAGTGTAATGTTTTAGTGAGTGTGTGTGTGTAGTGTAATGTTTTAGTGAGTGTGTGTAGTGTAATGTTTTAGTGAGCGTGTGTAGTGTAATGTTTTAGTGAGTGTGTGTAGTGTAATGTTATAGTGAGTGTGTGCGTAGTGTAATGTTTTAGTGAGTGTGTGTAGTGTAATGTTATAGTGTGTGTGTAGTGTAATGTTTTAGTGAGTGTGTAGTGTAATGTTTTAGTGAGTGTGTAGTGTAATGTTTTAGTGAGTGTTTGTGTGTAGTGTAATGTTTTAGTGAGTGTGTGTGTGTAGTGTAATGTTTTAGTGAGTGTGTGTGTGTGTAGTGTAATGTTTTAGTGAGTGTGTGTGTGTAGTGTAATGTTTTAGTGAGTATGTGTGTGTAGTGTAATGTTTTAGTGAGTGTGTGTGTGTAGTGTAATGTTTTAGTGAGTGTGTGTGTGTAGTGTAATGTTTTAGTGAGTGTGTGTGTGTAGTGTAATGTTTTAGTGAGTGTGTGTGTGTAGTGTAATGTTTTAGTGAGTGTGTGTGTGTAGTGTAATGTTTTAGTGAGTGTGTGTGTGTAGTGTAATGTTTTAGTGAGTGTGTGTGTAGTGTAATGTTTTAGTGAGTGTGTGTAGTGTAATGTTTTAGTGAGCGTGTGTAGTGTAATGTTTTAGTGAGTGTGTGTAGTGTAATGTTTAGTGAGTGAGTGTGTGCGTGTAGTGTAATGTTTAGTGAGTGAGTGTGTGTAGTGTAATGTTTTAGTGAGTGTGTGTGTGTAGTGTAATGTTTTAGTGAGTGAGTGTGTGTAGTGTAATGTTTTAGTGAGTGTGTAGTGTAATGTTTTAGTGAGTGTGTGTAGTGTAATGTTTTAGTGAGTGTGTAGTGTAATGTTTTAGTGAGTGTGTGTGTAGTGTAATGTTTTAGTAAGTGTGTGTGTGTGGTGTAATGTTTTAGTAAGTGTGTGTGTGTGGTGTAATGTTTTAGTGTGTGTGTAGGTGTAATGTTTTAGTGAGTGTGTGTGTAGTGTAATGTTTTAGTGAGTGTGTGTGTGTGGTGTAATGTTTCAGTGTGTGTGTAGGTGTAATATTTTAGTGTGTGTGTGTAGTGTAATGTTTTAGTGAGTGAGTGTGTGTAATGTTTTAGTGAGTGTGTGTAATGTTTTAGTGAGTGTGTGTAGTGTAATGTTTTAGTGTGTGTAGTGTAATGTTTTAGTGAGTGTGTGTAGTGTAATGTTTTAGTGAGTGAGTGGTGTAATGTAATCTTTTAGTGAGTGTGTGTAGTGTAATGTTTAGTGAGTGTGTGTAGTGTAATGTTTAGTGAGTGTGTGTGTAGTGTAATGTTTAGTGAGTGTGTGTGTGTAGTGTAATGTTTTAGTGAGTGTGTAGTGTAATGTTTTAGTGTGTGTGTAGGTGTAATGTTTTAGTGAGTGTGTGTGTAGTGTAATGTTTTAGTGAGTGTGTGTAGTGTAATATTTAGTGAGTGTGTAGTATAATGTTTAGTGAGTGTGTGTGTAATGTTTAGTGAGTGTGTGTAATGTTTAGTGAGTGTGTGTGTGTAATGTTTTAGTGAGTGTGTGTGTAATGTTTTAGTGAGAGTGTGTAGTGTAATGTTTTAGTGAGTGTGTGTAGTGTAATGTTTTAGTGAGTGAGTGTGTGTAGTGTAATGTTTTCATGAGTGAGTGTGTGTAGTGTAATATTTTAGTCAGTGAGTGTGTGTAGTGTAATATTTTAGTGAGTGAGTGTGTGTAGTGTAATGTTTTAGTGAGTGTGTGTAGTGTAATGTTTTAGTGAGTGTGTAGTGTAATGTTTTAGTGAGTGATTGTGTGTAGTGTAATGTTTTAGTGAGTGAGTGTGTGTAGTGTAATGTTTTAGTGAGTGTGTGTATGTAGTGTAATGTTTTAGTGAGTGAGTGTGTGTAGTGTAATGTTTTGGTGAGTGTGTGTAGTGTAATGTTTTAGTGAGTGAGTGTGTGTAGTGTAATGTTTTAGTGAGTTAGTGTGTGTAGTGTAATGTTTTAGTGAGTGTGTGTAGTGTAATGTTTTAGTGAGTGTGTGTAGTGTAATTTTTTAGCGAGTGTGTGTATGTAGTGTAATGTTTTAGTGAGTGTATGTGTAGTGTAATGTTTTAGTGAGTGTGTGTGTAGTGTAATGTTTAGTAAGTGTGTGTAGTGTAATGTTTAGTGAGTGTGTAGTGTAATGTTTAGTGAGTGTGTAGAGTGTAATGTTTTAGTGAGTGTGTGTGTGTAATGTTTTAGTGAGTGTGTGTAGTGTAATGTTTTAGTGAGTGAGTGTGTGTAGTGTAATGTTTAGTGAGTGTGTGTAGTGTAATGTTTTAGTGAGTGTGTGTAGTGTAATGTTTTAGTGAGTGTGTGTAGTGTAATGTTTTCATGAGTGAGTGTGTGTAGTGTAATATTTTAGTGAGTGAGTGTGTGTAGTCTAATGTTTTAGTGAGTGTGTGTAGTGTAATGTTTTAGTGAGTGAGTGTGTGTAGTGTAATGTTTAGTGAGTGTGTGTAGTGTAATGTTTTAGTGAGTGAGTGTGTGTAGTGTAATGTTTAGTGAGTGTGTGTAGTGTAATGTTTAGTGAGTGTGTGTGTGTAATGTTTTAGTGAGTGTGTGTAGTGTAATGTTTTAGTGAGTGAGTGTGTGTAGTGTAATGTTTTAGTGAGTGTGTGTAGTGTAATGTTTTCATGAGTGAGTGTGTGTAGTGTAATATTTTAGTGAGTGAGTGTGTGTAGTGTAATGTTTTAGTGAGTGAGTGTGTGTAGTGTAATGTTTTAGTGAGTGAGTGTGTGTAGTGTAATGTTTTAGTGAGTGAGTGTGTGTAGTGTAATGTTTTAGTGAGTTAGTGTGTGTAGTGTAATGTTTTAGTGAGTGTGTGTAGTGTAATGTTTTAGTGAGTGTGTGTAGTGTAATTTTTTAGTGAGTGTGTGTATGTAGTGTAATGTTTTAGTGAGTGTATGTGTAGTGTAATGTTTTAGTGAGTGTGTGTAGTGTAATGTTTAGTAAGTGTGTGTGGGTGGTGTAATGTTTTAGTGTGTGTGTAGGTGTAATGTTTTAGTGAGTGTGTGTGTAGTGTAATGTTTTAGTGAGTGTGTGTGTTGTGTAATGTTTAGTGAGTGTGTGTAGTGTAATGTTTAGTGAGTGTGTAGAGTGTAATGTTTTAGTGAGTGTGTGCGTGTAATGTTTTAGTGAGTGTGTGTAGTGTAATGTTTTAGTGAGTGAGTGTGTGTAGTGTAATGTTTAGTGAGTGTGTGTGTGTAATGTTTTAGTGAGTGTGTGTGTAGTGTAATGTTTAGTGAGTGTGTGTAGTGTAATGTTTAGTGAGTGTGTGTAGTGTAATGTTTAGTGAGTGTGTGTAGTGTAATGTTTAGTGAGTGTGTAGAGTGTAATGTTTTAGTGAGTGTGTGTGTAATGTTTTAGTGAGTGTGTGTAGTGTAATGTTTTAGTGAGTGAGTGTGTGTAGTGTAATGTTTAGTGAGTGTGTGTGTGTAATGTTTTAGTGAGTGTGTGTAATGTTTTAGTGAGTGTGTGTAGTGTAATGTTTTAGTGAGTGTGTGTAGTGTAATGTTTAGTGAGTGTGTGTAGTGTAATGTTTTAGTGAGTGTGTAGTGTAATGTTTTCATGAGTGAGTGTGTGTAGTGTAATATTTTAGTGAGTGTGTGTAGTGTAATGTTTTAGTGAGTGAGTGTGTGTAGTGTAATGTTTTAGTGAGTGTGTGTAGTGTAATGTTTTCGTGAGTGTGTGTAGTGTAATGTTTTCGTGAGTGTGTGTGGTGTAATGTTTTAGTGAGTGTGTAGTGTAATGTTTTAGTGAGTGTGTAGTGTAATGTTTTAGTGTGTGTGTAGGTGTAATGTTTTAGTGAGTGTGTGTGTAGGTGTAATGTTTTAGTGAGTGTGTGTAGTGTAATGTTTTAGTGAGTGTGTGTAGTGTAATATTTAGTGAGTGTGTGGAGTGTAATGTTTAGTGAGTGTGTGGAGTGTAATGTTTTAGTGAGTGTGTGCAGTGTAATGTTTTAGTGAGTGAGTGTAATGTTTAGTGAGTGTGTGTGTGTAATGTTTAGTGAGTGTGTGTGTAATGTTTTAGTGAGTGTGTGTAATGTTTAGTGAGTGTGTGTGTGTAATGTTTTAGTGAGTGTGTGTAATGTTTTAGTGAGTGTGTGTAATGTTTTAGTGAGTGTGTGTAGTGTAATGTTTTAGTGAGTGTGTGTAGTGTAATGTTTTAGTGAGTGAGTGTGTGTAGTGTAATGTTTTAGTGATTGAGTGTGTGTAGTGTAATATTTTAGTGAGTGTGTGTAGTGTAATGTTTTAGTGAGTGAGTGTGTGTAGTGTAATGTTTTAGTGAGTTAGTGTGTGTAGTGTAATGTTTTAGTGAGTGTGTGTAGCGTAATGGTTTAGTGAGTGTGTGTAGCGTAATGTTTTAGTGAGTGTGTGTATGTAGTGTAATGTTTTAGTGAGTGTGTGTGTAGTGTAATGTTTAGTAAGTGTGTGTGGGTGGTGTAATGTTTTAGTGAGTGTGTAGTTGTAATGTTTTAGTGTGTGTGTGTAGTGTAATGTTTTAGTGAGTGTGTGTGTAGTGTAATGTTTAGTGAGTGTGTGGAGTGTAATGTTTTAGTGAGTGAGTGGAGTGTAATGTTTTAGTGAGTGAGTGTGCAGTGTAATGTTTAGTGAGTGTGTGTGTAATGTTTAGTGAGTGTGTAATGCTTTAGTGAGTGTGTGTGTGTAATGCTTTAGTGAGTGTGTGTAATGTTTTAGTGAGTGTGTGTAGTGTAATGTTTTAGTGAGTGTGTGTAGTGTCATGTTTTAGTGATTGTGTGTATGTAGTGTAATATTTTAGTGTGTGTGGTGTAATGTTTTAGTGAGTTAGTGTGTGTAGTGTAATTTTTAGTGAGTTACTGTGTGTAGTGTAATGTTTTAGTGAGTTAGTGTGTGTAGTGTAATGTTTTAGTGACTGTGTGTTGTGTGTTTGCTGTGCTGTGTTGTAGAGAGAGAGAGAGAGACTGTGCGTGTTGTGCAGTTTTCACTCGGGCCAGTGCCAGAACCGTAAAGTACTTATGTACATGCTGTTCCTATATCCACACACTGTGTACGCACACACACAAAGGCCATAACTGTGTGTCCTAATGTGATGCATGTGCATTCTTATACACAGCCACACTTGTACAAGTGTTTGTGCAATGATTGTGTTGTACACAACCACACTCGTACACGTGGGTGTGTAATGATTGTGTTGTACACAACCACACGCGTATACTGTATACATTATTGCAGTGTGTGTGTGTAGGAACAACACACACACACTAGAGATGATGTGGGAAGCGCTAGTGTAGCGTTTAACACCCTGCTCTACGAACCCAGCCACCCGTGTAAGATTCATGCTCACGAACACTAACGTTGGGGATTGTTCGAACCCGTCCTGGGCCTCCCCTAGGTCGACTCGGCATCAGATGAGTACCTGGGTGCTGTGTGTAAACATCGTCACTGGGAGAGACAAAGGCGGTCGGGCGTGGTTGCTGGCCACCCCACACCTCACCCGTGTGCCGTGCCGGCCTTCGTAGGTGCTGCTCGCTAACAGCACTTGCCCCGACAGTCTGTTAAGGCTACACGGTGGTGGAGGGGTGGGGATTTTTGTCTTTGTGTAGTCACAGCCTGTAGTTTAATAACTGCACAGGAGCAGAGGGTCTCGTGCAACAAAGGGCCGCTGTGATGAACGCCAGGCCATTGTGTGGCGAGCGTGTGCATGCGTGTGTGTGTGCGTGTGCACGCGTGTGTGCTTTATATATTATAATAATGATGTCATTTATTTGTTCAGGAAAACATCTCATCGAGTCTCAAAACTCGATCTCTTAAAGCATTCTGCCTCTCCCTTGGGATGACGTTCGGCCAATTTGCATGTTGATGATTTTGATTGTGTGTGTGTGTTTGTTTTGTGTGTGTGGTGTTCTTGTGTGTGTGTGTCCGTGTTTATAATGTGGTGATGTTGGCCACACTGGCTGCTAGCTCTTTCGCAATGCTGACCTGCTGTATAGGTAGGTGCTCGCTAACAACACTTGCCCCAACTGTTTGTGTCGGCTATTCGGGTGGGTGGGACATTTGTCTTTATTGCATGTGTGTTTGTGTGTGTGTGTGGTACGTTGTGTGTGTATACAGTATAAGTACATGTGTGTGCATGTGTATATTGTAACATGTAAGTGTACAATATAGAAGTGTGTGTGTGTGATTTATATGCGAGTACTGCATGTGTATAACGTTTGTTTTTTGTGGTATGTGCATTCACATGTGATGTGTGTGTTTGTGTGGTAAAGGTGTGTACAGTATAATGCGAATCACGTGATGTGAGTGTTCATTGTGTCTGTTGTGTGTGTACAATATAGAAGTGTGATTTTTACATAGGAGTACTGCATGTGCACAACGTATGTTTTTGTGGTGTGTGTTATAGTTGTGTAGAGTATATGCGAATCATAATGCGAGTGTGTGTGTGTACGCGCGTGAATCTGCGCCCGTGCGCGGCCCCCCCAAATAAAAGTGCACCTAGCCTGGCACAAGCGCTGCGGGGTGACGTGACCCTCAACTCGGCTGTGAATGGCGGCTGTTGTGTTGTTATTGTTGCCCGTGTTATTGTGTGTGCGTCAAGGCAGCAACACGTACGGCGCTCCCGTTTGCTGTAAACAACGTACACGGCACACAACAACAACAACACGTGATATATTAGTCTTGTGTTTTTGCCTTTGGGGGTGTGTGTGTGTTTAAGTAATTTACGTTTGTGTATATGTGTGAACGTAAAGTTTGGTATGTGTTTATTTTTATAGTGCGTGTGTAATGCAAGTGCGTATGTGCCTTTTCAATGTGTTTTTATGTACGAATGTGTATGTGTGGTGTAGTGGGGGAGCAGTAGTGTAGTGGTTAGCGTGCTGCGAACCTGGCCACCCGAGTTCGATTCCCGCTCACTGGCCAACACCAGTGACGATTATCTGAACCTGTCATGGGCCTCCCCTAGGTCGACTCAGCCTCAAATGAGTACCTGGTGCAGTGTGTAAACATAGTCACTGGGGAGACAAAGGCGGCTGGGCGTGGTGTTGGCCACCCCGTCCCCTCACCTTCATAGGTGCTCGCTAACAGCACTTGCCCCAACACTGTGAAGGCTATACCGGGGATCTTTGGTGTAGTGGTGCTGTAGTTTGCGCACTGAACTAATCGGCATTACCGACACGGATAACGTCAGTGGCGAGCGATGTCCAAGCTGATCCTTGGCACCACATTCACCGGACCCACGATGACTGGCCTGGGCACGGGGAGGCGCCCTCCACGAGAAGTGGATTTAAAAAAAGGCCTGTACATTATCATCATCATCATCATAATTACACCATCACAGCGTGGAGCGAGTCCCGAGAGAGTGCTAAAATCAGTCCAAGTGCCCCCGTGTCGCTTTGCATGATGGTGCTAGAGGAGGTGACGGGCGGCCGGGGGCGGGGGGGAGGGAAGGCTTTCGTCCAGCAGTGGATTGATCATGGCTAAACGGTGACGATTATAATTGTGAAGTGCCAAGGGGATTGTGAAGCTAGAGCCAGCGAGGGTGGAGGTTGCCCTCCGTTCAACAATCGTTGACGGCCGTCGCGGGAATTGTGCCGGGCCCCCCGCCATCGCGATGACGAGGGCCCCCCCCCCC
This sequence comes from Petromyzon marinus, assembly GCF_048934315.1. Taxonomy (NCBI): domain Eukaryota; kingdom Metazoa; phylum Chordata; class Hyperoartia; order Petromyzontiformes; family Petromyzontidae; genus Petromyzon; species Petromyzon marinus. The sequence continues at coordinate 4,439,188 of NC_133722.1, forward strand.
CCCCCCGCGTGTCCGAGCGCCGTCCATTGCGGTCTGTCGAAGCGTCGTCTCGGTAAATTGCGGGCGGGCTCCGCGTAAATGAAACGACCAAACGGCAATGGGCCTCCGGCTCGCCGGCGGGTTAGGGCGCGCGCACGCCGGAGCCTGCCGCCGGTGCTGGCTCTCTAGCGGTGCCACTCTGAAACGGATCGCCGGACTCGCCGGATTGGAGGATGTCCCCGCAGAGCCCCGCAGAGTGCCGTGCTCGTGCCCGGTGACGATGAAGTTACGTCCGGCCTTTGCGCACAACGCGCTTGCTTACGCGCGCGCCGGGCGCAGAGACGTACTAACACGCACACACACTGGCATGCACGTGCTAACAAGAGACAAAAGGTCACCCGCGGAGCTTTAAAGGACTCTAGGAGCAAGTGCTGGTTAGCGAGCACCTATGAAGGCTGGCACGGCACACGAAGGGGGTGGGTGGCCAGCACCGTGCCATACTTGTACACGCGCGGACGCATGCGTGCACACTAACCCACGCACGCTTGCCGGACTTTCCGTTTTCAAGACGGCGAAAAAAATCCGTCCTAATGCTCAGTACGGTGACTCTTACGATTTGCGCCTTCGATAGTGCTGTTTGTTGCTGGCCAATTGTTGTTCGGGACCTTTGGGCCAGGATAAAAGTGGTTTGTGATGTTGCACAATGAACGGTTGCAAACCTTGGACCGGTTTCAACTCCTAGATATCTGCAGAAGGGTGTGGCCCATTAAACCTGCTGCCAGGCATAAAAGTAGCATTGACAAATTTAATAATCCCCCCCCCCCAACCACCCACATCCCCCCCACCCATCTGCTTCTTGGCAGCCTCGAATCGTTGGTGGAAAGTCCACGTTGCTATGGCAGGAAGCCGTGCGTCTGTCTGTAAACGCAAGCGTTTTTGACTTGGGTCGAAGTAACTCTTCCCGTTTTAGGAACCGCAAGAAGGATGGCCGTGATGATTTGCCGTGTCTATCACCGACCAGGGATTGAGCTCTTATCCTGAGCCAGAGTTGGCTGTGCTGGGTATGAATTATTAACTTGGGTCCTTTAATTTCAGTGGGTTTTCACCGGTATCATAATCCCGTGCAAAAATTGTACGTGTCTATGTAAAAAATATATACAGCAGAACCCCTCTTAACGGCCACCCCTGTTAACAACTAATCGCTTAACGATGGGCCTCCATAGAGCCCAATGTGTAGTGTATAATGTAGTGTTTATTGTAGTGTATAGTGTAGTGCCTGCATAGACTCCAATGTGTTTTCCCTTAGCAACCATTCCCCTGTTAACGACGGGCTGTTGTAGATACAGCAAATATTATTGAATGCATTGAATAACCATGTTTATTTTAATATTATGTGTTTATAATGTTGTTAGTATCTTTGTGTGTTCATTTAAATTGTGCAAATATAAAGTAAGTATTTTGGGTGAAAAAGGGGCAACTTTCTATAGTATCGTGACGAATTAAGCCTTGAACGTGTTTCTTATACTCGCTTTGCGACCCATTCGCTTAATGACTGGTTGAGTTGGAATCAATAATTATCGTCGTTAAGAGGTGGGGAGGGGGGGGGGTTTCTACTTTGGATATATATCGGTGTCCCAACCTGCAGTTTTCACCGTGAAGTATGGTCGAATGTGCCCTCGCGACAGACGCAGCTTTTTGAGGAGGCGTTCATCCAGCAGTCGACTGACGTGCCTGACCTACGCGTGATGTCTGTCCGCGTCGGGGTTTTTTTTTCTGGCGGAGCCAGGAGAGAACTCGAGAGACCACGACGAGAGAGAGAGGGAGAGGGTGGGGACGTTGGGTAGCGGTCTCATCATTCCGGCCATCCTGGGTTCGTCACCAAACTGACAAAAGCTACAACGAATAATATAGGGTACAGCAAGCGCTCTGTTTGGTGGGCTTAGCAACTTCGGGGAGGGAGGTGGGTGGGATTGGGGGGCGGCGTGGGTACCAATTGTCTTGAATGAGCGGGAGGGGGGGCTGATGGGTTGGGGGGGGTGCTGATTGGGGGGCTTCTATACCGAAAATGTTTGGCGAGGTGCCCCCCCCCCCGTGTTTTTATAATGAATGCAGCTGCTGCAGGAGCGTGTCCTCCGTTGTGGGGGGCACAGCCCACCCCCCGCGTGCGAGTGTCCGTATATCCTAGGCGACTGCTTGGTGGATTGGCACTCCCCCCCCTTCCCTCCCTCCGTTCAACGGTCCCGTGGCGTCATTCGCAGGAGATTTTTTTTTGACAAATTGTCCGGCCGATGCAGCCACGTAAAGCTAAATAAAGACTCTTGATTCTGTGTTGGTAGTGGTGCATAAGCTCAAATGATAAAAACAACGACCCGTGCCAATAACAATGCCGCTCGTGTGTGCGTGTGGGCCCTTAAACAAACAGACTAGTTGACGTTTCGTGCACTGAACCTTCTTCACCGCAGAGCCACTCCAAACCTCTGAGCCACTGGACCCCTCTGGCCTCTGTGCTGTTAAGAACGGCTATTGCCTGAAATCTCGCCTACGATACACTATTTTTCTTTTAAAGGCCACACACGACGAATTTGTTGAGTTGTGTGTTGAACTTCTTTTCGCACCGTGCGTAGCCAACTGCACTAATCGGAGGTGCGGGGGAAGGGACAACAAACTAACGCACTAAAAGCAGTTCTCAAGAAATGATTTTGTCAATCTAGATGATGATTTACAAAGTGCACAGCTCACACTGGCTTCCTGATATCGGAATGAGGAGCGTTCCAGACGGCCGCAGAAGCAGCGCATTCCGGTGACTGTCTTTGGTGGTTTTGCCGTTGGCACGAGCGGGGCCAATGCGTGCCGACGTCAAAGCTCCAAATTTGCCACGTTTCTAAAACGGCAGCCCAAGTTAGCCCGGTCGTGAATCTACGGGAGAAATTAATTGCCTTCGACCGCGACATCTTTCGCGGGACCCTCCTGACGAATGATGTTGAGACTCGGCGAGGCTCTCCTGGGCGAACGCGCGCGCGGTCGCTATGAATAAATCTCGGCACACCGATCGGTTGAAGCCACCGCGGTGGTGGTGTGGTCGTCGTCGTTTACGGGGCGGGCTGGACCTGCGATCCAGAGATCGTTGGATCCGATTCCGTCTCCTGGTGTGGCGGTCGAAACGAGGGGTGGGGGGGTGGGCGGCAAATTTCTACAAACCTCCCACCTCTGTCTTCCCTGGTCAGTATAGATGGGTTCACCGCAGTCTGTGGCAGGTCGTGTGTGGTGGGATTAAAGTTTGGGTCCTCCCACCTCTTCCAACAATGTCAGCGCTGGAGAGTAGACCAAATGGGCCCCATCTATAGCGGAGGCCCTTTGTGCCAGCAGTGGCACGAGCAAAGCGGTTGCAGAGCTGCCCCTTTACCGCTTGCATATCAGTGGGATTCTCCGTGGGCATGTGTGTCTTACTGTGGGAAGCGGTGGCGCAGTGGTCAGCGCATCTGCTCTACGAATCCGGCGACCCGAGTTCGATTCCCGCTCGCAACAGAAGCGAATATTTGAACCGTCCCTGGGCCTCTGCTAGGTAGACTCGGCCTTGAATTAGCACCGAGAGTACGGCGTGTAGATTTGAATACTTAGGAGACAGGTGGTCGGCTGTGTGGCACTGGCCACCCCCCCCCTCCACACACCCCCTTGTGTGCCGTGCCGGTCTTCGTAGGTGCTCGTGAACAGCACTTGCCCCAACAGTCTGAGCCTTTAGGGGGAGATGTTTGCGTGTTACTGCTTCAGAGACTATTGTGGGGCAGTTCCACATATTAGGCGACCTCACAGTCGACATTTCATAATCGTCCTAACGACGCGCACGGCAGTGTCGATTTGAAGCGCCTAATTTGCCCAGAGTTTTGAGAAAATCTGGCTTACTTATAAAACGAGGCAATGGTCTTGACACATGCACGGAACTGAACTGGCACCACCATCGCCACCCCCATGCTGGCGTGGATGAGCCGAGTCCTTTGGTCCGAGGGCCCCACGATGTTCCGGGTGAGAGTGTATCCCTTTTATCAAGAAAGGTGAATGTTATTTCCGTCTGATTTGCAGTATCCCCAATCGGTTGTGCCCATGCGTAGCTCTCCGATGCGTGAACGGGTTGCGTACCGCGTATTGTTTGGCACGATGTCCGACGTTCCGCTCCGCGTGCAGGCGGTGATGGTGCCAGTGTTGGTGGTGGCAACATCACCGGCGTCGCCGGCACCATCGCTGCCGGCACAATTCACCGCCAACTCCAAATAAATCCGAACATGGGGAAGCCACGTGTAATGCGCTCATGGTTTGTGATGTCGCGGCTGCTGTGAGAGTTTGTGGTGCCGCTGTTGTGTGGCTGACTGTGTGAGTGTGGCTGACTGCGTGTGAGTGTGTGTGTGTGGTTGACTGCGTGTGAGTGTGTGTGTGTGGTTGACTGCGTGCGAGTGTGTGTGTGGCTGACTGCGTGTGTGTGTGTGCGTGTGGCTGACTGCGTGTGAGTGTGGCTGACTGTGTGTGAGTGTATAAGAATAGGTTTTACCCTTTTTGGCAATAATACAACAGTTGTGTTCAGATGTTAAAACACCAAATTGAAACCTTTTGCAAGGAATCATGTCTGCATTAACCAAAAACTAACAGAAAACATGCTTTGATAGTATCAGAGCATGTTTTGTTTATGTTTGCATGTTCACCACAAGGACATGTGGTTAATGCAGACATGATTCCTTGCAAAAGGTTTCAGTTTGGTGTTTAAACATCTTAACACAACTGTTATATTATTGCCAGAGGGTAAAACCTATTATCATATTTTGATACTGGCAAGGGGGAGGTCCCTTGATGCGTGTGAGTGTGGTTGACTGCGTGTGTGAGTGTGGCTGACTGCGTGAGTGTGGCTGACTGCATGTGAGTGTGGTTGACTGCGTGTGTGAGTGTGGCTGACTGCGTGAGTGTGGCTGACTGCGTGTGAGTGTGGTTGACTGCGGGTGAGTGTGGTTGACTGCGTGTGTGAGCGTGGCTGACTGTGTGTGAGCGTGGCTGACTGCGTGTGAGTGTGGCTGACTGCGTGTGTGAGTGTGGTTGACTGCGGGTGAGTGTGGTTGACTGCGTGTGAGTGTGGTTGACTGCGTGTGTGAGTGTGGTTGACTGCGTGTGTGAGTGTGGTTGACTGCGTGTGAGTGTGGTTGACTGCGTGTGTGAGCGTGGCTGACTGCGTGTGAGCGTGGTTGACTGCGTGTGTGAGTGTGGTTGACTGCGTGTGTGAGTGTGGCTGACTGCGTGTGAGTGTGGCTGACTGCGTGTGAGTGTGGTTGACTGCGTGTGTGAGTGTGGTTGACTGCGTGTGATTGTGGCTGACTGCGTGTGATTGTGGCTGACTGCGTGTGTGAGTGTGGTTGACTGCGTGTGAGTGTGGTTGACTGTGTGTGAGTGTGGCTGACTGCGTGTGATTATGGTTGACTGCGTGTGGTTGACTGTGTGTGAGTGTGGCTGACTGCGTGTGAGCGTGGTTGACTGCGTGTGTGAGTGTGGTTGACTGCGTGTGTGAGTGTGGCTGACTGCGTGTGTGAGTGTGGCTGACTGCGTGTGAGTGTGGTTGACTGCGTGTGTGAGTGTGGTTGACTGCGTGTGTGAGTGTGGCTGACTGCGTGTGAGTGTGGCTGACTGCGTGTGAGTGTGGTTGACTGCGTGTGAGTGTGGTTGACTGCGTGTGAGTGTGGTTGACTGCGTGTGAGTGTGGCTGACTGCGTGTGTGAGTGTGGCTGACTGCGTGTGTGAGTGTGGCTGACTGCGTGTGTGAGTGTGGCTGACTGCGTGTGAGTGTGGCTGACTGCGTGTGAGTGTGGTTGACTGCGTGTGTGAGTGTGGCTGACTGCGTGGGTGATTGTGGTTGACTGCGTGGGTGATTGTGGTTGACTGCGTGTGAGTGTGGCTGACTGCGTGAGTGTGGCTGACTGCGTGTGATTGTGGCTGACTGCATGTGGGGGGTGGTCGTGCAGCGCGATGACCCAGGTGACCCAAGTTTGATTCCCGTTCACGGCCAACATCAGTGACGATTATCGGAAAATAGGTCTGGGCCTCCCCAAGGTCGACTCGGCCCCAAATGAGCACATGGTTGCGAGATGTGTAAAAATCACCACTGGGGAGACAAAGGCGGCCTTCACAGGTGCTACTCGCCAACAGCACTTGCCCCCATCAGTCTGCTAAGGCCATGGGAGGGGGGTGAGGATCTTCGTCTTTGTGGCTGACTGTGCGTGTCTCCCTCGCAGGGAGGGCGAACGAGCGCCTGTGACGTCATCGCGAGGACGCACGTGAGCAGCGACGCCACACGAGGTACAACGTGAGTGGGGGCCCGGTGGGTCGTTGGGTGGCATGCAGGTCGCAGGGGTCGCGGTGGGGGGGTCCCTGCAGGTCGTGGGGGGGGGCCCGCAGGTCGCCGGGGGGGGGTCGCAGGTCGCGGGGGGGGGGGGGGCGGAGGTCGCGGGGGGGGCGGAGGTCGCGGGGGGAGGCGGAGGTCGCGGGGGGGTGTTGCAGGTCGCGGGGGGGGGGGCTGCAGGGTAAATTGGGGGGGCTCTGTCACCTCCATCTTCCAACACGTCGGGCCGGCGTGGAAGAGGAGACCAAACCACCCCTCTTTTACAGTTCCCTCTGGTGGAGGGCCCTTCCGCCAGCAGCGGCGTGAGCGGGCACTTGCAGGGGCTGCGCCTTGCGTAGCCGCACGTTGTATTGCCGTTATTCAACCGAGCCGATGGGGCTTAACAGACGCTCGCGTGTGTGTGTGTGTGTGTCGGTGTTTGCGCGCTCGCGTGTGGGTCGCGAACGTGTGCGCGGTGCGTATCTGCGTGCGGTGCTCCGGACCCGTTGGTCTTGCGTAACGCGGCTTGGCATGTTTGCTTTTGCGTGCCCGCGGAGATGGTAGAAGATAGTGCGGGGTTGGCAGCCAGGGGCCATCGTCGCTCACGGCGCTACCCGGATGGCCCGTAGCGATCCCGCACACAGGGCACTTTCCAGTGACGACCCTGGCGTCGTTCGTGTGTTCAGAAAAATCCTCATGGGATCCTCGGCACTTGGTCACTCGGGACTCGGGGGCGCGGGGGCGCGGTGACGCGGGACTGACAGCGGCTGTTGGCGATGGAGCCTCGGGCAGGGGAACAACTTTGAACATTCAACTCGGAAGGAGTTGTCTAGATTACAGCAGCGGCGCTGAGCAGTGTTGCTTGAGCAAGCGACTTTTTGCTTTAGTCCGTGGGCCCAGACCCCAAAAAAAATCACTTATTGTGGTACCACCTGAGGTGGCAACGTCTTGTAATGATTTTTGTAATCCTCCATATGTGTGGGACATATTCTGATATGATCACCTTTGCGGAGTTGCAGCTTAGTTGTAGTTACCATGTGAAGAAGGTAACATTGTTATCAAGCTCTGTGTACATAGATGGTGTTAACAAGGGTGACCAAGTCCGGAATCACTACACAGTGCATTAATGTATACTACTACTGCCACCACAGTAATACCATCAGAATCACCGCCCTGTGTCACTCATCAAACTGCTGGTCTTTCTCGTCATCTGACTCCCCCGAGTTCAAAGTCAGGTTCCGGATCATCCTGCAGTTTTTTTCTTACTGCAGGTCTGTAACCTGCACATGTCTGTGCATGTCAGTCAATTTGACAGGCACGTGCAGCTTGGCATTTTACATGTACGCACACACTGACGTGCTAACAGTTCCAAGGCCACATCTGGTGCGGGTGGGGTAGCGCATCCAGTAAATGGCCAGCTTGCCGTCATCGGCTGTCCATCCCATACTCAGTAGGGCTTGGCACCACAGGGTTAGCCTGCAGACAGCACTTCCAGATATCTGCCTGATGGTTGGCTCGTTGAACATGCGCGAAGAGACGGTCTCTGCATGGTGGCGGCTGGCTGGACTCGACTTCTCCCCTATTGGTGCAGAAGAGCTGGTGTAGCACAGTTCGTTCACCTCACCAGTGCTGCTCTTAGCAACATACATGCGGCAGGTGAACTGCTCAATTGTTTGGAGCAGCTCATCGTTCACATTCCATGACCGCCCCAGTCTCTTGGGCAGGAAGTGTCCTTTCTCACCGTCTTCAGGGCATTTGGTGTCGCAGCCTGTGAAGGCGTGTTAGCCAATTAGGCTGTCACAGAGGCTGTCTCCAGGTGACCTTGCCAGTTTGCTGATATCGACAAACCGCGTGCAGTTCTGTGTCCCACACTTCTGGTAGATGGGACAGGTGATGTCCTTCTGGAAGCCAAGGCAAAGCAACCATGACATCAGTGTCCTCAGCTGTGATGATAACTGCCTTTGAGGCCATATTTGCTGCATGCAATGCATGCAGGAGCAGACGGGTGTCCGCTTACTTCATGCGTGTAGTGCAGCCCTGCTACTTCCTCACACTCATCTTCTGTCAACTTGTAGCAGGTTTCCTCACAGGTCATGTACAACACATTGCCACGCAGCATCTCTCTGTATCATGGCAGTTTCCACTCTTCCACCAGAAACTTGATGAGACTGGTCTTGTCGGAGGGACTGCACAGGGATTTCCTCCACTGCTGGACGTGGTGTCCCCCTGCAAGGTTCTTGTACTGGAGAGTGGTATCTGTACCCCAGTTCAGTCGTTCAGCATCTTTGATCGAAGTCTTGTCAGTAGACGTCAAAAACAACATCAATCCTCTCACTCTGTGCCCCCTCGTGGAGGACCTGGGTCAAGGCTGACTCTGCCACCTGTGGCAAAGGTTTTGTTGTTGCCGTTCATTGTTTGGACCAGGCTCATCCCCATCAATGATGGAAGTAGATGGGGTTGGGATGTTCTTCTGCAGGAGACGCATTGTTTTCAATCTTTCTGGCAAGTGCAGCTTTGTTCGTTTTTCGTAGGGACCCATCAGCATTTGCCAGTGCCCATGGCAGTGGGCCCAGTGGGTGGGCAAGGACATCCTTTTTTTATAATAAAGGTTTTTGGGTCAAATCGCGTTATTTATAAATGTGTCGTAACCCTCCACCACCCGACACGGCCAATCGGCAAAAAAGTGTCACTTTGACAAAAGACAAATAGTTCACTACTTTAGCCCACCGGTGTGTTGAAGAGTGGTTTGAGTACGTCGTTTCGCTGGTAATTACATCCAGCATCATCGGGCAATTCGCCAGAATGGTAAAGCCCTCACTTGCTCCCGGTCTTAAATAGAGCAGCAGGGTGACGTCATCATTTAACTCATTCGGGTGCAGTGATTTGAGGCGGAGGGGGGGGTATTGTAATCCTTCATATTCACCTTCCTGCTCTCAGGCCACCAGGATCATGTGGCTGAACAGGTTTCTATCTGCCTTCAGAACCACATCCTGTGCTCTTGATATCCTCTCTCAATTTGATGCCTGCTTTGGCTAATAACATCTTGAGCACCGCCAGTTTTGAGAGGCCGATTTTCTTTGGTAAGTTCCCTCATGGACAGGTTATCTGGACAGAGGAGGAGTTTTCCTTTCCCGTCAGCGAAGATGTGCAAGGCTCCAGCAAACGGACTCTCCGGATTTCGCCTTCTGTGCTTCTTGGTTGATTCCTTGACTTGGACAATGCCTAGGGAGTTGATTGAAGCAACCAGTCTCGAAGTGTGATCAGTCATTGTCATCACTTGAGGATTGCCAAAACGCTCCATCCTGATGAAGAGGAACAGCTCCATTGTATGATTGATTCACAGCGGCTTCGTGCTGGGCTGCAGCATCATTATCTTCATTGCTGGCAACCTCTTCTTTGGAAACCTCTTTGGTGTACATGACCTGCGGTAGTGCCCTTCAGCTGCTACAATGTCCCTACTCACAATGGCAAGGATTCTGCTGTCCTCCTGATCTTTGCATCGGCTCGCAGTTCTCGACCACTGCACCGGTGCTTCTCTCGTATCCTTTCCCTTGGCCATAATTTGTTGGTTTTCTGACACAAATATGCACTCTGTGTCATAAAGTACTTGGATGTACTCGGGGGCATGTCGAGCTGTTCTCTTAGATTCCTTCTCTTCAGCAGAGCCACTGTCACTTTGCTTTTCTTTTTGCAAGGACGCCATCAAGAACTTTCTTCACGGTGAAGATGCTGCGACACTTTCTGCGGTAGTATGTTTCTGGAATGTGTCCCTCGGGAATGTCTTTTTGCCGGTTCCAAAACTGGTGCATGATTTCGTATCCGAGCTGCCCTGAGTAGAATTCTCCAGGAGTCAACACTTTGTGGTGGCACCGGCTTATCTGTATCATCAGAACAGTGGATGATGCACTCCAACCATGGTCGCTTTGCTAGTGGGTTGTTCCTTGCTTGTTCACCGTGGGCCCATATTCAGTTGGTTTCCACCTGCACCATGCAGTACAATCAGAAATAATCATTACTTTGATGCAAAACCCGAATTAATTTGTCAGTACTTTGGTTACGCATTGACGGAAGCAGAGAGTTACAACGCAAAAGCAAAATTAACATTATGATGAAGGGTAAAATTCATCTTAAATAATCTTAATTAAATTAAGGGCAGGTGCTACAGGTGAATAGGCAAAAACAAAACTCCAGTCCTTTTATCAGAATGAAAACATTACCAGATGAATATACACAAAAATATAAGATTTTTTTGTATTGTGACTTTCCACCCATTCTTTTATGCATATTGTGTGTTATCTCATTAAATATGAACACATTTGCATTTTATGTAAAACACTAGTGGCTTAGTAGATGAAGTCAGAACTTAATTGGTTTGTTTTAATGTGATCAATAACTAACTGGTTCCATCTTTGTTCTTTCAGTAAAGTCACGTAGAATGAGAATAAAACAATAAAACAAAATAAGACAATAAAATTCTCGTTCTACGTGACTTTACCGAAAGAACCAAGAAGACGAATCCTTTCAGTCACGAAAGCTTTAAATCGAAACTAACTGCTTGGTAATCTACAGAGGCTTTTGTCAAAATATTGTTCTTTCGTTTAATTATGTGAAAATATACTTGACACATGCTAAAAAAAAACACGATTTTCGCCTATTTTTTTAGATATAATACCACAAAATGAAAATGACAAAAGATTTAAAAGAATCCCTCTGTACATTTCTAGCTATTCCAAATAGGAAGCAGTATGTCGAATTATGTGGCTTTAACTATTATGAAACACGAGTTGTCAAACTCGGCATGCAGAATGCCATTTTGAGAAAATCGCAATGCCAGAACCGGCATTGCGATTTGAGAGTTATACTTGTGTCTTATTGCCATGACAGCAAAGTAAATAGCCATATGTGACTAAGCTAGGCATCTCCTCCAGCGAATAAGCGTTTCAATGATATGCGATTCAACTCGGTTATTTCTACAAACGCGGAGACAAATTGCGATGAAAGATGCAAAAAAACCCGCTAATTTAAGACTTTGTTTACTTGGCGAAGTTTGTATAAAATCGTAAAAACAATAAAGTTATTTCTAACACAAGCAATCGTTTTCAGGTGAAAAAAAAAACGGTTGCTTGTGTTGCGATTGAAACGTCGTGATTTAGATTTTTGTTATTTTTTCTATCTACGTGGCTTTACCGAAAGACCCGAAGAATATTAATTCCTGCAGTCACGAAAGTTTTAAGTCAATTGTGTGCATGTTATGGAAGTTTACAATTTATTGATGCAAAATGTAACAAAATATAAAAATTGACGAACTGAACAAAAATCATTATTTTTTTGCCTGTAGCACCTGGCCTTAACTAGTAATCTTAACAGGAACATTAACAATACATTGAGGGTAAAGTTAGCGCTTCAGATAGCTCTACTGAACAGAAATAATACAGAACCACCAGTACTTGCCTCACCTGCCAGTAAGTGATCATGAGCAGACAAGCTGCTAGGAACAGAAGGAAAACAGAGAGCGCCAATCTATTACAGACTTCACTAAGTCACTGGAATTGAAGAACAAGTGCAAATAAATGCAAGAATACGTATGAAATACATGCCTTTGGGACGAACATCCATTTGTAAGTTATTTGTTGTCTTAATTAGCAGCAGAGGTGTTGGAATGTTTTATTTGTAACGTCCGGGCAAATAGGCGTGATTGCGATATGTGCAAAAACAGGTTTCCTGCGAGAAAAATTAAACAGCTGCTCATTTGGAAAGGTTATCGTGTATTACTTTGCTTCTTTTGGTGTCACAAATAAAATGGCACCATTTAAGTTTTGCCACCTTGGGTAGTACCGATATCTGATCTGTGTGAGTGAGTGGATGAGTGAGTAGGTGAGTGAGTGAGTGGACGGGTGTGTGAGTGTGTGAGTGGATGAGTGAGTGGGTCAGTGAGTGAGTGTATAGGTGTGTGTGAGTTAGTGGATGGGTGTGAGTGAGTGGATGAGTGAGTGGGTGAGTGAGTGAGTGGACGGGTGTGTGAGTGAGTGTGTGAGTGGATGAGTGAGTGGGTCAGTGAGTGAGTGGACGGGTGTGTGAGTGCATGTGTGAGTGGATGAGTTTAACTCGTGGTTTAGTGGTAATTAATTGAAGGTGGAGGGGTTACCAGCCCCTCGCACCCGTCCAGAGCCCCCGTTTAGCCCCTGTGGTGGACAGATGCGGTTTCAGCAAAGGGCGGTCCTGCACAGATGCCATATTTTCTGTCCGTCTGCTACAGCAGAGGTGTAGGGAATTCCAACAAGACCTACATCTCTGCTTTATTGACCTGGTCAAGGCCTATGATACCATCAGTAGGCCTGGGCTCTGGGTTGTTCTTCGTGCTTTTGGAGTACCTGACCCTCTGCTCACGATCATTAAGGACCTTCATGATGGTGAGCGGGCCCGGGTAAAACTACGTGGCCGGGAGTCAGAGCCATTCCCTGTACACCTTGGGGTGCGACAGGGATGTCCTCTGGCTCCCACATTATTTAACATCTATTTTGATCACGTAGTTCGTGAAGCCTTCAATAACTGTACCGGGGGAATCTCCATATGGTACAGATATAATGGGAGGCTGATGGACGCCCGGGTGCAGTCAAGGGATGGCTCCCTATTGCTCAACCACGTTATGTATGCCGATGATTTGGTAATAGCTGCTCATTCAGAGGAGGAGTTGGAGACGCTGCTGCTGAGACTGGAGCGTGCCACTAAGAGGTGGGGCCTTACCATCAGCCCCACCAAAACTAAGCACCTGCCTGGGTATTTTGTACCATCGGACACTCCACCCCCACAACTCCCAATCGGTGATGGGGCAGTTGTGGAGAGAGTGGAGAGTTTCCCATACCTGGGCAGTGTGCTTATGACCGGCTCCAGTTTAACAGCAGAGGTCTCACTCCGAATCAGTCGAGCGGCAATATCTTTTCATCGGTTGCGTAACGCTGTGTGGAAGCTACCTGGTCTGTCGCTCCGCACTAAGCTTCAGGTCTTCTCGGCCACGGTCATTCCCTCCCTTCTCTACGCTTGCGAAACGTGGACCCCCCTAATGGAACATCTTCGCCGGTTAGAAACATTTAGGCTGGCCTGCCTACGATCCATCCTGGGTTTAACCAGACTGGATTGTGTGAGGAGCTCACAAATCCTTGAAAGATCTGGGCAAGGTCCCATCGGTGAGCTCCTCCGGCGGGGAAGCCTGCGATGGCTGGGTCATGTAGCCCGCATGCCCAGCCACCGCATGCCGAAACAGCTTTTGTTCGGCCGGATTGAGGGGGCTAAGCGGGCGCGGCACGGGCTAGAGAAGAGATGGAGTGATGTGGTACAGGAGGACGTGGAGTTGAGTGGACTTGCCGATGACTGGTACCAGCGGTGTCAAGATCGGCCTCTGTGGAGGAGGCTCGTGAAGGACGCTACTGGGCAGTTGGAGGTAGTCGCCCTCTAACAACAACGGAGGGCGGAGGAGCGAAGCTCACAACAACGAGCGGAGCGCCGGGTGGCTAAAGCACAGCAGGTTGGCACAGTAGGGGGCACAGGTGGTGCATCAGCCAGTCATCTCAGTCAGTCGACCCGTGGCACCTGGGTCTGCCCCGTGACCTCCTGCCAGCGGGCGTTCGACACTTCACGTGGCCTCAGGGTGCACAGCCTGGCACAAGCGTCGTGGTGACGTCACCGCCACTTAGTGGCGAATGGCGGTTGTTGTTGTTGAGTGGATGAGTGAGTGGGTCAGTGAGTGAGTGGACGGGTGCGTGTGAGTGGGTGAGTGAGTGAGTGTGTGAGTTGATGAGTGAGTGGATCAGTGAGTGAGTGGACAGGTGTGTGTGTGTGAGTGGGTGAGTAAGTGTGTGAGTGAGGGCTGTTACGAGCTGCAATGTGCTGGTGGTTGGTGGCGGTGGATGAGACGGGGGGGGGGGGCACAGTCCGTGTCTGGTAGATAGACGGAGTCCTCAAAACGGGCGGTGGAATCAACGAATTGAAGTTGACGGGAATAGCAACGACGGTCGTGGTGGCAATAGAAGGGTGGAACAGAGGCGGCTGACCGCCAGCGAGCAAGCGATTGACTGAAGTGAATGCTGGATCTGAGAGAGATCTCCCTCCCTCCCACTGCATCGCGGCTCTTTGTGTCCCCTGCGCTTGACCGGGAACCGTAACCGCGTGCGTCCACAGCGGTTTGTTTATCAACATTTTCGCCATCTGTTTTTTTTTTTGTGCGTGAGCGGGTGCTGGCTGCCCCCCTCCGCCCGCCCACTCCCCCCGTCCCGTAACGGTTCGCCCTGGACCAGGCCGTGATTTGATTTCTAATGACCTGGCCAGGGCTTCTGGAGGCTGCCGAGTCCACGCTGCCGCCCGCCTTTGTTGGCGCGGGCGCTCGTGTGTTGTGCGATGACACAGTTGCCAAACTAAAAATAACTCCTCAGGGGTTTTAACTGCGTGTGTCGTGCACGAGTTGTCTTGTGCGCGTGCAGTACAGTGCATGGGGGAGCGGTGGCGCACTGGTTAGCGCGCCGTGCGACAAACCCGAGTTCCATTCCCGTTCACGACCGATAACAGCGGCAGATGTTTGAACCGGCCCTGAGCCGCTCCATCCCCCACCACCCCACAGGCCCCCCAGGTTCATTCGGCCTTAAATGCAGTGTGTACACATCAGCACGTGGGAGACAAAGGGGGTCAGACATGGTGCTGGCCGCTCACCCCCTCATGCGCCATGCCAGCCTTCATAGGCAGTAACGAAACACCGCTTGCCCCAACAGTCTATTAAAGGCTATGCGGGGGGGGCTCTTTGTGTCTGACTGTGCGCGCGTGTCTGTGTGTCTCCCTCTGATCTTGTGTGCCCCATGTTTGTCTGCATCTGGTCGTGTCTGTGTGCGACTGTGTGTGTGCGCGCGAGTCTTCCTAGCTGCGCGTGTGACTCGGACATACGCGTGCACGTGTCTCCGTGTCACACAAGTTACCTGACACGTGCAAATGAGCCTACGTAGTCAATTGCTGTGTCTCTCTCTCTCATGAAACCAGAAAAACCGTCACAAAGTCATCTGACAAGCCTGATCTGCTGCTGCTGCTGCATTGGCAGTGGTGCACGAGTACAAACAACGACAGCTCGACGCGTTCGGGCAATGATACCGCGTGCAGCCTTCTAAAAGAAAAAGTGCGATAGCGGGCGACGTTTCGGGCAACGGGCCCTTCATCACAGCGCCCAAATTGCTATCGGACAAAAAAACGCATTAGTCTGTCGGCGTTCGACCATTGAGGAATAAAAAAAATATATATATTTGCTCGAATGACATGGGGGTTACCAACTTCCACAATCGCCGCAACAAAGCCCCTTTTTTTGGGGTCGCCGCAGTTTTAAGCCACTCGCAGGATTAACATTTCTCTCGCTCGCAAGGCCTCGCCGGGCCGCCCCTCTCCCTCCCGAGAACACGAATGCCGTCGAGGCTCGCTCTCTCTCGCACATCTCGCGCTCCCTCGCGTTCTTTCTTGCTTTCTCTCACTCTCTCGCGCTCTCTCCCGCTCGCTCTCCTTCTCGTCCGCTCTCGTTGGCTCTCGCTCGCTCTCCGTCCATAAGACTGCCGGCCGCTTGCGCCCACAAAGGTCGCTTGCACCTCGCAGGAACAAGTGCCTGGGTTGGATTCCCGACACGGGCACCTCTCTGTGTGGAGTTGCTACGTTTCTCCCCCGTTGCTTCGTGGGGTTCCTTCCATCGCTAAACACACAAAGATCCCCCTATAGCCTTAACAGACTGTAGGGGCAAGCGCTGTTAGCGAGCAGTACCTATGAACGCCGGCACGGCACACGAGGGGGTGGGTGGCCAGCACCACGCCCGGTCGCCTTTGTCTCCCTAGCGGCGATGTTTGCACACTTCACTTGAGGCTGAGTCGAGCTAGGGGAGGCCCAGGACTGGTTCAGATAATTGTCACGAGCGAAACACACACACACCCATTGTAACGGGTATTGGCCTAAAGTTCCTAAAGCTAAAAAGATGACCTGCAAATTACTCAATTGGGATATACAATGGAGTGGTTCCTCCTCCTCTCCTCCCTCCCCGCTCTTCCCCCTCTTACTACTCCTCCTCCACCGCTAACCTCCTCCTCCTCTTCCCATTCCCCCATTAAGTTTTCGTGAGCACGCATTTTTATCAACAGCATGTGTGCGCGCGAGCGTACGTGTTCGCCTGTCCGTGTGTCCGTGTATCCGTGTGTCTGTGTGTCCGTGTGTCCATGTGCGCGGGGCGCGTGTTGCATTCATGCCTGCGCGGGGAGCGGTGGCGCAGTTGTTAGCGCGCGGCGCTACGAACCCCCGATGACCTGGGTTCGGTTTCCTGCCACGGCTGATGTCGGTGCCTAAATAGTGACATTGAAATGGGTCCTTGGCCCCCAGTAGATCGACTCGGGCTGAAATGAGTACCTGGCGCAGTGTGCAAGCTTAAGCGCTGTGGAAACAAAGACGACCGGCGTGGCACTGGCCCGCCTTGCACCACCTCGTGTGCCTCGAGTTTGATTTACCGCTCTGGACTGGTCCTGGGCCTCCCCTAGGTCGACTCGGTCTCAAACGAGTAGCTGGTGCGGTGTGTAAAAACATCGCCACTGGGGAGACGAAGGCGTGGTGCCGGCCACCCCACCCCCCCCCTCGTGTGCCGTGTCAGTCTTCACATGTGTTCGCTCACAGCACTTGCCCCAAAGGTCTGTTAAGGCTATACAGGGGGATCTTTGTCTTGTTTTTGTATCCATATCCGAGAGCGACTCTGTGTTTAGCACGTGTTTACGCTTGTATGTTTGCTTGTGCATGTGCGCTGGTTTTTGTGGGGATCGGTAGTTAAGCGGTTAGCCCGCGCCCCGCTTCAAACCGCGTGACACGAGTTCGATTCCCGGTCCTCGGGCCCTCCCGTAAGGTCCACTCGGCCTTAAATAAGTATACCTAATGTGGGTGCTGACCGCTGCACAACCCCCCCTTTCGTGTGCCGTGCCAGCCTTAAAAGATGCTCGCTTAACAGCACTTGACCCTACAGCCAGTGGAGGCTATACGGAGTGGGGGGGGGGGGGTCTTTGTGGTGTAGCGGTGCGGTAGTTTGCACGACGAACTAATTTGTCGTTACCGACGCGGATAACGTCGGTGGCGAGCGATATTGAAGCTGATCCTTGGCACCGCGTTCACCGACCCGCGATGACTGGCGCGGGGAAGTATGGACGCAACGGCGTGGGGGGGGGCGGCCCTCCTTTGGCAGTTGATTGAAAAAAGTCCATACATTATTATCATCATTATTATTACGCAATCGCGATGTTGTTGTTGGGAACAGCCACGTAGAGAATCTTTGCCTCCGTCGGGTTTTTTTTGAGGGAGCGAGCGATTGCCGGTGAACGCGTGCTCCGCGAGGAATGGGCTTTCTCTCCCCGGCACTTCTGCGTTGACGTTTTGACACCGCTACCCCCGGGGGCAGCAGCCTACCCTCTTGACAACGAGCCTCGAGCCTCCGTCGAGACTTTCCCCGGGGGCGGGGGGGGGGGTGCACAAAGGGCCCTTTGTAGATCTCCGCCGACGCGGTTTCCCGGCCGTTCGCCGCCACCGCCGCGTTTCCGACGTTTCGGTCCCCGCGGCACCGATTTAAATCCACGCGCGTTTGGGGTGGCCGGTCGGTCGGTCGAGGTGGGGGGGGGGGGGGGTTATTCGGGGTTCCCCCTAACAAGCGCCCAGCACGCAGGCCGAAACGTCGGACGTCGTGCCTAGCAACGCTCGGCGTGGGCACGCCCGCCAAAATTAAACCCGGAGAGTCACAAAGGAACGTTTCTAATAATAATTATTATTATTTTTACTTTTCTAACCGCGTTATTAGGAGGGCCGCGCGGTGCCACCCATGGCTTTCCCCCATCACGCCCACCGATCTCCACCGCCTCCATTCAGATGCAAATCACGCTCTGGCCAGCATCTCCCATCTCCTCTCCACGCTCACAAAATGGAATCCGGCACGGCACATGGCTGGGCAGTGGGGCCTCGGTTTGTTGAGGCAGCTGTCGCACCGCTGACGATGCCTCCGCACCTCATCGTCGCTTCCATCCCTGTGCCAAACCGCTCAGCTGTTGCGTAGTTTGACGCCTGGCCCAGCGCGGTGGAAGTCAGTCCTTGGACTCTTCTCTTCCCAACTTTGTTGTAATAATGACGCTGCGGCTGCTGCTAGGACCGCCAGCCGTGAGCTGCGCCGCTCGTTGATTCCTCCCGCACGTATCAAGGACTCGGTCGCTACCTGGCTGATTCATCTCTTCCACACTTCAACCACCACCTCACTGCAGGTCACAACAACACACCTCGCACGCCCGCACATTCGCACTCTCTACCACTCAAGTATTCACCCATTCATTCACTCACCCACCCGCTCGCTCACCCAAACCGCTCGCTCGCCCACCCACCCGCTCGCTCGCTCACTCACTCACTCGCCCACCCACCCGCTCGCTCACTCACTCACCCACCCGCTCGCTCACCCACCCGCTCGCTCACCCACCCGCTCGCTCACCCACTCACTCACCCACCCGCTCGCTCACTCACTCACCCACGCACCCACCCACTCGCCACACTGCAGGTCATCTCACGTCTTTCGGCTTTTTCCCCTCGCTCTGCTTCACTGTGGAATTCTCTCTCACCGTCATCGTCATTTCTTCTCCCAAAGTTCTCACAATGACGACGTGGAGCGTCGACGTCACCCCGGCGATGGTTAGCGAGCTGCCCTATGAACCGGGCGACCAGCATTTAATTCCGGCTTGCAGGCAATAACAGTGGCAAATACATCTTTGAACTAGTCCTGGGCTTCCCCTTGGCTTGACTCAGCCTGAGTACCTGGTGCACTGTATGAACATCAGCACTGGGGAGACAAAGGCGGCCGGGCACGGTTTTGCCCACCCATCCCTTCCGTTTTGCCGTGCCGGCCTTCGTAGGTGCCCCGCTGCTCGCTGACAACACGCCGCAACAGTCTGTTCCGTATGTTCGTACGTTCGCACGCTTGCATGTTTGTGCGCGCGTGTTGTTATTGGTGCTGGTGGTGGTAGTAGCAGGAGCAGCAGCAGCAGCAGTGTGTGGGGGAGGGGGCGGCACATATGGTGTTCGTTAGCCCGAGCCTCCTGCTGCTGCTGCTGCCGCCGCCACGCCTCGCGATTGGTGGCGGCTGTAGTGGCGGCGGCGGCGGCGGCGCTCCTCGCGTTGGTGTTTGGCGACGGCGGCAGCGGTGATGGTGGGGGTTGGGCGGTGACCGCCCTGCTCTCCATAATAATGGCCCCGGGGCAGCGCGCAGCGGCCCCCGGCCCGGCAGGACGCTGGGAATCCTAAAACGTGCACGCACGCACACGCACGCCAAGACAAAGATTCCACCCCTCCCGCCCCATATCCACCCCTCCCGCCCCTACAGCCTTTAACAGACTGTTTGTGGGGGGGCGGGGGGCCCAGTACCGTTAGCGAGACGGACACGCGGAGGGACAGGAGTGAAGGGACGCGGGGAGAGTGATGGATGTGCGTAGAGAGGCTCGTACAGACGCCCTAATAGAGAACGTGTGAGACGCACACAAAGAACCCCCCCCCCCCCCCCCGCGTAGCCTCTGATAGACTGTTGGGGCAAGCGCCTTCGGTGAGCACCTTTGAAGGCCGCCACGGTACGCGAGGGGGTTGGTGTGGCCGGCACCACGCCCGGCTGCCGTCGCCTTCCGAGCGGTGTTGTGTTTTTTTTTTACGCGCGCTGTACCAGGCTCTTAATTTAATGCCGAGTCGACCTAAGGGAGGCCCGGGCCCTGTTCAGATAGGCGTCGCCCATGAGCGGGAATCCAACTCTCGTCGCCTGGTGTCTTCGTGCGCAGCGCATTAACCGCTGCGCCCCACCGCTCCAGCCGCCACCAAAACGCGCACTCACAAACGCGCGCGCACGCACGCACGCGTTAAACCGCGGTTCTCTTAAGATGGCGACGTGGCCATTGTGGACCCCCCGTGGGGGTCCAGGCATCGGCACGGGGCCCGCGGCAGAGACGGAGCGGCCGGAGGGCGACGGGTTTTTCTTTTTTCTAACCTTGAGTTTTCCCGTGTAGAATTTTTTTTAAATTAGAATGTCATGTGTATATTTTTTTTACGATTGTTCTCACGGCCGCACAGGAACCGTTATTGTGATGCTGCCCCGTTGTCAAGGGATGGAAGGAATTTCCGTGCGGAACTGTTGCGGGGAAGCGCAGCGACGACCCGCGTTGCCCGGAAGATGATGTCATAGGATTACTTCTCTTGGTCAACTCCGGCGACTCGTCTTGTATACGTCCCCGCTGCATCACGCACGCACAAAAGATAAAGATCCTCCGTGTGTAGCCTTTAGCGGACTGTTTGGGGCAAGTGCTTTTGGCGAGCACCTCATGGAGACCCGGCCGCCTTTGTGTCCCCCAATGCTGATGTTTACACACCCGCACCGGGTACTCGTTTGAGGCCGAGTCGACCTTGTTGAGGCCCAGGGGCTGGTTCAGATAATCGTCACTGGTGTCGGCCGTGAAACGGGAATCGAACCCGGGTCGCCGGGTTCGTTTCGTAGCGCAGTTGGCCAACCGCTACACCGCACGCACACACACACACACACACGTGCACGTGGCGGTGCGCATGACGTGCACACGCGCGCGCGACACGAACCAAGCGCACACACACACGAAGTGTGCACACGCGCGCACACACGTACGCCTCCGGTAAACATTGGCGTGTGCTGGCAGCGGCGCTGCTCTACCCTACACGTGGCTGCCTGTGACTCGGCGCTCCGGAGGCAGCAGCGAGGGTCGGTGGATTGCAGACACGCACACACACACGGGTCGTGAAACTCCCGACCCGTGGGCGTCTCCCGGCTTGCGGCCAGGGTATTATTGCAGTACAGCAGCAAGCGGGGTTAATTCACCTCCCCGCTCTCGTGCTCGCGGGTTTTCGGTCCACGCGTCATTAGTTCGTGCCGTCGCAAAGCCCGTGCTGGGAGAGCTCCCCCCCCCCCCCCCCCCCCCGAACCGTTTCGCATTCTGGCGCCTTGCGAAGCTCCTGGCACGTGGGGCGAAACGTCGGACGTTGTGCCGAGCGGCACGCGGCAGGGTCCGGACGGGTTAAAAAACAAACCAAAACGGTGGGAAGTTTGCGCCAGGTTGTTTTTTTTCGTGCGGACATCGGCTGTTGGCTCGCCGCGCTCAAGAACCCGGGGCTCCTGAGAACCTGGACCGAAACCCCCCCCACTCCCAGTGTCAGCAGTGCCGCTGTGTGAACCCCCGTGAGCTCGACGACACCGCAGACCCGGATGTCGAACCCAGCGTCTCGGCGGTACCGGCGCGCCGGTGTCTTGTGGAACGGCCATTTATGAACGCCGTGCGAGACAGCCGGGCCCAGGCTTTGAGCGCGCCGAACTCCAATGGCGCCCACTCGGTTGTCTCTGACGCGGCCACTATGGGCCCCTCTGAGTCGAGTCGCATCCAGCCCCTTTAAGTCGCGACGATGTGGAGGCTGTGGGAGCTCGGGGGGGGGGGGCGGGGGGGGTGGTGGGAGGGTGCGGGAGGACGGGTTTTCTTTCTGCTCGGGCTTTTGTTCGCAGCGAGGAATCTGCGTGGAAGATGCTTAATCTCCGGCTGCGCTGCGAGCCTGCATGGTAATCACATTAGGCGAGGAAGGCAGCACCCGTGGCCTGCTACCCTACCCGCTCAACCCCCCCCCTGCCCCCCACCGTCTTACAGGAGCTCGACTCATTGGTCAGTAACGCTGCGGCGTTAATAAGGGGGGCGGTGGGAGGGGGGGGGGATCGATGTATAGTGTGTCTCTCCCGAGTGTCCCAGGAGGTTTGCAATGGACTTATCGGAGACGCACAGCCAGCACCATTGAAATGCCGGGGTGGAATCTTGCGTCTGAGCCGCCGATGAGTCAGTGGTCTTCAGCCCGGTCACGAGTGGCCCGCGCCAAGAAACCAAACAAAAAAAACAACACCCGAAGTATCGAGTTCTCGCTTAATAACGTCGGCGAAACTCCGCCCCCGATGATGGCAAACATCGCGATGACTAACGTGCGACAAAGCGTTCACTCTCACGGCGATCTCCTGCCCGCGTTGCGTGCCTTTGTCTCTGCGCGCTTGGTTCCCGCGTGTCTCTCGGACGACTTGCAGGAAACCTGTTCTGCCCGTTGGTTGGTGACTTGGGGGGGGGGGGTTGGGGGGGATATATTTAAGTCGCACATTTACAGAAAAATGGAATCTATGCTCGGAATGTGGTGACGTGGCTCGGAATGCGGCGGTTGCGAACGGGCGCTCGATAACACTTCCGTTCCCTGCCCCGCTGCAGCCTCTGCCGCCCGCCAATCGCGAGTGTTCAGGGATCCACAAATTGGGGGTTTTTGGAGCGGGTCTGCCGCTTTGCCGCGCGCGCAGAGCCTCCTTCCCGCGTGACCTTTAACCTTTGTGACCGGCCTGCCGATCGGTAGGGTCACGTGCGGTTGGGGTGAAGTGTGGGTAAGCCGCCCCCCCCCCACCTCCTCCAAAGCGCCTGACTAGCTTGGAAGATTTAGACCGCAATACCTCTGGCAGAGCCCTCTCTCTCTGTCCTTCCAAGTGGAGGTCCTTCTGCCAGCAGTGGCCTGAGCATGGAACTGCAGGGCTGCGCTGTTACCTTTTTTTTTAAACGAAGAGACTAGTGCACACACGACGTACAACGTGCGGTTTGTTATTTGCTTATTTAAAAAAAAAAAATCTTTCACCTGGGGAAGGCCGCTCGAGATGCAACAGATGGATTGCACGCCCGTCCGGGGGTTGTCAGCTGCTTGAAAAAAAAAAATCCGGGTGTTGGGACCTGCGCCCAATGTTTGAACGTTCGAGTTCACTGCCTCACGAGCGTTTGTCTCCCGATGTTTTTAGGTCCGGCTGGGCTAAAAGAGGGGGCAGGCCCCTGCAAGTGTCCTGCTCCTGCCACTACTTGACATTGGGGACCCCCCCTCCCCCCCCCCCACGCCAAGTAGAGGGAGCTCTAGAGAGGGTATTTGGCCTACTCTTCCACGCTGCGCCCTACGTGTTGTTGGACGAGGTCCGGAGTGCCCGCACTTTACCCCACCGCACGCAACCTTTCCCGTCAAATGAACCGTGGGACCCATTTAGATTGCTGCTGGGTGGACCGAGTGGTGTGGATTCAAGAAATTTGCTCCATTGGGTTGAACCGGCATGCCGGGAGAACGAATCTAACCGGGCAGCCTCTGGATTGTTATCATGATCTTTATTGTAGGCTTGAGGAATCCGATGAGCTTATGAAGCTCTTTTTCACAGATGTCCAGGATTGCATAAACGTTGGATTTTTCTCGTATCATCACGAAAGCGAATTAACCTCCTTCCTTACCTTCCACAGAGAGAAGGGCCTGTTGAGGGGGGCCGTTGAAGGGGGGGGGGGGGGAGCTCAAGGGGGGAGGGGAGCTCAAGGGGGGGGGAGGAGGAGGGGGGGGGCCCACGCACACATCGGAGCCGGCGTGACGCTGGCGACTCAACGGCGGGGCTCGCAGCACCCGCGGAATTCCGCGGCAACGACGCGGCGGCTGTAGGAGCAAGCGACCGGCGGAAATCCGTGGCAGCAGGAAGCGCCGCGGTGGACTTTCCTTGCCCGGTTGCGGCGGGACGGGACCGAGGACACGAGCGTGGCGCGACCTACCCTCGCGGCGACAGAGCGGAGCTCCGGGGGGGGGTTACTCGACGACTCGGGCGTTTTCCCGCAGCGATACGGCCTTGCCGCAACCGTCGTTGGTTCCGCGACCCCCGCGGTCGGCTCGGCCGTCGCTCCGGAGCGAGCGACGATGCAGCAGAGCGACCTGGACGAGAAGCTGAAGCGCTCGCTGCTCAAGGCGGCGGCGGGCGGCGGCGACCCGAGCCAGGTGCTGGCGGTGGTGACGGCCGCCGACGTGGCGCTGCATCACCTGCAGCAGCAGCAGCAGCAGCAACAGCAGCAGCAACAGCAGCAGCAGCAGCAGCACCACCAGCACCTGCAGCACGCTCACCAGCACGCACAGCAGCAGCAGCAGCACACGGCGGCAGCGCTCATGAGCATGGCCGGCACGGGCGCGGCGGCGGCAGCGCAGGCTGTGTTCCTGCCATCGCTGCTCGAGGTACGGCACGGCAGCAGCAGCTACGGCACGTGTCTCACCTCACACTTGGTGAGTCGGTGGGTGAGTGAGGCGGCGGATTTGTGAGTGACTGAGTGAGGGGTTGGGCGGGCGGGCGGGCGGGCGGGCGCGCGGGCGAGTGGATGCTGGGAGGTTGGTTAGTCCCAGCGTGCCGGTTAGTCCCAACACTGCGTGTCCTTCGATTGCCGCGTGAGGAGTGGTGGCACAGCGATTAGCGCGCTGCCTGAAGAACCGAGAGGACCCGGGTTTGAATCCCAGCCACGGCCCACAGCAGCAGCGAGTGATGACTCGTATTTCAACCGGTCTGAGCCTCTTCCTCGGCCTTAGATGATACCCGGTGCGGCGTGTGTAAAAACGACATCGCCGGAGAGACAAAGATGTCCAGGCAGCGCTGGTCATACCAACCCATCGTGTATGTGGCAGGTCGTGGGTTCGATCCCGACCGCCGACGCCTGCTGTATATTAGGAGTTTGCGTGTGTCTCTCCCCGTTGATCACGCAAATATTTTCTTCGGGTCCGCCGGTTTTCCCCTCCAAATTTATAATCAACGTCACGCATTTTGGGTATTTGGCTGCGATAAATTTGCATGCGATAAGCCACCTTTGTTAAAGCTATCATTTGTGATGGCCAGGTCTCTTCTGAAAAAGAGCTACGTAGCTCAGTGGGCCTTATCTGGTAAAACAAAAAGGCCATACCAGCCTTCGTAGGTCACACTTGCTCACAGTAATTTCACCAAAAAGCCTGTGTGGACTACCTGGGGGTGGGGGTGTTTAAGTTGGCACAGGTTGGGAGCACAGGTGTTGGGTGCACATGCCAGTCATCTCAGTCAGTCAACCCACAACACCTGGCTCTGCCAGCGAGCCTTCCGCATCTCACACGATCGCCTCAAAGTGCCATGCATATGTGTGTGTGCGCGCATGTCGGTTTATGTACTGTGTGTGTGTGTGTACACTCTGAATGTGTAATGCAGTGGTTCTTACTGCAGTCTGCACCCCTTTAGTTCTCAATCGTAAACAAATTTATAATGTTAATGAATACTCAGGTTCGATGAAACAAAGTAGTTGTACCCGAGTTGCTTTCGATGATTTACCTTCTAAACAAATCTGGCCATGTTCGCACCCCAACCAGAAAGGGCATTTCGCACACCCCAGGTTAAGAACCGCTGGTATAATGGAATCTTGTCGATGAACATACGTGTAATTATTGTGTATGCTCTCTGCGTGTGTTCATGTGCCTGGCACGGGCGCTGTGGCGACGTCACAGCCACTTTGTGGTGCAGGGTGGCGGCTGTTGTTGTTGCTGTGCGTGTTATTTGCCCCAATAACCGGCTAGATGCTAACTGGGGGATCTTTGTCTGTGTTGGACTTTATGGCCTCTGTGTGAATAGGTATGTACGCTACGTGCTTGTGTTGTGTGCTCTGTGTGCACATAGCACTACAGGTGTGTGCACGCTGGGTGTGTGTACTCTGTGCGTGCGTGCATTATCTGTCCATGTAGTGCGTGTCAGTGTACTATGTATGCTCTACATGCGCTCTGTCCTCTGTGTGTACTCTACTGTGTGTACTCTACTGTGTGTGCACCTCTGCACTCTCACTTTGTGTGTACTCTGCGGGCGTACTCTGTAATTGACGTGCTCTCTGCGTGTGCGCGCCCACCTGCCCCAGCCCCTGCCGCTGCAGCTGCGTAAGGACGTGCTCCTGGGCGAGGGCGAGGCGCCGGTGTTCCGTACCGGCGTGAGCCGCGTCGCCGATGAGATGCTGGCGGCGGCCGCTGCCGCCGCCGCCGCCGCCACCTCCCGCGATGTTGCCATGTGCTTCACCGCCGGTACCGGTGCCGCCGCCCCACCCCACACACCTCCCCCTCACACCCCCCCCCCACCCACACCCCCCCCCCCTCACACCCCCCCACTCAGGTCGTGGCTCCGTGTCAGAGTGAGCTGCTCGACATGGGAAAGTTGGAAGTTAAAATCGTGGTTTGGGGAGGTTGATCCGGCCCCATTGTACGGGAAGTCAACAGTGGTTGTCCTATGGTTGGACTCGCCCCGTCATAGGAACGTGGAATTTCCAGCACTGGCTCGGGGAGGTGAACGGGTGATGAGCACCGAATGCCTCTCTTGACATCACCAAGACGTAAAACATGAGGGTTGATTGGCATGCAACGGCATATTATTAACACGTGACTCGGGAAGTAGTTCTGTGAAGTCAACTTCCGCTGTCAGACACAATGTTATCCACCGCTCGCTAGGAGAATTCCAAATTCAACTTAAAAAAAAAATCTAAAAATACTGCCGAGGGTCAAGCGCACGTTTGCGAGTTGTGTTGCGGCTTCCGTGTGGTACGCGGGATGACATTTTTTTCCCGTCTTTGTTTCACCAATTGTGCCGGTCCCCCTCCCCCCCACCTTCAGCCCCTACGTCGACCACCAGCTCCTTGCTGGGCGACGACAGCAAGGGGGGCGACAAGTCCCGGGAGGACTCGGCCCGGCACCACCAGCAGCAGCAGCACCAGGGCGGCCACTCGCACCACCCGGTGGCGCAGCTTGGCTCTCACCTCAACCCCGCTCACCTTCACCACCACCAGCAGCACCACCAGCATCACCTGCAGCAGCAGCAGCAACAGCAGCAGCAACAACACCATCACCAGCAGCAGCAGCAGCACCATCAGCAGCAGCAACAACATCAGCAGCAGCAGCAACAGCAGCAAGCCTCGCCGCATCTGCCGCATCACCACCACGTGCACCACCACCACCACGGCGACGGCGCGGTGCTGCACCACCCGGGCGCCGGCGGGATGCACGGCCTGACATACGCCACGAGCAGGGACCTGCGCGAGGCCTACGGAGACGCCTTCCCCTTCCTCGACATGAAGGTGCGGCCGTGCGGGGCCCCTGGCGCCAACTCTCAACCCTCGCCCCAAAAACACCGGAGCACCCCGCTCTCCCTCGCGCTGACCCTGACCCCTAACACCTGACCCTTAACAACTAACCCGAACACTGACACCAACACTGACCCTAGCCCTAACCACACTTAAACTTGGTGTGGCTGGTCGATGATGGGCGGGTGTTGTGACGCGGTTCAGGTTAAATTCCCTATTGTGCCCTCCCCTGGGGAGGGGGGTTTGGAAGGCGGAACAGAACGCTCCCTACTTCCCTCCCCCCTCCCCACCCCTCGTTACTAGCGGGTCATTCTATCCCCGAGCAAGGTCACTCGGAGAGAGCTCAGTCTCTACAATGGCCGATCAGCCCTGGGAGGTTTTGAAAATCTAGTTTCTGATCTGCCATCATGCCTGTTGAAGATTGCAGATGAAGAATAATCAACTGGGTGGCTGTGCTGGCTCGGTGTCCGAGTCACCGAGCCAGCACAGCTGAGTATGATACCTTGGTTCAATCCTTCCGACTGGATGTATCTGTCAAAGCATTCGAAATGGCCATGTCACGCGTGCTCTTTAAATTTGTAATATTTCTCCATTGTTTAACAAGGAAGGGGGGGGGGGGGTAGCTCATTTTCATCGATGGCCTTGACCGGCCCGAATGGAGCGGGCTTTGGTCGCACGCATCGTGGCCGGAGTGATTGTGGCCGATGGTCAAGAATAACAACGGAGTGGCAGCCAAGCGTACGAGAGCACGTCCACCAGGGAGGGAGATGGAGCGATGAAATTGGCTCCCTGTTGCATCGCAGGAATGTCAGGGATGTGGCGACATCTTGCGGAGGGGGGGGCGGGGCGGCCTTCATCCAGCAGTGGATTGATCGCGGCGGATGATTACGGTGGTGACGATTGCCGTTGATGTGAAATTCCTGTTGTCTCTTCTTCGGACCCGCAGCTTGCAATAAAGCAGGAGGCCGAGGCTGTCCCAGGTTGTGGAGACGGAGAGCTGCGGCAGCAGCAGCAGCAGAACTTTGAGCAGCAGCAGCAGTCGGTGCCGAAGAAGAAGAAGGCGAAACGCAAGCCCAGCGCCGCTACCAAGGTGAGCTACACCCACGGTGACGTGGCCGGGCGGTAGCGTGTTCTCCGATTGTCCATGCTGACGGTCGGAGCCCACCCTAACCAACCGGAGCCTAGGCTTAACCACATTCGCCAAGCCTAACCCTAGGCCTCACCATGACCCCACTAACCAAGCCTAACCCTAGGCCTCACCATAACCTCACTGGCCAAGCCTAATCCTAGGCCTCATCATAGCCACACTCGCCAAGCCTAACCCTAGGCCTCACTATAACAACACTAGCCAAGCCTAACCCTAGGTCTCACCATAGACACACTAACCAAGCCTAACCCTAGGCCTCACCATAACCACACGAGCCAAGCCTAACCCTAGGCCTCACCATACACCCACTAGCCAAGCCTAACCCTAGGTCTCACCATAGACACACTAACCAAGCCTAACCCTAGGCCTCACCATAACCCCACTAGCCAAGCCTAACCCTAGGCCTCACCATAACCCCACTAGCCAAGCCTAACCCTAGGCCTCACCATACACCCACTAGCCAAGCCTAACCCTAGGCCTCACCATAACCCCACGAGCCAAGCCTAATCCAAGGCCTCACCATACACCCACCAGCCAAGCCTAATCCTAGGCCTCACCATAGCCACACTCGCCAAGCCTAACCCTAGGCCTCACCATAACAACACTAGCCAAGCCTAACCCTAGGCCTCACCATAACCCCACTAGCCAAGCCTAACCCTAGGCCTCACCATAGCCACACTAGCCAAGCCTAGTCCTAGGTCTCACCATAACCCCACTAGCCAAGCCTAGTCCTAGGCCTCACCATAACCACACTCGCCAAGCCTAACCCTAGGCCTCACCATAACACCACTAGCCAAGCCTATCCCTAGGCCTCACCATACACCCACTAGCAAAACCTAACCCTAGGCCTCACCATAACCCCACGAGCCAAACCTAACCCTAGACATCACCATAGCCACACTAGCCAAGCCTAACCCTAGACCTCACCATACACCTACTCGCCAAGCCTAACCCTAGGCCTCGCCATAACCCCACGAGCCAAGCCTCACCCTACGCCTCACCATACCACCACTAGCCAAGCCTAACCCTAGGCCTCACCATACACCCACTAGCCAAGCCTAACCCTAGGCCTCACCATAACCCCACGAGCCAAGCCTCACCCTAGGCCTCACCATACACCCATTAGCCAAGCCTAACCCTAGGCCTCACCATAACCCCACGAGCCAAGCCTAACCCTAGACATCACCATAGCCACACTAGCTAAGCCTAACCCTAGTCCTCACCATACACCCACTCGCCAAGCCTAACCCTAGGCCTCACCATAACCCCACGAGCCAAGCCTAACCCTAGACATCACCATAGCCACACTAGCCAAGCCTTACCCTAGGCCTCACCATACACCCACTTGCCAAGCCTAACCCTAGGCCTCACCATAACCCCACTGGCCAAGCCTAACCCTAGACATCACCATAGCCACACTAGCCAAGCCTTACCCTAGGCCTCACCATACACCCACTCGCCAAGCCTAACCCTAGGCCTCACCATAACCCCACGAGCCAAGCCTAACCCTAGGCCTCACCATACACCCACTAGCCAAGCCTAATCCTAGGCCTCACCATAACCCCATGAGCCAAGCCTAACCCTAGGTCTCACCATAACCCCACGAGCCAAGCCTAACCCTAGGCCTCACCATAACCCCACTAGCCAAGCCTAACCCTAGGCCTCACCATAACCCCACTAGCCAAGCCTAACCCTAGGCCTCACCATACACCCACTAGCCAAGCCTAACCCTAGGCCTCACCATAACCCCACGAGCCAAGCCTAATCCAAGGCCTCACCATACACCCACCAGCCAAGCCTAATCCTAGGCCTCACCATAGCCACACTCGCCAAGCCTAACCCTAGGCCTCACCATAACAACACTAGCCAAGCCTAACCCTAGGCCTCACCATAACCCCACTAGCCAAGCCTAACCCTAGGCCTCACCATAGCCACACTAGCCAAGCCTAGTCCTAGGTCTCACCATAACCCCACTAGCCAAGCCTAGTCTTAGGCCTCACCATAACCACACTCGCCAAGCCTAACCCTAGGCCTCACCATAACACCACTAGCCAAGCCTATCCCTAGGCCTCACCATACACCCACTAGCAAAACCTAACCCTAGGCCTCACCATAACCCCACGAGCCAAACCTAACCCTAGACATCACCATAGCCACACTAGCCAAGCCTAACCCTAGACCTCACCATACACCCACTCGCCAAGCCTAACCCTAGGCCTCGCCATAACCCCACGAGCCAAGCCTCACCCTACGCCTCACCATACCACCACTAGCCAAGCCTAACCCTAGGCCTCACCATACACCCACTAGCCAAGCCTAACCCTAGGCCTCACCATAACCCCACGAGCCAAGCCTCACCCTAGGCCTCACCATACACCCATTAGCCAAGCCTAACCCTAGGCCTCACCATAACCCCACGAGCCAAGCCTAACCCTAGACATCACCATAGCCACACTAGCTAAGCCTAACCCTAGTCCTCACCATACACCCACTCGCCAAGCCTAACCCTAGGCCTCACCATAACTCCACGAGCCAAGCCTAACCCTAGACATCACCATAGCCACACTAGCCAAGCCTTACCCTAGGCCTCACCATACACCCACTTGCCAAGCCTAACCCTAGGCCTCACCATAACCCCACTGGCCAAGCCTAACCCTAGACATCACCATAGCCACACTAGCCAAGCCTTACCCTAGGCCTCACCATACACCCACTCGCCAAGCCTAACCCTAGGCCTCACCATAACCCCACGAGCCAAGCCTAACCCTAGGCCTCACCATACACCCACTAGCCAAGCCTAATCCTAGGCCTCACCATAACCCCATGAGCCAAGCCTAACCCTAGGTCTCACCATAACCCCACGAGCCAAGCCTAACCCTAGGCCTCACCATAGCCACACGAGCCAAGCCTAACCCTAGGCCTCACCATAACCCCACGAGCCAAGCCTAACCATAGGCCTCACCATACACCCACTAGCCAAGCCTAACCCTAGGCCTCACTATACACCCACTAGCCAAGCCTAATCCTAGGCCTCACCATAACCCCACGAGCCAAGCCTAACCCTAGGTCTCACCATAACCCCACTAGCCAAGCCTAACCCTAGACATCACCATAGCCACACGAGCCAAACCTTACCCTAGGCCTCACCATACACCCACTAGCCAAGCCTAACCCCTAGACATCACTATAGCCACACGAGCCAAACCTTACCCTAGGCCTCACCATACACCCACTAGCCAAGCCTAACCCTAGACATCACTATAGCCACACGAGCCAAACCTTACCCTTGTCCGTCAACTCCCTCCCACCCGTCTCCCCCCACGCAGACGCTGGGCCTGGAGGCGGATGGCACGGCAGTGCTCACGCACCCGCGCCCGTACGCGTGCGACCGCTGCAGCGCGGCCTTCCGCACCAACTACCACCTGCAGAGGCACTTGCAGTCTCACACCGGTGAGCACAGTACGAGCCTCTTTTTTTATCCTTTTTACGTTTGCACGCACAATCCCCCCCCCGCCCCTCCACCCGCCCCTCCACCCCCTGCCCCTCCACCCCCCGCCCCCCCCCCCCCGTCCCTCCACCCTCCCGCCCCTCCACCCCCCGCCCCCCCCCCGTCCCTCCACCCCTCCACCCCCCCCGCCCCTCCCCGACCCTCCCCTGCTACCCCCCCACCGCCCCCCATCCGTCCCTCCACCGCCCCCATCACCCCACCCCCCCCCCCCCCCCACTTGCGGGCTCCCCCCCCCCCCTCCCTCAACCCACACGACGCGCGGCACGGAACTGACGCGACGCGGACCGATGGCCGGGCTTGGTCGAAATCGGTCTCGGAAGACGCAACCTCAAACAAAGGAGCAGTGGTGCCGGCGAGGCCCCAATCGTCGTTCTTGAGGGTTCAGATTCCTCGCAAAGGGCGAAAACGCCAAGGTGGTCCGAATTATTTAAATAATGACACGACTCATTTTGCTCTGTTGGGATCACACGCAGCAACAACATCGCCCACCCCACCACCCGCTGCGATAAAGCTCCTGAAAAGGAGTCCTCCCTGGGTAAACAAGCCGTAATCACAATAATGATAATACTTTCATAATCCATAATAGAGGTTTTGGGTTTAGGTTGCTGAATAAAAATGTGTTCGTTAATCCCGCCACCACCCGACACAGCCAAATTGGTAAGGTTTGTCACGTAAACGAAACATGCCAATTAAATATTCGTTCAGCGCACCGGTGTGTTGGAGAGCAAATCCTCGGCGCGTACAATTCGTGTTTCGCCAGTAATTCCAACCGGCATCATCAGGCGGGACAGCCAGATTTGTGGAGAAATCCCCCTGTGCGTTACCTTGAATGGGCAGACGACGGTGCCGGGGGGATGCTTTGTTAGGGGTTGCGTCCTCCCGCTGGCCGCATGCACGGTTGCGATTGCGGGAACGGCGACTGGGTTGTGGCGGCAAAGCCTCTGACGGACGGCGATGAGTTTGTGCGTGTTTCCCTGGACAGCCTCGCCGAGTCCTCAAGACGCCTTTTCAGGAGGGTCCCCTGCGCGCGGGAGCTTTCGCCGAAGCCGCGTTGGGAATTTTTGCTTTTTCGACTGACGACGGCCGCTCGGTATCGTCGCCCGCCGATGTCACGCTCGCACCACATCGCCCGCTCCTCTCTCCCCGCCACATCGCTCGCTCCTCTTCCCCCCTCCACATCGCTCGCTCATCTCTCCCCGCCACATCGCTCGCTCCTCTCCCCCCTCCCCATCACCCACTCCTCACTCCCCTCCACATCACCCGCTCCTCTCTCCCCTCCACATCCCTCGCTCCTCTCTCCCCTCCACATCGCTTGCTCATCTCTCCCCTCCACATCACCCGCTCCTCTCTCCCCTCCACATCACTCGCTCCTCTCTCCCCTCCACATCACTCGCTCCTCTCTCCCCTCCACATAGCTCGCTCCTCTCTCCCCTCCACATCGCCCGCTCCTCTCTCTTCGACATCACCCGCTCCTCTCTCTCCTCCACATCACCCGCTCTCCCCCCTCCACATCACCCGCTCCTCTCCCCCCTCCACATCACCCGCTCCTCTCCCCCCTCCTCATCACCCGCTCCTCACTCCCCTCCACATCTGCTTTTCTCTCCCCTCCACATCACCCGCTCCTCTACATCATGGTTATGATAACAACACCCCTGGCCTGGGTGTGAACCCAAGCTGTGACCACAACAACAGCCGCCCATGCACGCCAGGCTCTGGAGGGGAATTAATGGCGCACTACTCCTCTAGCACTGCTGTTTGGCGATTGGTGGCCGTCGAGAGCGGCGCACGCGCTTCCTGCTTCTTCTCCTGCTCCTCCTTGCTGTGATGTCACTCCCACCTGAGATGCTCCTTCCCACATCCCCCATCTGCCTCATTCCCCCCCCCCCCCCCCCCCCGCTTCAAGTTTGTTTCGCTCCTCGTCTCCCTCCTCACCCCGTCGTCATCGTCCCCGTTATCATCCCATCCTCACCCCGTCCTCCTCCTCACCCACTGCTGACACTGTCCATGACCACCCCACCTGCGTGACGCGACGCGCTCGCAGACGGCGCTCCAAAACCCCGCGGGCATTCTGGTGGAGCGCTGCCGTGTGGAGCATTGTGGGTAGATGAGAATACAGGCGCAGCTCCGTGCGGTGCCACCACCCGTGGGATGCGACGTCGTTTGGGTCGGCCTCGTGGCTCCGGGCGAATATTGGAAATCCCGATTATGCTGATGAGACCCAGCCCAGAGTTTGCTTCCTCGTACAGATGCTGCTGCTGGACGTTATTAATCCGCGGAAAGCCAATTGGCTCCAATTAACGCTATGTTTTACACGTGGAGATACAACATATGGGGCTCTGCTCGTATCCGCCTCGAGCATGTAGTCTGCGTAGCCTCGACAGATCCCCACCTGGGATAACTGACGGGTCACCATTACCACGGTTGTGACCGTTGCCTTGCTTGGCGATGTCTTCGCGCGCTTCGCTCGTCCTCCCATACGCCCGAGAGGCCGCGAGCCGCCATGGGTGACGTGTCCCGGTCGACGCGGCGGGACCTTGCCAACGAACCAAGCGGTTTCCCCGAGACTCGAGCGAGGCTTCCGCCTGCGTAGACGACGCTCTTTCGCCGGCGGTAGCAATTTCGACCGGCGTCCGAAAGTCCGGCCGGTCGTTAAAAAGTTAACGCGCGAGCGGCGAGTCGCGTGACGAGGTCGGCGAGCCATCCCGCGCGGTCCGCGGAGGTGTTCTTGACCTTTCGACTCGGCTTGGGTTCAGAGTTCACGTTGGATCCCATCCGGTTTGTCCCGCCGTTTCATTTTTGGCCGACGGGCGACCGCGTTAGCCTGCTGACGACGGGACCACCCAAAAGCGGCGAGCCCACATTTTTACAATGACAATGCCCTGCGTGCCCGTTCATCCGCGTACAGCAACGATCGGCCTGGGTCCGTCTGGCACCTCCGCTCTTCCACTACCGAGCGATGCGTCGTCAAAGAATCTGCCGTCAATCATCTGCAGCCTGCCCCCATCACCATTGGCCGTTCCCGATCGCCCATGCCTGCGCGCTTGTATGTTTACACGTGCGTGTGTGTATTTGTGTGCGTGTGTGTACACGTGCGTGTTTGCTTGTGAGCTTGTGTGTTCCCCCGTGCCTGTGTGTACGCGCCGGGGAGCGGTGGCGCAGCGGTGAGCGCCGTGCGCTACGAGCCCAGCGACCAGAGTTCGATTTCTGCTCACGGCCAACACAAGTGACGATTATCTGAACCGGTCCTGGGCCTCCCCTAGGTCGACTTGGCCTCAAATGAGTGCCTGGTGCGATGTATAAACATCGCCACTAGGGAGACAAAGGCGGCTGACCATGGTGCTGGCCACTCACCCCCTCATGCCAGCCTTTATAGGTTTTCGCCAACAGCACTTGCACCAAACGTTTGTTAAGTCTATATTGTGATTTTGTCTTTGAAGCAGTAGTTTAGTGTTTAGTGCACCATGCTACTAACCCGGAAACCTGCTCGTGGCCAACACCAATGGCAAATATCTGAAGCGGTCCTGGGTCTCCCCTAGGTCGACTCGGCCTTAAATGAGTAGTACCTGGTGCAGTGTGTAAACATCAGTATTGGCGAGATGATGGCAGCTAGATGCGGTCCTGGCTTTACCACCCAGGTGCCAGACTTCATAGGTGCTCGCCAACAGCAGCTGTCCCAACAGTCTGCCAAAAGGCTTTAACGTGGCAACTTTGTCCTTGTATGATCATGTACCCGTGCACACGTGGCTGTGCGTGTGTCCATGCGTGTGTCCATGCATGTGTGTGTGTGCACGTCTGTGTACGCGCGCACGCGCGCGTGTGTGCGTGTAGTGGCACAGTAGGGTACTGCTGGTGCATCATCTCAGTCAGCCAACCCATGGCAACTGGGTCTGTCCCGTGACCTTCTGGCAGCGAGCCTTCAACACTTGACGTGGCCTCAGAGTGCACCTGGCCTGGCACAGGCACCGTGATGAAGTCACCGTCACTTTGTGGCGAGTGGCGGGTATTGATGTGTAGTGGGGAGCGGTAGTGTAGCGGTTAGCGCTTCGCTGCGCTACAAATCCGGCGACCCGCGTTCGATTCACGCTCACGGCCAACACCAGTGACGATTATCCGAACCGGCCCTGGGCCTCCCCTTGCTCGGCTCAACCTCAAATGAGTACCCGGTGCGGTGTAGTAAACACCATCACCAGGGAGACCGACGGCAGGGCATGTGGTGTTGGCCACCCACCCCCCTCGTGTGCCGTGTCGGCCTTCATATGCGTTCGCTAACGGCACTTGCCCCGACAGTCTGTTGAAGCTATAGGGGGGATCTTTGTGTGCGTGTGTGTGTGTGTGTGCGCCTGTGCGCGTGTGTGTGCGTACACGCGCCCCGCTAGCCACGATGCCGGCGGGGCGGTGTCTTTGCAGTAACCGTTGCTCTACCGCTGGTCTTTGTCTCCTGCCCTTTCCGACAGGTGAACGGCCGTACCAGTGTAGCACGTGTAGCATGAGTTTTGTTCAAAAGTACCTGCTCCAAAGACACGAGAAGATTCACAGTGGTAAATCTGAGAGCGCTCACCCTCCACCCCCCCCCCCTCCCTCCCCACTCCCGCTCGCCTGCCCCCTCCCCCTCCGCTGCCGCTCCCTCCCACAACGTGTCTTCTCCCCGCGTAGTCAAATTCACGCACCGCTGGCCGTCGGGCGGACTGCGCGAGCCCTGTGTTCACCTTCTTCCGCACCCCCGCCCTCCCCCACCACCGGCCACCCACACCAGGCAGCATGGTTCTTCGTCCCAGGAGTAGTTCCGGCCCAGGGCCGCCGCGAGGCGCCCCGCTCCGTACCGCACCGAGCGATTTGTTTATGCCCCGTCCTTGCGAGCGGCCTAGCGGTGCTAATCGGGCACCGGGAGGTGGGCGGGGGGAGGTGGGGCGGTGATGGTTTCCGCTCGCTGCGTGTCTAGGTTTAGCGGAGGAGAGCCTGCGTTATGGTATGTTTTGGGGGGGTAATATTAAGTTGTCTTCCGTGTGCTCCCCCCCCCCTCCTCCCCCCAAAGGCGTTTAAATAATTCGAGCCTTCGCCTTCCTCTTGCACTAACCATAACACTGGCACGAACTTGATCCGTGATCCTCAGCCTGGCAGCGACCCTAGCCCTAGCATTGCCCTAACCACCAACGCTGACACCAATCCCACAGCCTCGTCTCTGTTACGGCGACTCCCAGTCCTAACTCCTGCGTCTCTGGTCCGCGTCTTTAACCTGCGTGGTGGTGGCCGGGGCATGGTTACTGCAAAGCGGTGGCGGTGGTTGCTGTGGTGATGGTGGTGGTGATGAGGCTGACTGTGCTGGCTGGCTGTGCTGTGCCGTGCTGTGCTGTCCTGTGCCGAACACCAAAGGTGAAACTGCAGGAAGGTCAAACTGCGGACTGAGTCAAAACGCGCAGAGGTGGTGCGGAGTGAGAGGTAGGGTTTTGCTTTGGGGGGATATCTAAGACTGCTTAGGAGGGAAGCCATAATCCAACATTGAATAGTTCATGGCAGATGAGGATTATGGCTAATGCCAGGGGTCCGGTTAGCTTGTGTGGTTGGGGGTTTTCGCAAAGCCAGTATTTAGTTGGCTCGTTTGCTTACTGTAAGGGAGGGAGAGGGCTTATAGGTTTGTGGGGTTATGCTTGTGGTAAGGCTGGTGTACGTAAGGGTGCGGATGGCGTCTGTTTAGCTCGTGTGGTTAGGGGAAGGGATAGTATCTTTGCCTAGTGTGGTTAGGGCTACGGACAGTCTGTTTAGCTCGTGTGTTTGGGGTAGGGATAGTTTAATTACCTAGTGTGGTTTGGGGCAGGGATAGTGTCATTACCTAGTGTGGTTAGGGGTAGGGATAGTGTCATTACCTAGTGTGGTTAGGGGTAGGGATAGGGTCATTACCTAGTGTGGTTAGGGGTAGGGATAGTGTCATTACCTAGTGTGGTTAGGGGTAGGGATAGTGTCATTACCTAGTGTGGTTAGGGGTAGGGACAGTGTCATTACCTAGTGTGGTTAGGGGTAGGGACAGTGTCATTACCTAGTGTGGTTAGGGGTAGGGATAGTGTCATTACCTAGTGTGGTTAGGGGTAGGGACAGTGTATGGTGGCTGAAGTGGATAGGGGGTAAGGGTGTCGTGTCCGGTGCAGTTAGGGCTAATGTCTGGTTGGCTGGCGTGGTTAGGCTTGGTGTACGATGGTTTCCATCCTGGTCAGTACTTGGTGCTCGGCCTGCGTTGGCTCTCACTCTGGTGAGCGAGGGTGGCTTTGCTGCCCTCGCTCCTAACCCCCCGCTCCCCGCCACTCCGTTGGCAAGTCCCCTGCGTTCACCGTTGGTCTTCGCTGCTTCCTGTGTGCGCGTTCGCACGCCCCCCCCCCCCCCCCGCCTGCTCCATTCCATGCAAATCCCCGCCCCCCCCCCCCCGCCCGCCCCTCCGCCCCTTTCGCTCGCCTCTTCACCGGACCACCCCAACGGCCTGTCGGAAACTGCCTGCCGCGTCGCTCGGCCGAGTTGCTTTTTTTTTGTTTAACATGGTTTACGGTGGCCGTGTCGGAGACAACCGAGCCGGTGAAAAACCGGGTTCTCGAGGCGTAGCGAGTTGATGGGTCTCAGCCCGGTAATTGCACAAGAGACCCGAACCAGTATCACTAGTGTGGGGAAGAGCAACAGTAGCGGTTAACCGATGGATAGACTCATCCCCATTATAAGAATGTGGAATTTACAATGCCTGCTCTGGAGGGCTGTGATGAACGCTATGGTGTGGCGTGACCTCGCGGTGTGGCGTTACCCTGTGATGTGGTGTGGCTTGGCCCCCATGGTGTGGCCCCTGCAGGCGAGAAGCCCTTCCCGTGCGACCAGTGCAACATGCGCTTCATCCAGAAGTACCACCTGGACCGGCACAAGCGCACGCACAGCGGAGAGAAGCCCTACAAGTGTGAGTTC
Organism: Petromyzon marinus; assembly: GCF_048934315.1. NCBI lineage: Eukaryota > Metazoa > Chordata > Hyperoartia > Petromyzontiformes > Petromyzontidae > Petromyzon > Petromyzon marinus. The sequence continues at coordinate 4,478,103 of NC_133722.1, forward strand.
TGCCTGCAGGTGAGACGCGCGCACGCGCATGCACAAGCACGCACACACACACGCACGTAAAAACACTCGCTCACAATCACGGCTTCGCCATCCTCGCACACGTACGCACACATAACAGCAAGCGCAAATTTTCCGCTAAGTGGCGGTGACATCACCGTGGCGCTTGTGCCAAGCTAAGTGCACTTTGAGGCCACGTGGAGTGTCGTGCGCCCGCTGGCAGGAGGTCACGGCACAGACGCAGCAGGTCTCATGGGTTGAATGGCCGAGATGACTGGCCGATGCACCGCCTGTGCCCATTACTGTGCCAACTTCAATGTCAACAACCACTGAACCACGTGGAAAATACGCACGCACGCACGCACGCACGCATCCGATGGCTTCTCTCACACCCCCCCCCCCCTCCGCTCCTCCACCCCGCGCCCATCCCCCCAGTGCTTCGCCCGTTCGGACCGGCTGCTCAAACACCGGCGCATGTGCCACGGCACGGGCCCCGAGGAGCGCAAGACGCTGTGCGGAGACGGCGGCGCCGGTGCCCCCAAGAAGAAGAAGAGCAAGAAGAAGCCTCAGCAGCAGCAGCAGCAGCAGCTGTCGCACCTGGACGCGGGCGGCGAGGACTCCAAGTCGCTCGTCGACCCCTCCAAGGACGGCTTCACCGTCGACCTGTCCCAGCTGGGGGGCGTCGCGTCCGGCCAGCACGGCCTGCTCATCGACCCCGGCGGCGGCGGCGGCGGCGGCAAGGACCGCGGCGGCGCGAAGAAGAGCGGCGACGGCGCCAAGATGGACAAGCGCGGGGCGGGGTTGATGGATCACGAGGGCGGCGGGGGCGTGGACATGATGGGCGACGACGGGGGCGGCGGCGGCGGCGGCGGCGGGGGCGGCGGCGGCGGCGGAGCTAAGGGAGGGTCGCACAACTACGATGGCGCGGCGCAGTTCCTCAAGAAGAAGCGCTTCATCCAGGGCGGCGGCGGCATGGGCGGCGGCAGTGGCATGGGCGGCCGGGACTTCCTGCTGGGACTCGGGCCGCAGGGAGGACTCGTCGATTCCGCCATAGCAGGTACGGGGCCGCGACGGGTTCCTGGGCGGGGTGGGGGTGGAGTGGGCCGGTGGTGACAACGCAGCCCCTTGGTGAGTAGTGTCAGGTGAGGTGGCTGGTGAGTGGCGAGTAGTGTCAGGTGAGGTGGCTGGTGAGTGGTGAGTAGTGTCAGGTGAGGTGGCTGGTGAGTAGTGTCAGGTGAGGTGATTGGTGAGTAGTGTCAGGTGAGGTGATTGGTGAGTAGTGTCAGGTGAGGTGATTGGTGAGTAGTGTCAGGTGAGATGGCTGGTGAGTGGTGAGTAGTGTCAGGTGAGGTGAGTGGTGAGTCGTGTCAGGTGAGGTCACTGGTGAGTAGTGTCAGGTGAGGTGAGTGGTGAGTGGTGAGTAGTGTCAGGTGAGGTGGCTGGTGAGTGGTGAGTAGTGTCAGGTGAGGTGGCTGGTGAGTAGTGTCAGGTGAGGTGATTGGTGAGTAGTGTCAGGTGAGGTGATTGGTGAGTAGTGTCAGGTGAGGTGATTGGTGAGTAGTGTCAGGTGAGATGGCTGGTGAGTGGTGAGTAGTGTCAGGTGAGGTGAGTGGTGAGTCGTGTCAGGTGAGGTCACTGGTGAGTAGTGTCAGGTGAGGTGAGTGGTGAGTAGTGTCGGGTGAGGTCACTGGTGAGTAGTGTCAGGTGAGGTGAGTGGTGAGTAGTGTCGGGTGAGGTCACTGGTGAGTAGTGTCAGGTGAGGTGAGTGGTGAGTAGTGTCGGGTGAGGTCACTGGTGAGTGGTGAATACCTCGAGTGTTTTTCAGGTGTCGTGTGTGGGGTTGGCACCCACCCACCCCACCACCCACCCACCCACCACCCACCCCCCCACCCACCCACCCCCCCACCCACCCACCCCCCCACCCACCCACCCCCCCACCCACCCCCCCACCCACCCACCCCCCCACCCACCCCCCCACCCACCCACCCACCCCCCCCCCCCACCCACCCACCCCCCCCCACCCCCCCCCCCCCCCCACCCACCCACCCCCCCCCCACCCACCCACCCCCCCCCCCACCCCCCCACCCACCCACCCCCCACCCACCCACGTGTTACACCCGAGAAGTTTGTGCGCGGGTTTCTAGCCGCGGTGAAAGCGGCGGGCGTGACCCTCGGTCTCGGTGCAGCCGCCGCGGGCCCCCCCCCTCTTCTAGCGCCGAACGTTGATGGACGGTGGGCACGCCGTGCGTCGTGGTGTGCAGGCGGGGTGCTGGGGTCGCTGCTGGACGCGTCGCAGGCCATGGGGCTCGACCTGAAGATGCTGCAGGACAAGAACGGCGGCGGCGTGGGCAGCCTCCCCGACGAGGTGCTGCACACGCTGCTGGAGCACTACGCCAGCAAGGCAGACACCAACGTGAGCTACGCCGTGCGTGCGGGGATGGGGCTGTACGGGGGGATGAGAGAGGCGCGCGTTGTCCATGTGCCAGGGCAGTGGTGGTGAAGCTGCGCCCTCCTGTTGCTTGCCCCCGTGGTGCGCCGTCACTGGCCCACTCGATTCGTGGCGTATCGGCGGTCTCCCAAGTCCTGGGCGTTCGAATCCTCGGTTGGGAGGGGCGGTGGCCGACCCGGCCCATCATCTCGCCCTCCGGGGTGGATAAATGAGCACCGACTTTTTTTGTCGGGGAAGCCAAACATCGGTTGTCCAGAATACAGGTTTTAGATTTTTTTGGGTTGGACCGCGTAAATGTATAAATGTGTCGTTAAACCCGCCACCACCCGACGCAGCCAATCGTCACGTAAACAGAACGTGGCCAATCCGTTACTCGTACAGCACTAACCGGTTGTGTGTCGGAAAGCAAATCCACAACATTTACAATCCGAGTGTACGACGTTCCGCCAGTAATTACAACCGGCTTCATCAGGCGTTGCAGCATCCAGATTTGTGGAGAAAAAAATCCCCCCTCCTGTTTCGTTGCTTAAATCGAAGGGGGGGGGGGTCGATGCGATGGCGTCATTTTGCGAGCACCTCTCACCTCGCCCGCCTGCCACTGGAATGTCCGTCCGCCGCTGGCTCGTCTGAGCAGCAGGGGGCCACCTTGTGGCGCTGTGCGAACCCGTTGCCGCCGGTCTCGACGCGCGTGCAGGCCGCGTTGCAGCGCCAGCAGCAGCAGCAGCAGTTTGGCCTGGGGGGGGCGGCGGCGATGGCGGTGCGGCCACGGCGAGCCCGGGCCTCTCCCGTGGCGACGCCACCACCACCGCCGCCGCCGCCTCCTCCTCCACCTCCTCCTCCTCTTCCTCGCCCCCCGTGGCCGCGCCTAGCGGCGGCACCGGCGCCACCTCGTCCACCTCCCCGCCGGCGTCTGCGGCGCTCGCCGCCTCGTCAGGCGACAAGCAGAGCATGATGCAGGTGGGGTTGAGGACGTGCGTCTGTGTGTGGTGTGTTGTGACGTCCGTCTGTGTGTGTGTGTGTGTTGTGACAATTGGACCCCTATCTTGGTTCTCTCTCCATGTCGCCCCGCCTCTAAACTCCGTCTCTCCGTGACCCTGAACACCATCTCCACCGTGCTGTCTCTCTGCCTATCCGTCTATCGTTATCCCTCCCCCTCTTGTCTTTGCTTCTCTCCCGTCCCGCGTCTCTCACCGCGTCTCCCTCTCCCCGCGTTTCCGCCACCGCCGCCGCCGCCCCCCCCCCCCCCCGTCTCAGGACTACTCCAAGTTCCTACAGCAGGCGCTGGAGCGCACGAGCCACAACGACACGGCGCTCTTCAACCCCATCGTCTCCACCGCGCAGGCCGGCGGCGGCGGCGGCGGAGCCGCGGCCTCCGCGGGGGGGGGCGGCTCCGGCTCGTCGGGCCTTCGCTACGGCCACGACGCCTCCTCCTCTTCCTCCTCCTCCTCTTCCTCCTCCGCCGCCGCCGCCGCCGCCGCCTCCGGCTCCTCCTCGTCGCCGGGGCAGCCGCAGGCCGGCGCGGGCTCGGCGCCACCGACGCCGGCGCGTCTCTCGGCGGGAGCGCCGCCGCCCCCGCCCCCGCCGCCCCCGCCCCCGCCGGCCCCTCCCGGCGGCGCCGGCCAGCCGCTGTTCCAGCTGTCGGCGGCGGAGCGCGCCGCGGCGGCCGCGGCCACCGCCACCGGCACCGCGGCCGCCGCCGCCGCGGCCGCGGCGGCGTTCGGGGCGCTGGCGGTGCAGCCCAACTTCCTGCCGGGCGCCGCCGTCGGGGTGGACCCCGCCAGCCTGCAGGTGGGCACCGCACTGCGGGCAGGGGGGTACACGGGGGGGGGGGACGCGCCAGTGTGTGTGTGTGTGTGGGTACGCGCGGTGTGTTTGTTTGGGGATGCGCGGTATGCGTGCGTGGGCAGGCGCAGCGTGTGTTCGGGTACGCGCGGTGTGTGTGCGTGTGGGGAGGCACGGCCTGTGCGTGTGGGTACATGCGGTGTGTGTGTGTGTGTACGTGCGGTGTGTGTGTGTGTTTGGAGATGCGCGGTGTGTGTCTGTGTGTGGGAAGGCATGGTGTGTGTGTGTGGGGACCCCGCTGTGTGTGTGTGTGTGGGGACCCCGCTGTGTCTGTGTGTGTGGGGACCCCGCTGTGTGTGTGTGGGGACCCCGCTGTGTGTGTGGGGACCCCGCTGTGTGTGTGTGTGGGGACCCCGCTGTGTGTGTGTGGGGACCCCGCTGTGTGTGTGGGGACCCCGCTGTGTGTGTGTGTGGGGACCCCGCTGTGTGTGTGTGGGGGGACCCCGCTGTGTGTGTGTGTGGGGACCCCGCTGTGTGTGTGTGGGGACCCCGCTGTGTGTGTGTGGGGACCCCGCTGTGTGTGTGTGTGGGGACCCCGCTGTGTGTGTGTGTGGGGACCCCGCTGTGTGTGTGTGTGGGGACCCCGCTGTGTGTGTGTGGGGACCCCGCTGTGTGTGTGTGGGGACCCCGCTGTGTGTGTGTGGGGACCCCGCTGTGTGTGTGTGGGGACCCCGCTGTGTGTGTGTGGGGACCCCGCTGTGTCTGTGTGGGGACCCGCTGTATGTGTGTGTTTGGGGAGGCACGGTGTGTGTGTATCTGGGGACGCGCTGTGTGTGTGTATCTGGGGACGCGCTGTATGTGTGGGGACCCCGCTGTGTGTGTGGGGACCCCGCTGTGTGTGTGTGAAGGCACGGTGTGTGGGGACGCGCGGTGTGTGTTTGGGGAGGCGCGGTGTGTGTGTGTGTGTGTGGGGACCCCGCTGTGTGTGTGTGTTTGGGGAGGCGCGGTGTGTGTGTGTGTGGGGACCCCGCTGTGTGTGTGTGTTTGGGGAGGCGCGGTGTGTGTGTGTGTGGGGACCCCGCTGTGTGTGTGTGTTTGGGGAGGCGCGGTGTGTGTGTGTGTGGGGACGCACGTGATGGCGGTGATGGCCGCGGCCTCGGTCCTCACGTCCTCCAGTGGGGGCCGCTCTCTCGTGCCCCTCGGCTGCCGCCGGGCGCCGTGGCACACGGCAGGTGGGGACGGCTCGTGGCCGCGGGGGGGGGAGGGCGGTGGGGAACCGCTATTTATAGCCGTGCGCATCTGTCGCGCCACGCGTCCCGTTACAGCAGCAGCAACAGCAGCCTGACAATTGCACTCGCGGATCTCTAAGTGCGGTCAACGTCGTCCGTGTGTCCCTCATCCAGCGCGGGGAGGGGAAGAGGGGTTTGCGTAGAGGTTGAGGGGGGTGTATGTTGATGCGTCTTAAGAGTGGCAGCGGTGGTGTAGCGGCGAGCGCTCTGCGCTATAAACCCGGCCAACGTCGGCGACGAACATCTGAACCTATCCTGTGGCCCTCCCCTACGTCGACTCGGCCTCAAATTAGAGCCTTGTACGGTTTGGCTGCCCCAACAGTCTGGCGAAGGCTCCACGGGGGGGATCCGTTGTCTTTGTTTTGCAGGTGGCTGGTCGGAAGCCCCAGTTCCGTCTCGTCGACCCCCAGCACTCGTTCCAGTTCCCGGGCCCGGAGAGCTTCCTCCAGGGCATGGCGCCAGCGCACACCTTCCTTGAGCAGGTGGGGAGCCACTCCGCCCTGGTGAATACCGAACTCACCACGCTCTCACCACGCTCTCACCACGCTCTCACCACGCTCTCACCACGCTCTCACCACACTGTCACCACGCCCTCACCACGCCCTCACCACACTCTCACCACGCCCTCACCACGACCGCACCACGCCCTCACCACGCTCTCACCACGCTCTCACCACGCTCTCACCACGCTCTCACCACGCCCTCACCACGCCCTCACCACGCCCTCACCACGCTCTCACCACGCTATCACCACGCCCTCACCACGACCGCACCACGACCGCACCACGCTCTCACCACGCTCTCACCACGCTCTCACCACGCCCTCACCACGACCGCACCACGACCGCACCACGCTCGGACCACGCCAGCACCACGCCAGCACCATGCCCCACCACACACCCTCACACCCGCTCACTTCACTTGCACAGCAGTGACACTGAGCAAGGGTGAGTGACGGCGAGCGAGTGTGACGGCGTGCGAGTGTGACAGCGAGCGTGACGGCATGCGAGTGTGACGGCGTGTGACTGTGACGGCGAGCGTGACGGCATGCGAGTGTGACGGCGTGCGAGTGTGACGGCGTGTGACTGTGACGGCGAGCGTGACGGCATGCGAGTGTGACGGCGTGCGAGTGTGACGGCGTGTGACTGTGACGGCGAGCGTGACGGCATGCGAGTGTGACGGCGTGCGAGTGTGACAGCGAGTGTGACGGCGAGGGAGTGTGACGGCGAGCGAGTGTGACGGCGTGCGAGTGTGACGGCGTGCGAGTGTCACTGCGTGCGAGTGTGACGGCGAGCGAGTGTGACGGCGTGCGAGTGTGACGGCGAGCGAGTGTGACGGCGTGCGAGTGTGACGGCGTGCGACTGTGACGGCGTGCGAGTGCGACGGCGTGCGAGTGCGACGGCGTGCGAGTGTGACGGCGTGCGAGTGTGACGGCGTGCGAGTGTCACTGCGTGCGAGTGTGACGGCGTGCGAGTGTGACGGCGTGCGAGTGTGACGGCGTGCGAGTGTGACGGCGTGCGAGTGTGACGGCGTGCGAGTGTGACGGCGTGCGAGTGTCACTGCGTGCGAGTGTGACGGCGTGCGAGTGCGACGGCGTGCGAGTGTGACGGCGTGCGACTGTGACGGCGTGCGACTGTGACGGCGTGCGAGTGTGACGGCGAGCGAGTGTCACTGCGTGCGAGTGTGACGGCGTGCGAGTGTGACGGCGAGTGCCGGTGTCTCCAGTTCCAGCAGGCGAGCGTGCGCATCCCTTCCTCGTTCGCCGGCGCCTCCAACGGGCAGCTCAACCCACGCCTCAAGCTGGGCAACCCCGAGTTTGGCGACTACGCGCTGGTCAACGCCGCCGCTGCCGCCGCCGCCGACGGCCAAGCGTCGGTGTCCACGCAGGCGGCGGCGCCGCAGAGCTTCGGGTGAGCGCACGCGCGGGGACACACACACACACACGCACACACACAACAACAACAACAACAACAACCGCCATTCGCCACTAAGTGGCGGTGACGTCACCACGACGCTTGTGCCAGTCTATGTGCACCCTGAGGCCACGTGAAGTGTCGAACGCCCGCTGGCAGGAGGTCACGGGGAAGACCCAGGTGCCACGGGTCGACTGACTGAGATGGCTGGCTGATGCACCACCTGTGCCCCCTACTGTGCCAACCTGCTGCGCTTTAGCCACCCGGCGCTCCGCTCGTTGTTGTGAGCGTCGCTCCTCCGCCCTCCGTTGTTGTTGGAGGGCGACTGCCTCCAACTGCCCAGTAGCATCCTTCACGAGCCTCCTCCACAGAGGCCGATCTTGACACCGCTGGTACCAGTCATCGGCAAGTCCACTCAGCTCCACGTCCTCCTGTACCACATCACTCCATCTCTTCTCTAGCCCGTGCCGCGCCCGCTTTGCCCCCTCAATCCGGCCGAACAAAAGCTGTTTCGGCATGCGGTGGCTGGGCATGCGGGATACATGACCCAGCCAACGCAGCCTTGCTTGCCAGAGGAGCTCACCAATGGGCCTTTGCCCAGATCTTTCAAGGATTTGTGAGCTCCTCACACAATCCAGCCTGGTTATAACCCCAGGATGGATCGTAGGCAGGCCAGCCTAAATGTTTCTAACCGGCGAAGATGTTCCATTAGGGGGGTCCACGTTTCGCAAGCGTAGAGAAGGGAGGGAATGACCATGGCCGAGAAGATCTGAAGCTTAATGCGGAGCGACAGTCCAGGTAGCTTCCACACAGCGTTACGCAACCGATGAAAAGATATTGCCGCTCGACTGATTCGGAGTGAGACCTCTGCGGTTAAACTGGAGCCGGCCATAAGCACACTGCCCAGGTATGGGAAACTCTCCACTCTCTCCACAACTGCCCCATCACCGATTGGGAGTTGTGGGGGTGGAGTGTCCGATGGTACAAAATACCCAGGCAGGTGCTTAGTTTTGGTGGGGCTGATTGTAAGGCCCCATCTCTTAGTGGCACGCTCCAGTCTCAGCAGCAGCGTCTCAAACTCCTCCTCTGAATGAGCAGCTATTACCAAATCATCGGCATACATAACGTGGTTGAGCAATAGGGAGCCATCCCTTGACCGCACCCGGGCATCGATCAGCCTCGCATTATATCTGTACCAAATGGAGATTCCCCCGGTACAGCTATTGAAGGCTTCACGAACTACGTGGTCAAAATAGATGTTAAATAATGTGGGAGCCAGAGGACATCCCTGGCAGGAACGCACGCACGAACAGGAACAGACGCACTTACGCGCAGGAACACACTCGCACACACGTGCAGGAACACACTCGCAGGAACACACTCGCAGGAACACACACACACACTCACAGGAACACACGCACTTACGCGCAGGAACACACGCACGCACAGAAACACACGCACGCATGAGCAGGAACGCACGCACGCACTCCCAGGAACACACACACGCGCAGGAACACACGCACACACTCACAGGAACACACGCACGCACAAGCAGGAACACACGCATGAGCGGGAACACACAAGGACAAAGGTTCCCCGTCCCCCGTATAGCCTTGAACAGGCTGTTGGGGCAAGTGCTGTTAGTGCCTGGTGAATACCGTCACTGCACACGAGGGGGTGGATGGCCAACGCCCACGCCCTGCCAGCTTTATCTCCCCGCTGCCTGATGTTTGCACACCGCACCAGGTATTCGTTTTTAAGGCCAAGTCGATCTAGGTGGGGGGGGGTGGTGCACGGGGATGGTTCTGTGGTTGTCACCGGCGTGCTGCTGTGTCCTCCCACACTTGTGCATTAATTTTTAAGTGGCAAACAACACCTTAATATATAGGGGACCACAGAGCTTGGGGGTATTTGTTGGTTAGCGCCGGCTGCTCACCGCATGTCTGCTGCTGCTGCCTTTCGCACTCGTTTTTGGTTCATCCTGGTGCTGCTGAGTCGCCCTCTGTCTGAATCGTCCTCTCTCTCTCTCTCTCTCTCCGAGTCACCCTGAGTGACCGTTGTGCTGCGGCGGCGGCGGCGGCGCGTTGGCATGATTATTGCTCGTGTTATCATTCACGTTGAATGCAGAGAGGGTGGCAAGGATGTGGAGTGTGTGCGAGTGTGTTCGTGAGTGTGCCATTGAGACGGAGAGAAGCAGAGGCGGTGTGAGTGAGTGTGCGAGAGAGATTGAGGAGAGTGTATGGGCGAGTGTGAGAGTGAGTTTTCGTGAGAGTGTGAGTGAGTGTGAGAGGGTGAGAGAGGGCGGTTGAGGAGAGTGTATGGGCGAGTGTGAGAGTTGAGTTTTCGTGAGAGTGAGAGCAGGAGACGGTGTGAGTGAGTGTGAGAGATGGAGGAGAGTGTATGGGCGAGTGTGAGAGTGTGAGAGCAGAGACGGTGTGAGTGAGTGTGAGAGGGTGAGAGAGAGAGGTTGAGGAGAGTGTGAGTGAGTGTGAGAGTGTGAGAGTGAGTGTGAGAGTGTGAGTGTGAGAGTGTGAGTGTGAGAGTGTGAGTGAGTGTGTGAGTGAGAGTGTGAGTGAGTGTGTGTGAGTGTGAGTGAGTGAGTGTGAGAGTGTGCACTCACGCCATGGCAGCTACAACGCCTTTCTGTGCAGCTCCTTCCCGGAGGACCACCACGCCGAGATGCTGAGATACGCCCGCTCCTCGCTCCGATGAGACTCACGGTGACCGCAACCACGTGCAACCACTTGCAACCACGAGCAACTGCATTCCCATGCAATCGCGCGCAATCAAATGCAAGCACGGGGTGAACCGCACTCGATGTCACGAAACTGCCCAAAACCACGCGCGGCTTTCGCGCAACCGAATTAAATCGCGCGTGACGGCAGCCTGGGACAGCAAGCGAATCGCCAGCCAGCGTTCCCATCGCACGCGATCGCACCACGCGTCCGTGTGTCCAGCCGCGGCTCCGCGCGACTGCACGCGCGCCATCGCGGGCGGCCCGCACCACCGCCGCTGCACCCACGTGCACTTCTCAATCGCGCGAACGTGCGCGGCGTGCTCTCGCGGAGAACCTTGCTTCACGGCCGTGTGCGTGTGTGCGCACGTGTGTGTGTGTGTGTGTGGCCGCCCATTGGCTCCCAACGGGGGGGGGAGGGTTTTATTTTTTGGGATCATTTTATCACGTGGGATTTCGCGACCAATATCATCCATAATTGGCAAGGGTTTGTCACGTCAACAGAACGTGCCAATTCGTCACGAGTACAGCGGAAAAAACACAAACGTTTACAATCCGAGCACGACGTTTCGCCAGCAATTACAACTAGCTTCATCAGGTGACAGCCAGATTTGTGGGGAAATCCTCCCAACGCACCGGTGTGCTGTACTAGTAACAAATTGGCACGTTCTGTTTACGTGACAAATCCCTTACTAGTTGGCTGTGTCGGGTGGTGGCGGGTTTAACGACGCATACATTTATACGATCTTGCCCCAAAAAAAACTCTTATGGGGTTTTTATAATTTTTGTAGCCCTCCCAAGTTTCCTCCACGTAGACAAAAATTGGCGGAGAGAGGGGGGGGGCAGGAGATGCAAACGCAGCAGTGGATTCTGAATCCATCTGTGCGGAGCTATGAGAGTCACCCCCCCCCCCCACCTCCACATCCGATAGTGTGGGTTGAGTGTTTCTCCCGGTTCCTCCCAAGAGAAAGTCAGACTCGTTAGCAACGCAAATTGGGCCAGCGGATGACCGTCGGTAGTGGTTGTGCGAGAAACTGACGCTGAACTTACTACGCGCCATCCGCTCTCGCCGTGTCCGCCCCCCCCCCCTTTAAAAGATCACGTGGACCTCATTTGCAAGAGGGGGAGGGCGCCCGGCCCCCCTCCCCCCAGGCTGTTTGCGTGCCCGCCGTCAGGGTTCGGATTTGCCAAACTTTGGAAAGCGACACACCGCTAATTTTACTCGGGTTTGGAATGGCTCAACGGTGAAAACGTCACCGGCCCGGCCCCGCCCCCCCCCCCTCTCCACCCCTCTTGCATTAACCGTGAAACGCGCGGCAGGAGGAATCCGATGAGCTCCAACACTCTCACTTTCACTGGTGTCCAGTATGGGCGGGCAACGGGGTCGTCGTAACGTTACAGCGACAGTACGAAAAAAAAACAGCAGAGGGTGTAGGGGTGCAAAGTATGGGAGGGGCGAAATAAATCACTTTTTTTTTAAAACAAATATATATTTATCTCTACACGGATAGGAGAAAAACTGAGTAAACTGACGCTCACCTTTCGGGCTGTGGGTGGTCCGCGTGTCTCCCGCACGCAGGCACCGCCGTGTTCCGGGACGGACTCTGCTGAAGGAACTTTTGATAGAAGCTGTGAAATTATTTGACCTATTGAGCGCACGGGACAACGGAAGGACGCACGGACACCGCAACACAACACGAGCACGCACACAGCAGCCCCCCCTCTCTCTCTCTCTCCCCTGGGGGGGGGGGGCGGAGTGGTGGCGGATCGTTATGATCACTATAATTATTATTAATCATCGTTATTGTTATTAATATTTTTATTTGCCCGCCCCCCCCCCCACCCACCCTGTTCATTTCCTGACGAAACACCCCCCCCGCCCCCCCGCCCCCGCCCCCCACCACGAGACAAACGCAGCCCATTGAGCTGCGTTTGCATTTTACCCAAACTCCACGTGACTGTTTTTTGGAAAGGAATATTTTTAGGCGAGAAAGAGAGAGAAAGAGTTGCTTCTTCTTCTTCTTCTTACGATCGTTGTGGCCGCACGCCCGCCCGACTCCGGCCCCCCCCGGGCTCCTCCCCAGCCCCCCCCCCCCCCCCCCCCCACTGGCCGCCCCCCCTCCCCGCGTTTTGTTGTTTTCATTTCACGTTTTTATTTGACCGTTATTTTAAACAAAAAAATGATATCTGGCGGAGTTGCGCAGCCGCTGTAGCGTTAACTGTGGGGCGTGAGGTTGTTAATGCCAGCGTTAAATGTAGTTAACCCTCATTTACTATTAATGATTAACTCTTGTTTAAGCATAATTACCATTGTACCAAACGATTAACAATTGCATTACCTCTTGTAGTATGTAGGCGAGTCTTTGTAAGTTTTTCTTTCATATATGTAACTTGTAAATACAGACATAGCATGCCCGCATTGTAGAATTGCATTTTTACTATATTTTTCGGTAAAGACGACTACGCTGGTGATGATGATGGTGGCGACGATGACGATGACAGTGATGGTGATGATGCCTCCAGTTGCTGGTTTCTCTGACCTTAAAGTTCTAATTTCACCCCTGTACACACAACTCCTTCACTTGGCGAGTGTGTAATAAAGGTAGCTGTTTATCACGTTGCGTTGCATGGCCGGTCATTGTGTGCGCGTGTCTGTTTCACCTAAGAAGTTGCTACAAGGAACACCTCTGCCGGTTTGAAACATTCGGGCTCGCCCTGCCCTACGATCCATCCAAGTTTGATGACCGAATTGGATTTCACATGCTTCCTTGGAAGACCTGGGCACAGTCCCATCAGTTAGCTCCTCCGGCAAGTGAGGCTACATTGGCGGGGTCATGTAGCCCGCATGCCCAGCGCCTGCATGTCCAAGCAGCTTCAGTTTGGCCAAATAGAGGGGGCTAAACGGGCGCGGCACGGGCTGGAGAAGAGATGGAGTGATGTGGTACAGGACGTGGAGCTGATTGGACTTGCCGATGACCGGTACCAGCGGTGTCAAGATCGGCCTCTGTGGAGGAGGCTCGTGAAGGACGCTGCTGGGCATTTGGAGGCATTCGCCCTCCAACATCAAAGGAGGGCGGAGGAGCGACGCTCACAACGAGCAGAGCACCGGGCGGTTAAAACACAGCAAGTCGGCAGGGTGGGGAGCACAGGTGGTGCATCGTGCCAGTCATCTCGGTTAACCCACGCCACCTGGGTCTGTCCCATGACCTGCCAGCGAGCCGTCTACTCGTCACGTGGCCTGCAAGGTGCACACAGCCTGGCACAAAGCGCCGGCACTGTCACACAGTGGCGAATGGCGGCTGGCTCCCCTTGTGTCTGTACGGTGGGGAGCGGTCGTTTAGTCGTCGGTCCGCTGCACCACGAACCCGGCGACAAGAGTTCAATTCCCGCCTGCGGCCAGCATCGATAGGTCGACTTCGTCTTAAAATTAGTACCTGGTGCAGAGACAAAAGCGGCCGTGCGTGTTGGTGGCCACTTGTGCCCCGACCGTGTTCTGCTTCAGCCTACTTAGAGACTTGCTAACAGCACGTGTCCCTCCCCCAGCAGTCTGGTAATGGCTGTGCCGGGGGGAAGGGGGATCTTTTTGTGTTCTCGTGGGAAGTGACGGCACAGCGGGTCACGGCGCGCGCTGTCCCCTCCGCACCCAGAGAGACCTGAACTCGATTCGCGGCCACGTTCGAACCGCAATGGTTGAACCGCGCGCGGTAAACCATGGCCAAACTATTCCCCCGGGGGGGACCCACCGCCGCCGCGTAGGGGGAGGACTCTTCCGTCCGGCAGCGGATCGACCGAAGGGTCGTGTACCGAACGGCCTCCTTCCCAATCTCCGTGCCTCCCACCACCACCCCCCGCCTAACGTGTACACTCCTGTTAACCCCATCAAGCCTCCTTACCCAGCATGTCCACTTTACACAATAGGTCTGCCTCCCTATCGTAACATTACATTCACCCGCCCTACCCAGTGTGCCCGCTTCTCTCCCTTGCCATTCACCCTCGCGACCCAGTGTGTGTCGTCTCGGAATGTCTCTTAGAGAACCCTCTTGAGGGTCTATAGGAAGGGCCTCCACCAGAGGGAGCCCTCTCAAGGGTCTACAGGAAGGGCCTCCATCAGAGGGAGCTGTCTCTTGAGGGTCTACAGGAAGGGCCTCCACCAGAGGGAGCTGTCTCTTGAGGGTCTACAGGAAGGGCCTCCACCAGAGGGAGCTCTGGTGTAGGCTGTAGTCTATAGGTACTGTGTATATAGGGGCTGTGTATATAGGTACTGTGAATATAGGGGATGTACTATGTAGGTACTGTGTATAATTATATATACTTACATAATTATACATAATTACAAGACATTTCGTACAAGGCATATTTCGGCATGCCTGTCGGGGATCAAGACAACCCCTGGGCACCCCATTTCACCTGCGAGCAATGCAAAAACAACTCTGGAAGGTAAGATGGACAATTGTTGCTCGGAATTTTACATTATAAAATTTGTTACAATGTTTTTAATTGTAAAAGTTTATCACTTGAAAATGTTTTACAATTTTCAATTTTATTGAAAAATATATATATGAAAATGTTGCGAGAATCTCTTACACATTAGTCATGGGTGAAATAAATGTATATTTGTAGGATGGTACATAAGGGAAAAGAGAGCCATGAAGTTCGCTATCCCAAGAATTTGTCGAGAATTCACTGACCATTCAAGCAACTGCTACTTCTGTATGGTGTACCCTTCCAAACGTCGGACTGGCAAGAACGCACCTGCTATCACGTATCCGGACCTTCCTTCATCCATCGCCCAGGTGCCACACTGCCATGAGCTCCCCGTACCCGCTCCTCCGGAGAGAGAGCAGCCGTCTTTAGAAGAGAGCGGCAAGTCAGAGAGCGAGGAAGACGTTGTAGATCCAGGTGACAATATCAGAGGTGGAGCTGAGGAGAGAAACCCATACTACCACAACCAACAAGACCTCAACGACTTGATCAGAGATCTTGGTCTCACCAAGTCCAATGCCGAGCTTTTGACGTCTAGGCTTCAAGCAGTGGAACTTGTTGGATGAAAGTGTGCAAGTCGCAGATCAGAGGAAGCGTCACCAACCTTTTTGCAGCTTCTTCACCCGTCAAGATGGGCTCTGCTTCTGCCACAATGTGACCAGTCTGTTCGAGGCAATTGGAATCGCCTGTAACCAGAATGAGTGGCGCCTCTTCATTGATAGCTCATCCAGGAGCCTCAAAGCCGTGCTGTTGCTCCATAATGGTAACAAGTACCCGTCTCTTCCCCTGGCTCACTCGGTGCACCTCAAAGAGGATTACAACAGCATCAAGACCTTGCTGGACGCCTTGAAGTATGATCAGTACGGCTGGGAGGTCATCGGAAACTTCAAAACGGTGGCATTCCTGATGGGTCTCAAAAGGCGGTTTTACCAAGTTTCCCTCCTATCTTTGCCTTTGGGACTGCAGGGACACCAAGGCACACTACCACAGGTGAGATTGGCCACAGCGGACCGAGTTCTCTGTGGGGAGGAACAACGTCAAGTGGGAGCCACTGGTGGACCCCCGGCAGGTGCTGATGCCACCACTGCACATCAAATTGGGCCTTTTGAAACAATTTGTCAGAGCTGTAGATAAGGAGTCGGCACCCTTCAAGTACCTTCAAGACTTCTTCCCTAAGCTGTCTGAGGCAAAGGTCAAAGCCGGTATCTTCATCAGACCACAGATAAATAAGATCCTGGAGTGCAATGAATTCCCCAAGAAGCTCACTAATAAGGAGAAAGCGGCTTGGAACAGCTTTGTCGCAGTGGTTCGTGGCTTCCTGGGCAATCGCAAGGTCGAAAACTATGTGGAGCTGGTTGAGACTCTGGTGAAGAACTACGGCACAATGAGCTGTAGAATGTCCCTCAAAGTCCACATCCTTGAGGCTCATCTTGATAAATTCAAGGAGAACATGGGAGCGTACTCGGAAGAGCGAGGCACGCGCTTCCACCAGGATATACTGGACTTTGAACGCCACTACCAAGGACAGTATAACGAGAATATGATGGGAGACTACATTTCGGGGCTGATTCGTGAAAGTGACGTACAGTACAATGGTAAATCTCGAAAAACTACTCACTTCTAAATCTTTTGTAGTAATTTTTGTATTACTTTAGTATAAATCCATGTTCATTTTTATTCATATGTTGTTTTCTCCTGACTTTATGTGAACGAAAAGACAAATTCGCCCGCTTTTCTCATTGAAAATAGGTAAATTTCAAAATATCACTGTCCTGGTCACAAAAGCAAAGTTTGTGGGCAATAATAGCCATTTCACTCTTCTTTTGGTAAAGTCACGTGGAAATAAATAAATAATAGCGCACGGCGTTTCGATTGCAACACAAGCAATCATCATCAGGTACAAATGAAAGAGAAAACAACTCTAGTAAACTTAGAAATGTAATGCAATACAACACCACAGAGAGTCTGCTAACTTAAGAGTCAACACCCTACCTGGTTGATTACGTTCTTCCAAAGATTGCTAAATTTGAGAGAGAGACAAAACACAGACACACACAGAGAGAAGAAATAATCAAAGAGTAATTCCTGCAGTCACGAAAGCTCCAAATCAAGTTTGAAGTACCTCTACGGGGAGGTTTTACTGTGTAGGAACCTCCTGGTTACACCACCAGCCCACAGGGGATTATTGTGTCCGTCCGTCCGTCGTGCATCCAAAAATGGGAGAGGTGGGGCTGGGTGGAGAGGGGAGGGTGGGGAGGGGCTGGGTGGGGAAGGTGGGGAGGGGCTGGGTGGGGAGGGTGGGGAGGGGCTGGGTGGGGAGGGTGGGGCTGGGTTGGGGGTGGGAGGGGTGTGGCTGGGTGAGGAGGGTGGGGCTGGGTGAGGAGGGAGGGGCTGGGTGGGGAGGGTGGGGAGGGGCTGGTCACCCCGTGGTGCCCTTATAAAACTCAACGTTTAACCTACTCACGCCGGCTTGTGCCCGCCCTCAGAGTCGTGCATATTGTGCGGAATACACCACGTGGTGGTGCCGCCGTTGACCCTGGCCATTGACCGAGCAACCCGACGTTCCTACCAGCTCCCTCCACAGGAATGTGGTAAATTTGTTTTCTCTCTCTCTGTGTGTCTTTGTGTCATCTCTCTCAGCTTGTGTGTCTGTCTTTGTGTCTCCGTGTCTGTGTCTTGTCTCTCTCTCTCAAATTTAGCAACCTTTGGAAGAACGTAATCCACCAGGTAGGGGTGTTGACTGTTATGTTAGCCGACTCTCTGTGTTGTATATTGCATTATACTTCTAAGTTTTCTAAGTTTCATCCTTCTGCTTAGTTCTTTCGGTAAAGTCACGTAGGTAAAAAACAAACAAATAAAAAAATTGTGTTGCCTCCGAAACGTCGTGATTGAATTGTTTTCATTTTTGTTTTATTTCATTAAATGTTTTACTTATTTTTGTTTTACCTACGCGACTTTAGCGAAAGAAGCGAAAGGAGTATGTGGATCCTTGCACTCACGAAAACTTCGAATCGAGAATTTACTCGGCTTGTTTTCTCTTTCATTTGTGCCCGATGATGATTGCTTGCGCTGCAATCGAAACGTCGAACGCTGTTATTTAATTTGCTTCGTTTCTACCCACGTAGTTCGTGTTGTATCGCGTAAGCTGCGCCGACTCGCGCCACACGTGGCCGTCTTGAAATGCGATTCGCTTCGGGCAGTTCGAGGACGTTGCCAGCAGAGGGGAGCAGAAGGCCTTTGCCGACGAGTCGGGCGATGGAGCGGTCGCGGCGTGCTTTGGTGCGCGCGCTGCCCCACGTAGCCGGACGCCTCGGCTCGGCTCCCCGCCACGGCTAAGGGGGCCGTCCGTGAATGACGTCACAGAGCTCTCCCCCTCCCCCCTCCCCCCCCTAGATGCGTGACGTCATTTATGGACGGCCCCTAACGTCGGCAGCGCTGCCACCCTCCACCCCCTCCACCCCCTCCACCGCCTTCAATTATCGCCCAGCGAGAGCTGGCGTGGTGAAGGATGGGCCACTGAGGTGGGAGGGGATGGAGGTGGGAGAAAAGGGGGGAGGGCGGGGGGATGGAGGTGGGAGGGAGGGGGGAGGGAGTTCGGATGGAGGTGGGAGGGAGGGGGGAGGGATGGAGGTGGGAGGGAGAGGGGATGGAGGTGGGAGGGACGGGGAATGTGGGATGGAGGGGGGATGGAGGTGGGAGGGAGGGGGGAGGGAGGGGGGATGGAGGTGGGAGGGAGGGGGGATGGAGGTGGGAGGGAGGGGGGATGGAGGTGGGAGGGAGGGGGGATGGCGGTGGGAGGGAGGGGGGAGGGAGGGGGGATGGAGGTGGGAGGGAGGGGGGGAGGGGGGATGGAGGTGGGAGGGAGGGGGGAGGGGGGATGGAGGTGGGAGGGAGGGGGGAGGGAGGGGGGAGGGGGGATGGAGGTGGGAGGGAGGGGGGAGGGAGGGGGGAGGGAGGGGGGCTGGAAGGGGTGGGGTGGACCTCGGGCAGCAGCTGCGGTTCTTTGAGTTCCCAGAGTCGCGGTCGCGCGCGGGGCAGAGGGCGACCGCGTGGAAAGAGTCGGGGGTGAGAGAGAGGGTGGGAGAGAGGGTGAGAGAATAGGGCGAGAGAGTGAGAGAGAGGGTGAGCGAGTGAGAGAGAGGGTGAGAGAGAGATGGTGAGAGAGAGAGAGGGTGAGAGAGAAAGGGTGATTGAGAGAGGGTGAGTGCGTGAGAGGGTGAGTCGATATCAATGATTGAGTCGTGAGTCTGCGTGTAAGGTGTGTGCGAGTGATCGAGAAGGTGAGTGCATGAGTGAGTAGTTGGGTGAGTTTCTGTGAGTGTGAGTTGTTGGGTGAGTTTCTGTGAGTGTGAGTGACTAGTTGGGTGAGTTTCTGTGAGTGTGAGTTGTTGGGTGAGTTTCTGTGAGTGTGAATGAGTTGTTGGGTGAGTTTCTGTGAGTGTGAGTGAGTTGTTTGGTGAGTTTCTGTGAGTGTGAGTGAGTTGTTTGGTGAGTTTCTGTGAGTGTGAGTGAGTTGTTGGGTGAGTTTCTGTGAGTGTGAATGAGTTGTTGGGTGAGTTTCTGTGAGTGTGAGTGAGTTGTTTGGTGAGTTTCTGTGAGTGTGAGTTGTTGGGTGAGTTTCTGTGAGTGTGAATGAGTTGTTGGGTGAGTTTCTGTGAGTGTGAGTGAGTTGTTTGGTGAGTTTCTGTGAGTGTGAGTGAGTTGTTGGGTGAGTTTCTGTGAGTGCGAGTGAGTTGTTGGGTGAGTTTCTGTGAGTGTGAGTGAGTTGTTGGGTGAGTTTCTGTGAGTGTGAGTGAGTTGTTGGGTGAGTTTCTGTGAGTGTGAGTGAGTTGTTGGGTGAGTTTCTGTGAGTGTGAGTGAGTTGTTGGGTGAGTGTGAGTGAGTTGTTGGGTGTCTTACTGTGAGCGTGAGTCCGCTGGGTCAGCTGGGAAGCGGTGACCTCGTTTCCTGGAAGCGAAGACGCATGCGGTGGAACAGCTCCTGGGGGGGGGGGGGGCGACTCGCGTGGGGGTGACCATCAGCACCACCATCAGCATCACTACCATCAGCAACACCACCACAATCAGCACCACCACCATCAGCACCACCATCAGCAACACCAGCACCATCACCACCACCATCAGCACCACCACCATCATCAGCACCACCATCAGCACCACCACCACAATCAGCACCACCACCAACAGCAACCACCACCATCAGCACCACCACCATCAGCACCACCATCAGCACCACCACCATCAGCACCACCACCATCAGCAACACCACCATCAGCAACCACCACCATCAGCAACACTACCATCAGCAACACCAGCACCATCAGCACTACTACCATCAGCACCACCATCAGCAACCACCACCATCAGCACCAACAACAACAACAACCGCCATTCGCCACTAAGTGGCGGTGACGTCACCACGACGCTTGTGCCAGGCTATGTGCACCCTGAGGCCACGTGAAGTGTCGAACGCCCGCTGGCAGGAGGTCACGGGGCAGACCCAGGTGCCACGGGTCGACTGACTGAGATGACTGGCTGACGCACCACCTGTGCCCCCTACTGTGCCAACCTGCTGTGCTTTAGCCACCCGGCGCTCCGCTCGCTGTTGTGAGCGTCGCTCCTCCGCCCTCCGTTGTTGTTGGAGGGCGACTGCCTCCAACTGCCCAGTAGCGTCCTTCACGAGCCTCCTCCACAGAGGCCGATCTTGACACCGCTGGTACCAGTCATCGGCAAGTCCACTCAGCTCCACGTCAGCACCACCACCATCAGCACCACCACCATCAGCACCACCATAATCAGCACCATCATCAGCAACCACCACCATCAGCAACACCAGCACCATCAGCACTACTACCATCAGCACCACCACCATCAGCACCCACCACCATCAGCACCCACCACCATCAGCACCACCACCAGCATCACTACCATCAGCACCACCAGCACCATCAGCATCACCACCACGACCATCAGCAACACCAGCACCATCAGCACCACCACCACCATCAGCACCACCACCATCAGCACCACCACCATCAGCACCACCACCATCACTATCAGCACCACCAGCACCATCAGCACCACCACAATCAGCACCACCACCACCATCAGCACCACCATCGGCACCATCAGCACTATCAGCACCACCAGCACCACCAGCACCACCAGCACCACCAGGACCACCACCATCAGCACCACCAGCACCACAGCACCACCAGCACCACCACCACCCTCGGCTCTTTCCAACTTCGCGTTCCATCACGGACCACGCGGTTTATCCGCCCCGCGGGGTTGTGATCGTCTCACCTCCCTTATAAGGAGTGGGAAGGCGGCGCAGTGCACAAGAGCCGCCATCACCGTCACTGCAGTGGCACCGTGTTATCTCGCTGGAACATCTCACCTGCACGATGGTTCCTGGAGGAGGAGACGTCTCGCGGTGCTGTCAGCTGACCGCACACGGCGACAAGCACAAAGGCAAAGACACCCCGTGTAGCTCTAACGATCTGTTGGGGGTAAGTGCTGTTAGCGGGTGCCTTTGACGACCGGCACGGCACACGAAGACCGACACCGACACACGCGGTGTGGCCAGAACCACCCCCGGACGCCTTTGTCTTCCCAGTGACGATGTTGATTTGTGGGGAGCGGTGACTGCGGGCGACCTGAGTTCGATCTCCGTGCATGCGCAACATCGGTGGTGATCATCTGAACCGGTCCTGAGCTTCCTCGAGGTCGAACCGAGCCTTACATTAGCGCCCGGTGCGGTGTGTAAACATCGCCACTGGGGAGACAAAGGCGGCCGGGTGTGGTGCTGGCCACCCAACCCCTCGTGTGCCGTGTCGGCCTTCATAGGTTGCTCGCGAATAGCACTTGCCCCAACAGTATGCTAAGGCTACACGGGGGATCTTTGTCGTTTGTGTGTTTATGCGGTGATGTGCCAGGTTGGGTTCGTCCATGATGCCACCTATTTGCCGGGGTTGATACAATTCCCCACCACTTTGTGGGTGAATTCAAAACGTTTAAAGTCCCAAATCGTCTCCGTCTTACCAGGGTGAGCGCTAAACAGACCAGGGACAAGGAGCCTTGATTCACAAGTGGGACTCGGGATTCCCCTTTTTGAATAGAGGCTCACCGGCCGGCCATAGAAACGTGGAATTTCTAGCAGTGGCTCTGCGGTGATGTCAACAACAGGGGACTAGATCGGTCTGGCGCTGTAAGGCTGAGACCACGGGGGTGGGTGGGGGGCAGGGGTGGGTGGGGGATGGGAGCCTTCTCCGCTCTGGTGAAGTTTTTATTTTATTTTTATTCCGAGCTGAGATTTGCTCGGTCTACCACAATCCGCGTTCGTCCTTTTAAGATTCTGTTGTTCCTGGAACCCGCGCCATGGAATGAGCGCGCGGTTTCGTGTTAATTAATACATTAACTCACAAATACATCCCACGTGCGTTTTCCCTGACCGCGTGTGCCGTCATCGTCACCACCACCACCACCAAAGATCCCCCGTGTAGCCTTAACAGACTGTAGGGGAAAGTGCTGTCGGCGAGTAGCACCTATGAAGGCCGGCGCGGCACACGGAGGGGGTGGGTGGCCAACTCCACGCCCGGCCGCTTTTGTCTCCCCCAGGGGCGATGTTTACTACACACCGCGCCAGGTACACATTTGAGGCTGAGTCGACCCCAGGTGAGGCCCAGGGCCCGTTCAGATAATTGTCACTGGTGTTGGCCGTGAGCGGGAATCGAACCCGAGTTTCCCGGTTCGCTGAGCGCTGACCGCTACCACTGCCGCTCCCCACCGCCACCGCCCCACCCGCCACCACCACACCGCCACCACCACCACCGCCGCCCGCCCCACCACCACCCCACCACCGCCACCACCACCACCACCAGGACCAAAGCGGTAACCCTGCAATTGCCTGCCCATGCCACTGCTGGCAGAAGAACCTCACATACAGACAAAGGTCCCCCGTTGTAGCCTGTCACAGACTCTGGGGGCAAGTGCTGTTAGCGAGCAGCAGCACCTGTGAAGGCCGGCACGGCACACACGAGGGGGTGGGTGGCCAGCACCACGCCCGGCCGCCTTTGTCTCCCCCAGTGGCGATGTTTACTACACACCGCACCAGGTACACATTTGAGGCTGAGTCGACCCAGGTGAGGCCCAGGACCGATTCAGATAATGGGAATCTGTCCCGGTTGCGAACGAAGGTCAACATACATACACACGCTGAGTGGTGTGTGTATGTGTTGGCATAGTGAGTGTGTGTGGCGTGGTGAGTAGTGTGTGAGTGGTGGTGGTGGTGCTATGGGCGGGGGGGGGGAGTGTGGGATGAGTGGTATCCTCTCTTCGTGCGCCGTTCCTGTGTAGCCCCGAGCTAGGAGGGGCTAATCTTAGCCCCCTCGACGTCACAAAACCCCCGCCTCTACGTCACAGAGCCCCCCCCCCCCTCTGCACACGTCACAAAGCTAGAGCTTTTGCTCCCACAACGCCCTGGTAGCCTCTCCACAATGTTTTGGCCAAGTGCTGCTCGCGAGCAAACCCTTACGCATGACAGTGTGTGGTGCGAGGGCAGTGTACCACGCCCCGGCCGCCTTTGTCTCCCCAGTGCTGATGATTGAGAGACACCGCAGCGGGTGGTAATTTAAGGCTGAGTCGACCTAGGGGAGGAGGGACACAGGAGCGGGATCACAAAAATTCGCTGTCACCGTTTGCGGGTGCAGCGCTAACAACTGCGCCACCGCTCCCCACGCACTCGCGACGTTTAATATTCATGGGCTGCTGGTCGGGAACTGATTGGCTGATGGGCCGAGTGCGGTGATTGGTCATCGCTTGTAAATATAAATCAGCTGCAGGGCGCGCCGACTGCCAATACTCAGCTACACTCACTCATTGACACTCACTCATTGACACTCACTCATAGACATACTCCGTGACACACTCATTGACACACTCACAGACACACTCATTCATTGACAAACTCATAGACGCACTCATAGACACACTAACTCATAGACACACTCATAGACACTCACTCCCAGCTCTGACACACTCCGTGACACATCTTTAGTCACACTCCGTGACACACTCATAGACACACTCACTCAATAGACACACTCATAGACACACTTCACAGACACACTCATAGACACACTCACTCATAGACATACTCCGTGACACACTCATTGACACACTCACAGACACACTCATAGACACATTCATTGATACACTCACAGACACACTCATAGACACATTCATTGACACACTCATAGACACACTCATAGACACATTCATTGACACACTCATAGACACCCTCACTCATAGACACACGCATAGACACTCAGAGACACACTCACTCATAGACACCTCATAGACACACTCATAGACACACTCTCTCATAGACTCACTCACTCATAGACACACTTACTCATAGACACACTCATAGACACACTCAGACACACTCATTCATAGACACACTCATTCATAGACACACTCATAGACACACTCACTCATAGACACACTCATAGACACACTCACAGACACACTCACTCATAGACACACTCATAACACACACATAGACTCACTCACTCATAGACACACTCATAGACACACTTACTCATAGACACACTCACTCACAGACACACTCATAGACACATTCATAGACACACTCACTCATAGACACACTCAAAGACACACTCACTCATAGACACACTCATAGACACACTCACTCATAGACACACTCATTCATAGACACTCTTACAGACTTCACATTACATTCATGCACTCACGCATAGACATACGTACACACTTACTCAGATGCAAAGACAAAGATCCCTCGCGTAGCCTTTAAAATACTTCGGCAAAGTAATGTTTTACCGAGCACCTGTTAAGGCCGAAGCGGTGTACAACGAGGTGAGTGGTCAGCAACCACGCCCGGCCGCCTTTGTCTCCCCGGATGTTAATATTTTAGCACACCGCACCAGGTAAATCATTTGAGGTTGAGTCGACCTAGGGGAGGCCCCGCACCGGCTCAGATATCTCTCCTGCTGTGAGCTCGACTCGAACTCGTGCCGCATAGTTCGTAGTGTAGTGCGCTGACCACTGCCCCACCGCTCCCCAACACACACACACAGACACTAACTTATTATTTATAACAACAACAACCGCCATTCGCCACTAAGTGGCGGTGACGTCACCACGACGCTTGTGCCAGGCTATGTGCACACACACACATACACAAGAACACATACACATAGGTTCATATAAGCACACGTGTACACACATACACACGCAACCCACGCTAACCTTACGTGGTGAAGTATGGTCAAACAACCTCCGTGACCAGCACGGCGTGGGAAACCCTCTATCCAGCAGTGGATTGAACAAATCAATGTAAGTGAACACACAGACATGCGTGCGTGCGTGTGTGAGAGAGAGGGAGAGAGTTGGCACGCCTGAGAACACGGCTGGTGCATGCATCTCCCGGTCATCTCAGTCAGTCAACCCCATGGCACCTGAGTCTGTTACCGTAACCTGCCAGGGGGGCCTTCGGCACCTAGCCTGGCACAAGCGCCGCGGTGACGTCACCGCCACTTTGTGGTGATTGTTTGTGTGCTGCTGCTGCTGCTGTTGTTGTTGTTGTGTGTTGGTACATTTGGGGAGCGGTGGCGTGTGGTTAGCCCACTGCGCTGTGGGCGAATCGGGCCTGCCGAGATTGATTTCCACTCACGGCCAAGAACGGAAATATCTGTCATCATACCAGTTTTTATATGTCATCATGCCGGTTTTTATGTCTGTCATCATACCAGTTTTGATATCTGTCATCATGCCATTTTATATCTGTCATCATACCAGTTTTTATATCTGTCATCATACCAGTTTTTATATCTCTCATCATACCAGTTTTTATATCTGTCATCATACCAGTTTTTACGTCTGTCATCATACCAGTTTTTATATCTGTCATCATACCGGTTTTTATATCTGTCATCATACCAGTTTTTATACCTGTCATCATACCAGTTTTTATATCTGTCATACCAGTTTTTATATCTGTCATCATACCAGTTTTTATATCTGTCATCATACCAGTTTTTATATCTGTCATCATGCCAGTTTTTATATGTCATACCGGTTTTTACATCTCATCATACCAGTTTTTATATCTGTCATCATGCCAGTTTTTATACCGGTTTTACATCTCATCATACCAGTTTTTATATCTGTCATCATGCCAGTTTTTATGTCTGTCCTCATACCAGTTTTTATACATGTCATCATACCAGTTTTTATATCTGTCATCATACCAGTTTTATATTTGTCATCATACCGGTTTTTATATCGCATCATACCCGTTGTTATATCTGTCATCATGCCAGTTTTTATATCTGTCATCATACCATTTTACGTATCTGTCATCATACCGGTTTTTATATCTGTCATCATACCAGTTTTTATATCTGTCATCATACCGGTTTTTATATCTCATCATACCAGTTTTTCTATCTGTCATCATACCGGTTTTTATGTCAATCCCGTTTTTTTTAATATGTCATCATACCAATTTTTATATCTGTCATCATACCAGTTTTTATATCTGTCATCATGCCAGTTTTTATATCTGTCATCATACCAGTTTTTATATATGTCATCATACCCGTTTATATCTGTCATCATACCGGTTTTTTATATCTCATCATACACAGTTTTTATATATGTCATCATGCCAGTTTTTATATCTGTCATCATACCAGTTTAGATATCTGTCATCATACCAGTTTTTATATGTCATCATACCGGTTTTTATATCTCATCATACCAGTTTTTTATATCTGTCATCATACCAGTTTTTATATCTGGTCATCATACCGGTTTTTATATCTCATCATACCAGTTTTTTCATTCTGTATCATACCGTTTTTTATTGTCATAATCCGTTTTTTTAAATATGTCATCATACCAATTTTTATATCTGTCATCATACCAGTTTTTATATCTGTCATCATGCCAGTTTTTACATCTGTCATCATACCAGTTTTTATAATATGTCATCATACCCGTTTATATCTGTCATCATACCGGTTTTATATCTCATCATACCAGTTTTTATATATGTCATCATGCCAAGTTTTTATATCTGTCATCATACCAGTTTTTATATCTGTCATCATACCGGTTTTCTATATCTCATCATACCAGTTTTTATATCTGTCATCATACCAATTTTTTAATATCTGTCATCATACCGGTTTTTATATTTGTCATCATACAGTTTTTTTTATATCTGTCACATACCGGTTTTTATATTTGTCATCATACAGTTTTTTTATATCTGTCATCATCACAGGTTTTTATATCTGTCATCATCCATTTGTTATATCTGTCATCATACCATTTGTTTAATCTGACGCGACCTCGGTGACACCCGCCTACAGCACCCATACCGTGCCAACACTGTAGAGACGGTCTACGCCGTACAGTCCCGACACAGCACCACCCGGTGTCGGAGGAGGAGTTCTCCACAAGTCGGGCTGTCCGCCTGATGAAGCCGGTTGCAATTATTGCTGAAACGTCGTACACTCGGATTGCAAATGTTGTGGATTTACTCTGCAAACACACCGCTTGGTGCTGTACTCGTAACGAATTGGCCACGTTCTCTTTAAGTGAAAAAAACCCTTTTACTAAATTTGGGCTGTGTCGGGTGGCGGTGGGCTTAACGAACACATTGACACATTTACGCGATCAAACCCAAAACAAAAACCTCTTATGGATGATATTGGTAGCGAAAGCCTACGTGTTAAACCAGCGAAATCTGCGCCAGTGATGGGCCTCCCCTAGGTCGACTCAGCCTTAAATGAGCAACCTGGTGTGCAAACGGGGCTGGAGTGGGTGCTGAGCTCTGTAGCTCTTCTTCAGAAGCGGCTCTGGCCATCGCGAATAGACGACAACTCAGCGAAGTTATCGGGGCTGGACATTTATAAGCAGCCAGATGCTCTAAACGCGTGGTGATGTTGATTGTAAATGTGGAGGGAAAAACCGGAGGACGCCTGGCGAAAAATCCACGCGACCACGGATAGAGAGAGAGAGAGACACCGCAAACTCCTACTAGAGCAGCAGGCGTCAGGGTTGGAATGGAACCCACGACCTCCTGTATACCAGGCGAGGTAGTTAACATCTCATAGTCACCGTGATGATGATGAGAGACACCGCAAACTCCGACTAGAGCAGCAGGCGTCAGGGTCGGAATGGAACCCACGACCTCCTGTATACCAGGCGAGGTAGTTAACATCTCATAGCCACCGTGATGATGATGAGAGTGAGAGAGACACGCAAACTCCGACTACAGCAGCAGGCATCAGGGTCGGGATGGAACCCACGACCTACTGTATACCAGGCGAGGTAGTTAACATCTCATAGCCACCGTGATGATGATGAGAGAGAGACACGCAAACTCCAAATATACGGCAGCAGGCGTCAGGGTCGGGATCGAAACCACGACCTCCTGAAGACCAGGGCGAGGTTGTTAACATCTCCTAGCCACCGTGATGATGATGAGAGAGAGAGAGACACGCAAACTCCAAATATACAGCAGCAGGCGTCAGGGTCGGAATCGAAACCACGACCACCTGCATACCAGGCGAGGTAGTTAACATCTCATAGCCACCGCAGTGCCCTTATACTCGCTAACAGTACTCCCCCCCCCCCCCGCTCTCCCGGCTACACGGGGGACCTTTGCCTTTGCTTGATGGGCAATGCCTCACAGGTGACCAGGACATGGTCATGCCGTGCGTGGAGACGCCGGCCATGAGGGGTCATCGAGACGTCGGCTCCGAGTTTGAGGGTGGCGCGGGGTTTGGGAGCGGCGTTGGGGCCGGAGCGGGAGGCTCTGGAGGCTCTGGGGACGCCGCCTCCCTGCCCAGCTTCGTGACATTCATGGCGGAGCTGGGGGAGCTGGGAGACCCCCCCGTGGGATACTTGCATCATGGACAACAGGTGAGAGAGTGAGAGAGTGTGAGAGAGAGTGAGAGAGAGAGAGTGTGAGAGAGTGTGTGTGAGAGAGTGAGAGAGAGAGAGTGTGAGAGAGAGTGAGAGAGAGTGAGAGAGAGTGTGAGTGAGAGAAAGTGAGAGAGAGAGAGTGTGAGAGAGAGTGAGAGAGTGAGAGAGAGAGTGTGAGAGAGACAGTGTGCAAGAGAGTGTGTGTGAGAGAGTGAGAGAGAGTGTGAGAGAGAGTGAGAGAGAGTGAGAGAGAGAGTGTGAGAGAGAGTGAGAGAGACAGTGTGAGAGAGAGTGAGAGAGAGAGAGTGTGAGAGAGAGTGAGAGAGAGAGAGAGTGTGAGAGAGAGTGAGAGAGAGAGAGTGTGAGAGAGAGTGAGAGAGAGTGTGAGAGAGAGTGAGAGAGACAGTGTGAGAGAGAGTGAGAGAGTGTGAGAGAGAGTGAGAGAGAGAGTGTGAGAGACAGTGTGAGAGAGAGAGTGTGAGAGAGAGTGAGAGAGACAGTGTGCAAGAGAGTGTGTGTGAGAGAGTGTGAGAGAGTGTGAGAGATAGAGAGAGTATGAGAGAGTGAGAGAGATTGTGAAAGAGTGTGAGAGAGAAAGTGTGAGAGAATGTGAGAGATAGAGAGAGTGTGAGAGAGAGTGAGAGAATGTGAGAGAGTGTGAGAGTGAGAGTGTGTGAGAGAGTGAGAGAGAGAGTGTGTGAGTGTGAGAGATAGTGAGAGAGAGTGTGAGCGAGTGTGTGACAGAGAGTGTATGTGTGAGAGAGTGTGTGAGAGTGTGTGAGTGTGAGAGATAGTGAGAGAGAGCATGAGTTAGTGTGTGAGAGAGTGTGTGACAGAGAGTGTGTGTGTGTGAGAGAGTGTGGAGAGAGTGTGAGAGTGAGTGTGTGACAGAGAGTGAGTGAGAGTGATAGTTGTGTGAGAGTGTGAGTGAGTGTGAGAAAGAGTGTGTGAGTGTGAGAAAGTGCGTGTGATTGTGAGTGTGTGAGTGTGTGAGATAGACTGAGAGTGTGAGAGAGTGTGAGAGAGTGAGTGTGTGAGTGGGAGAACATTAGTGTGTGACAGTGTGTGAGAGTGTGAGTGTGAGAAAGTGCGTGTGATTGTGAGAGAGAGTGAGAGTGTGAGAGAGTGTGAGAGAGTGAGTGTGTGAGTGGGAGAACATTAGTTTGTGACAGTGTGTGAGTGAGTGAGTGTGAGAGTGAGGAGCGATTAGCGCGCTGCGCTACGAACCTGGCGACCCGAGTTCGAATCCCGCTCACGACCACCACCAGTGACGATTGTCTTGTACCCGGTGCTGTGTGTAAACATCGCTACTCGAGAGACAAAGGCGGCCGGGCGTAGTACTGGGCACCTTCCACCCCTTTCCCCCGTGTCCCGTTCCGGCCTTCATCATGGGGGGCTCGCTAACAGCACTTGCCCCAACAGTCTTCTATAAATACATGCATACACATCTACGTCAAAAATTAATATATATACATACAAAAATCCCCTGTAGAGACTTTTGGTGCACACACATTAACACACACATAAACAACATCATAATCACCACCATCATCATCATCAACATCACTACCACCAGCAACATCGCCTTCATCAGCAGCACGGCAACCACCATCAGCCAACCTGCCCCCACACTCACCCCGCGTCAGAAGAACTCTCCTTAATGAGGCACGCAGGAGCCGTGACCTCTGTGACCCCAGTGACCCCATCTTTACCCTCCCCCCATCCACACTCTCCGGTGTCACGCGGTGCAAGGGAGGTCATGGTCATCCCTGTCAGCATGGAGCAGCACGGCAAGGGGGAGCAGGGAGATGAAGGAGTGGGGGCAGAGGGGAGCAGGACGGTGGAGCAGCGAGGGGAGTAGGAGATGGTTTTGGAACTGGGGGAGGGGGGGGTCAGCAGAGGGAGAGGCGTGGAGTGGGGGAGAAGTGAGGCAGAGCGGAGTGTGACTAGGTAAGGTGAGGGGGTGCAGGGATTGGGGATCAGGGAGGACGTGGGTCCGTGTCTCTCTGCGCGGCCACGTGGCGATGATGCGCGCCGTTGGTGATGACGACGACGACTCCGTGTCTCAGTGTCCGTGTCTCTGTGTCCGTGTCTCAGTGTCCGTGTCTCTGTGTCCGTGTCTCAGCGTCCGTCTCCCAGGGTCCGTGTCCCAGGGTCCGTGTCTCATTGTCCGTGTCTCTGTGTCCGTGTCTCAGCGTCCGTGTCTCAGCGTCCGTGTCTCAGCGTCCGTGTCTCAGGGTCCGTGTCTCAGCGTCCGTGTCTCAGTGTCCGTGTCTCAGTGTCCGTGTCTCAGTGTCGGTGTCTCAGTGTCCGCGTCTCAGCGTCCGTGTCTCAGTGTCCGTGTCTCAGTGTCCGCGTCTCAGCGTCCGTGTCTCAGTGTCCGTGTCTCAGTGTTGGTGTCTCAGTGTCCGTGTCTCAGTGTCTGTGTCTCAGTGTCCGTGTCTCAGTGTCGGTGTCTCGGTGCCGGTGTCTCAGTGTCCGTGTCTCAGTGTCCGTGTCTCATTGTCCGTGTCTCAGCGTCGGTGTCTCAGTGTCCGTGTCTCAGTGTCCGTGTCTCAGTGTTCCGTGTCTCAGTGTCCGTGTCTCAGTGTCCGTGTCTCATTGTCCGTGTCTCAGTGTCCGTGTCTCAGTGTCCGTGTCTCATTGTCCGTGTCTCAGTGTCCGTGTCTCAGTGTCCGTGTCTCAGTGTCCGTGTCTCAGTGTCGGTGTCTCAGCGTCCGTGTCTCAGGGTCCGCGTCTCAGTGTCCGCGTCTCAGTGTCCGTGTCTCAGTGTCCGTGTCTCTGTTTCCAGGTCTATTTCCTCGACCATTCGCCACTGCCCGTCTCCGCTCCCGTGTCGACTGGCGGTGGCGCCCCCATCTCGGGCCACACGGACGAGGGGGGTGCCCGGGGGTTGCCCCCCGGCTCAGCCGACCTCTGCTGCCCAATGGGGCAGCAGCAGCAGCAGCAGGAGCAGCAAGGGCAGCAGGAGGCGGCTGCCAGTTACCTGAGCAAACGTGAACCACCCGTCACATTCTCAGTGTTCAGCATTCGTCATCATCATCATCACCACGGCCACCACCACCATCATCATCATCATCAGGAGCAGCAGCATATTTACGAGCAGCTGCATGAGCAGCAGCAGCATCATCAGCAGCAGCATCATCATCAGCATCCTCATCATCATCAGCAGCATCATCATCATCAGCAGCAGCATCAGCAGGTGGCTGTGTGCTCCGGGCGGTTGCATCAGTGTGACCAGCAGGAAGAGGACGAGGTTCGCGCCCAGGTTGATACGGCCGGTTTGCAGTTCGCTGCCGCATCGCCCTTCTGCTTCGCCTTCCAGCAGCAGCAGGGGCAGCAGCAGCAGCAGCAGGAGCAGCAGCAGGAGCAGCAGCAGGAGCAGCAGCAGCAGGGGCAGCAGCAGCAGCAGCAGCAGGGGCAGCCGGGTGGGCTGTGCTCCCCAGCGTCGCCCCACCACCCGACGCGCCCGGCGGGACTCGTGCCTGGCACGTGCGCGGTGTGCGGGGACAGCGCGTCGTGCCAGCACTACGGCGTGCGCACGTGCGAGGGGTGTAAGGGCTTCTTCAAGGTGATACACATCGAGCACCCACACCTCCCCCCTTAGCCGTGCAGTGGTGTAGCCTCTGGGGCAAGTGCTGTCGGGGGCGGCCGGCGACTACGCCCGGCCGCGCGCTCTCTCTAAAGTTCGTCTCCCACAGAGGCTCCCCGCAGCGGATACTCATTTGAGGCTGAGTCAACCCAGGGGAGGGCCACAGGATCGGTTCAGATAATCGTCGCTGGTGTTGGTGGGGCGTGAGCGGGAATCGGACTCGGGTCGACCGGGTTCGTAGCGGTAGCGCGCTAACCGCTACACTACCGCTGCCCACAGTATACACAAACACAGACATAGATGCACAAACACATAGACATACACACATATACACAATATACACAACACAGATACACACATATACACAATATACACAACACAGACACACACAAATACACAATATACACAACACAGACACACACATATACATAATATACACAACACAGACACACATATACACAATATATACAACACAGATACACACATATACACAATATACACAAAGGCCAAGTCAGTTTTCTACTCAAATGAGCATTGGGGCAGTGCTCCCACGTTTACAGCCCAGAGCCAATGTACGTGGAAATTCCACATTCCTATGGCGGAAGCGAGTGTGTCTGCCTGTGGTGTGTGGCGGTGGTGCAGGCCATCCACCCACTCGTGCGCCGTGCCGGCCTTCTTCATGAGTGCTCGCTAACGGGACACGTGTCTCCGTGTCTCTGTCTCCGTGTCTCTGTCTCCGTGTCTCAGCGCACGGTGCAGGAGGGTGCGCACCACGCGTGCCTCTCTCTATGAGTGTCTCTCTCTGTGTCTCTGTGAGTGTCTCTCTCTGTGTCTCCGTGAGTGTCTCTACGTGTGTCTCCGTGTCTCAGCGCACGGTGCAGGAGGGTGCGCACCACGCGTGCCTGTCTCTGTGAGTGTCTCTCTCTCTGTGTCTCCGTGTCTCTATGTGTGTCTCCGTGAGTGTCTCTACGTGTGTCTCCGTGTCTCCGTGAGTGTCTCTCCTTGTCTCTGTCTCCGTGTCTCTGTCTCCGTGTCTCAGCGCACGGTGCAGGAGGGTGCGCACCACGCGTGCCTGTCTCTGTGAGTGTCTCTCTCTGTGTCTCCGTGAGTGTCTCTCTCTGTGTCTCCGTGAGTGTCTCTACGTGAGTCTCCGTGAGTGTCTCTACGTGTGTCTCCGTGAGTGTCTCTACGTGTGTCTCCGTGAGTGTCTCTACGTGAGTCTCCGTGAGTGTCTCTACGTGTGTCTCCGTGAGTGTCTCTCTCTGTGTCTCCGTGAGTGTCTCTACGTGAGTCTCCGTGAGTGTCTCTACGTGTGTCTCCGTGTCTCCGTGTCTCTACGTGTGTCTCCGTGAGTGTCTCTACGTGTGTCTCCGTGAGTGTCTCTACGTGTGTCTCCGTGAGTGTCTCTACGTGTGTCTCCGTGAGTGTCTCTACGTGTGTCTCCGTGAGTGTCTCTACGTGTGTCTCCGTGAGTGTCTCTACGTGTGTCTCCGTGTCTCCGTGTCTCCGTGCCTCAGCGCACGGTGCAGAAGGGAGCGCGCTACGCGTGTCTCGGGATCCGCGCCTGCCCCGTGGACAAACGACGCCGCAACCGCTGCCAGTTCTGCCGCTTCCAGAAGTGTCTCGGCGTGGGCATGATGCGAGAAGGTGCTGGGGAGGGGGGAGAGGCTGGGGGGAGGGGGGAGGGGCTGGGGGAGGGGGCTGGGGGAGGGTGCGTGGGCATGATGTGAGAAGGTGCTGGGGAGGGGGCTGGGGGAGGGGCTGGGGGAGGGGGCTGGTGGAGGGGGCTGGGGGAGGGGGTTAGGGGAGGGGGCTGGGGGAGGGGGCTGGGGGAGGGGGCTGGGGGAGGGGGCTGGGGGAGGGGCTGGGGGAGGGGGTTGGGGGATGGGGGAGGGTGAAGGGGGAGGGGACGGGTGAAGGGGGAGGGGGATGGGGGAGGGGGTTGGGGGAGGGGGCTGGGGGAGGGGGTTGGGGGAGGGGATTGGGATAGGGGGTTGGGGGAGGGGGTTGGAGGAGAATAAGGGGGGGGGAGTGGATTAGGGGGCAGTTTAATGTGTCACGTGGGTTTATAGTCGCCAAAAACAAAGTGAGGCCCTGGTGATGTCTGTCCACCCAGGTGAGGACTCACGAGACGAGGGGTAGGAGGGCCTCGTGGATAATGAGGGAGGGTGACCTGGGAGTGCGCAGCACGAGAGGGGGAGTGGCGGTAGGTTCGGGTGGGCAGAGGTCGGGAGGAGGGATGGGTGGGATGTGTGGAGGGGTGGTGGGGGTGGACAGCAGACAGAGAGAGCGGGGAGAGGGTTGGGGAGGGGGAGAGAGGGGAGGGGGAGGGAGGGGGAGAGAGGGGAGGGGGAGAGAGGGGAGGGGGAGAGAGGGGAGGGGGAAAGAGAGGGGAGGGGGAGAGAGGGGAGGGGGGGAGAGAGGGGAGGGGGAGAGAGGGGAGGGGGAGAGAGGGGAGGGGGGGGGGACCCAGCGCTCTCTGTCAGCCGGAGCAGTAGTCCGGGACGCGCTCGCGGGGTGGAGGAGGCTGAGGGAGACGAGGGGGAGGAGGATGAGGGAGACGAGGAGGCTGAGGGAGACGAGGGGGAGGAGGATGAGGGAGACGAGGGGGAGGAGGATGAGGGAGACGAGGAGGATGAGGGGAGATAAGGAGGAGCAGGAATGCAGGGAGGATGAGGAGCGAGAAGAGGGCGAAGAGGAGGAGGCGTTCGGGAGGCAGGGGGAGTGAATTTCTCCGTCAAGTGAGAGTTTGAACCCTGGTTGGAAGTCCCTGAGATCGTCGTCATCACCATCAGCGCTGATTGCTGTGGAGTGGCTCGGTCCTTCGCCCCTCCTATTCCTCTTCCCTCTTCCCCGCCCTTCTCTCCATATTTCCCCTGGGCCCCTGTCGGGATCACTGAAGCCTGGCACCGTGCGAGTCACGTGCGAGACACGGCACCGTGCGCGTCACGTGTGGGACGTGGCACCGTGCGAGTCACGTGCGGGACACGGCACCGTGCGAGTCACGTGCGGGACACGGCACCGTGCGCGTCACGTGCGGGACACGGCACCGTGCGAGTCACGTGCGGGACACGGCACCGTGCGCGTCACGTGCGGGACACGGCACCGTGCGAGTCACGTGCGAGACACGGCACCGTGCGAGTCACGTGCAGGACACGGCACCGTGCGAGTCACGTGCGGGACACGGCAC